>NC_053137.1:68411521-68744650 GCF_016808335.1 Panicum virgatum | reverse complement strand
TTATAATTTTACTGTTTTTGTTAGACAAAATTTTTGATTTGGTTTGAAACTATATCAAAACGACTTCAAATGCGTGTGAAAATGTGAAAAATGTGTTGGCTGGTGTAAAGTGAGAAAGATGGCAAAAGGCTCTCTTTTTTTCATGCATTTGGTACGTTTGGCAAATTCTGTCAGACAATGACAATGTCCTGCAAAAGAAATGAGTTCTCCTAGAGGAGGCGTGTAGAACTCTTTTGATCATGTAATGCTCTTGTCAAAGGAACCGGAACGTGTGTTTGCATCTAATTATTCTAGCAGCACATTTAGCAGGGCGTATCTTTAAGAATCGAAACCTGGGTTATTCCCCGAGCTACCATTAAGCCACGCCATCAAAAATTATTCCAGCCATTGGATTGAAATCGGACGGAACTTAACAATGCCTGATGCAAACATGCCCCGTTCCGCCTGCTCTTCCCGCCCTTCCGCCTCCTTTATATTTCTCTTCCACTTCTACAGCAATCGGGAACGACTGGACGAATGGGCCATCCGTCAACCTCTTTCGCCGCCGGCGCTCCCTCCTCCGCCAGCGCTCACTCCACCGGCGGACCTCTCTCCACTCGCTCCACCAACGGCTCCCTCCGCCGGCGCTCCCTCCACTCGCCAATGGCCCTCTCGCCCCCCTTCCCCCACCACCGCCCCTCGACCTCCAGTCCTTGACTCCTTGGTACACGTCGCTCCACCGGCCCGCGCAGGTGTGTCCGCCGCCGGCACCCGTCTGTGTCGGTCCCGCTCACTGCCCTTCCCCTCCCCTCCCCTCACATGGTGCAGATCCAGGTGGCGACAGCGGCCGCTCGCCCGATTGCTCCGTCCACACGCATGGCTGCGCGAGCTTCCCCGCCCGCACTCTCCTCCCAGATCAGCCGAAGCTCACCCAGGTGCTCCGTGCAGCGATTCCTAGGCTGATCTAGAGACTCAAGGTGGTGGGATTCAAAGAAGCTCACGAGATCGAGGTCCCCATGAGCGCGAGCAAGACTCCCGCGAGCTGCTACTCCTGCTGTTGCCATGGCGACCACGCGCTCCCATCTATCCCAGGACAACCTCAATCCTCCAAACTGCCAAAACGGAAATCCCTCTCCCTCTTCTACCTCCTCATGCTCTCAAATTCTTAAACAACATCCCGAGACCCCGTTCCAGCTCCAGGAGCTCAGGCACGAGGCACCCCTCCCACCCCAACACACACGCAAGAACCAGAGCACCAAGCACCTAAAAAAAGAGGTAGATAGCCTATGCATTTTTAACTTCTCCAACATAGGCCCTATATGCTGGCCACCGCGCTCACCATGGCCGCCAAAGCTATGGCTGCCTCGCAGAAATGGTCCGCGATGGTGCAGATATACTGCAACCCAAACTCATCTAGCATGATCTTTCTGACGATGGAAGTGGCCACCTGCATGTGTGCACCTGGCTAATTAGTGAATGGAAGCAGTGGTTACTATCGTTAGTCATTTGGTTCATTCAGTAAGCATGCTGACGAATAGGATTAACATGATGTGCCATGGCTGGGCAGATGCAAAAAGAAGGCATGACATACGTCGGGAGCTCACTGTTTGTCTCCATGATTCGCAAGCACAGAGAGATTACTTGACTTGTCACCAGGAAATTGATAGCTTCTGTATCATCTACCTGCATGTACCACCAGACAGAAGCTTCCCACTCCATTGCAGAAATAGCTTTTTGATAAGAAAAATAAAAGGATGGATCTTCACATGAATCTGTTGTTCTTAAATAGGGTTATTTCTGTTATACCAGTAGGAATTGAACATGACGAAATATAATGTTCCCACCAAAAGAAATTAACATATAACAAACATTCCAAAAATTCATAAACACTCTCTCATGTGGGGCATGTTGTCATGTGTATCGCTTCTGAACATCACAAATTCACAAGGCATTGTCATGTGCAGCTATAAAACCATTATCAGCTGAACATCACAAATTTATAAGTTCACATTTGTCGTAAGGATTCTACATAAAAAGAGTATGAGGACTGAACGTCTATCCTTTGAGAACCTGTTGATAAAAGAATGCCATGGAAAGCAGGAAGCACTCCCATTATTAAGCACTCAATCATACGCACAAGGATCAAAAACATCATCTGTAACACCCCGGATACTCCGGCCATTGGCCCGGAGACTCCGGGCGTGGAGTTTTCATTTCCATAATTTAGTCATCTGGACCCGCAATCATTTAAATAGAATATATCACTCTCTCTCTCTCACTCACTCTCACTCTCTCCCGTGACCTCTCTCTCCCTCATCTCCCTCACGGGCTCTCCCTCCCTCCTCTCCCCTAAGCTCTAGATTCCAAAAATCTTCCATTTCAACTTGACTCCAAGGCCAAGGGAGCTTCACTCGGCGTAGGGAAATCATCTTCTACAAGTATTCCACCTTGGGGCGACATCGTTTTCGAGTTTTCTTGCAAGAGGAGCTAGCTCAAGGTACTATAAGCTAGGGCTCATCGATTTGGTTGTTTTAGGATGTTCTAGGTGATTTCCTTTGGTCAATCATCTCCATATGCATCCTTCAACTAGGATTCAAGAGGGTTTCAAATTTGGTGGGGTGGTTTTGTCACAATCAAAATTTCAGTTTTTAGGGCGAAAATGCTGTCAAGCCCAGAGACTCCGGGTATAGGCCCGAAACTCCGGGTTTTGAAAACTCCGGGCGAAACTCCGGTATAGGCCCGGAAACTCCGGATTTGGGAGTCCGGATACTCCGAGAAGGTGCCCGGTTACTCCGGAAAATGTTGTCCCGGATACTCCGGGTATATTCCCGGATACTCCGGATTTTTGGTCTCGAATTTGAACGGTGGTGCATGTAAAACTAGGTTTATTAGCTTTATACTTCCATGCTCGGTAGGATAGAACTATAAAGTGTGTTGTTTGACAATTTTACATGTAATTTTAATGGTGCTAGATAAATACTTTTATAGTTTAAAAATGCATAGTTGGAGTTAGGAGAATTCAAAAAAAAAATACAAACCAGTTGGGTTAACTTTGTGTAGACTCATGTAAGGTTTAATTAACCTCCGCCGGTGTAGTTGTTTATAGTTAGGCAATATCGACCTTGTGCTTGTATTGCTCCACTTTTTATTGCATTATTCATGCATTCATACATATGCATCGTTGCACCTCATTTAGGTACGCTAGATGTACGATGTGTGGACGTGAAGCACGCGGTATGGAGTCGAACCCCAAGACGGTGTTTGATGGATGTATCCTAAAGAGAGAAGGACCAGCTGGCGCAACGGAAGACCCGGCCCAGGTTGGAAGGGCCCAAGGCCTTGATAGCATTAACACTGACTTAGTGTTACCCAGGCAAGCCCCGGTGCATGTCCTATTATTTAAATGATGATTCACTATGTATATGTTTTATCTATTACTTGTGCATTACGTATTAGGGAATTGATTGAAACCCTAGTTGCATAATCCCTAGGTTTACCTTGGGTTTACTAGTAAGTCTAGGTCGATAGCGGTGCTAGGCTAAAAGAGTCCGGTAGAAGTCGAGTGGCTTCGTGTCACTCGCGAGACACAGGAACTTTAGAAGCCGAGTAATTGCCGGTTACTCGCGAGATACATTACTATCTTTATACTTCAGTATTGGTGGAATGGATTGTAATGGATATGGAGATATGAGACCGGGCGGGGATGATGGATAGGTATGGCAGCAGGACAGGGTTCCTGGGTGTCTTAGCCCCGTCTGTGTCGATTAAGGACCGGTGGATGTGGCAGTGCTGATCGGGGATTGAATTGTACTAACCACATGCCGGGAGTAGGAGGTAGTCGAAACCGGTAAGCCGAGTACTGCCCTGCTTCGAAAGTACAGGAACCCGCACCCAACTCCTGGGCGAGTCGAGTAGTCGCGGAGAATTGGGATGCATATGTTTACTTTTGGTGGTCTCACGTTGAGCTCGGCTGACCATCGTTGGGCTGGTTCCTGTAGTTCGAGGCGGGGAGGTGGTTGGCATGTATAGTCCGACGGGGCAAATACGTGCCGTGTTGGTTAGGTCCACCTTGCAAGGTTAAATCGGATCGATTCGCCGTGTCTCGCGGTTATGAGGGGTCCTTTCTCTTTGTCACACCGTAGCAAAAATATGAATTGTTTTTAAAATATTGATCTCATTGAATTATTTTGCTTGCATCACCATGATTGCTATAGTAGGTCTATGCAAATATTAGATGAGGGTTAATTTATATAGAACCTGAAGCTAAAATAATGAAAGTAAGGAATTACTTTAGTTGCTTTTTCTGCAAAATAAACCACCAGCCAAATGCCTTGCATGTCTAGATATGTGGGCTAAGTATACCCAAACGTCGGGTAAGTCTTGCTGAGTATTAGTTGCTCAGGGTTTGTTGTTTACCCTATTTCAGGTTTATGAGCTAACTAGGTGTCATATCGGTGGGCTCGATGTGGCGCCTTGTCTTCACGTCTCGGTAGTTCTAGAATTATTTAGTTCGTTTTATTGGTCCTCTAGCAAAAATACTCTGTAGGTTAGATTCTCTTCCGCTGCTATCTTTTCTATTGTAAATTTTAAATTTAAGCTGCTTTGTAAAAGTCTTGCTATTATTTTCTATTTTTGTAATATTGTTATTTTTGCTGGTACCTTCTGCGCTCGCCTTCGTGCGGGACTTCTGGTGTGTTTCGATCGGCCTGTGGGTTGGAAACAGCCTGTCAAGTTACACTTAATTAAGCTAATGCGCCAGTGATGGCGGTTACGCTTAATTAAGCGCTTTAACTCGGCGGGTCTGTCACAGCTGGTATCAGAGCTTAAATGCACCAGGGGGTACCAGCAATATTATTTTGGTGTTTTCAAAACTAAAAATAAATTTCAGAAATCTACGTTCCTTTGCGATTAAGGGATTAGGAGAGATTAGATCGTAAGCCCTATATAGTGTAGGTTATGTCAGGTGGCTGTAAATATAGTTTCAACTAACTCACAGGCATTAAGTAGGTGTGAATATATATTGTGATTTTTCTGCAGGTACACTAACCCCGTTTACGTAGGAAAGACTAATAGTAACGGCTAGTATATAGGTAGAGTACGTACTGTGCCACCGAAGGATATCCGTATATTGCCATAGTTGGATTGGCAAAAATATTTTCTTTTGTGAGGACGTGCATGTCATCCATGTATCATGTCATACATTTGTTTGCTTTGTGTGTCATGTCTATATAAATTTCCTCACATATTACTACATCGCTTTTTATAAGCCGGTTCATAGTCTATGCCAGTCAAGTTTAGAAATGAAATTTGGTTTATGGTTAATATGGTTGACTCTGTTTTTGTATAGCTGTGAAGAAAAACTTAACGCTTTTCTACGTTAGCTTGGAATCGCAGTTTAGGAAAGTTGGCTCAAATTCGTGTATTACTTAAGGTATTCTAATTTGTGCCAATTTTCATCTTAAAGGTAGTTGACTCAGGAAAAGTGAATCCAGTTCTTGTTGAAATATATATATGTATATAGAACCATCTCTGTCTATTTGCGGGCGGTATTTTAAAATTGTTAACAGTATATGAATTGACCTATGTCTCTTGTAAAACCATCGAGAAATTTGGAATTTGAACATAGGTATTACTCAAGTAAAGCAAAGTTAAACAAAATAAACCGTTGAGTTTGGCAGAACTTTGAATACCAAAGTTTGAGCTGTTTAGATACACCCCCTAAATATGAGAGATTTGTGTTCACCATTTAGGATGTACGAATTATTAAATCTTGTTGTCTTGAGAATCAAAATAAGGATGCTAGTCTTAAATAAAATTGTTGGTCGTTTTTCTTGATATACCTTTCTCCACCATAATCAGCTAACCATGTCCCATCTGTCGTTCCATGACCATTCTATTTTTATCCAAATATTGATGTTTTCCACTATTTTTGGTCAATGTTAAACTGATATCGTACATCCTTGTCCATAGATCATTCGTTCAAATGCATCAAAGCGTCCTGGTCATTCTTGATTACTAAAACCACCATGTTGTTCTTCTAGTATGAGTATTCGTTATTACTAATCGCCTTGATTCCTATACCTAAAGCGGTTTCGCTTGCATTCTTGCTCAAATAAATATAAATAAATTAGAAACTTGATCACATTCAGAATAGTCATTCCGCACTAAAAGGGTCCCATATTTGTTGCATGGCAACCACGCTATAGCATCACATCAGATTGCATTGTTGGGACATGCAAAATTAGGAGAAAAAAAATTAGTGGTAGTTGGGCTGACCATGTGGATTATATGCCTTTGAATGTATTTTCTGGCTGCTCTCTAATCTCTTTGTATCCAATCATGTTATTCGGGTTTTATTATTGGTTCTTACATGGTGGAGATTTGTCCCACGCCCTATAGTGCCGCGACGGGATCTAGGGCCTCGCGTGTGCAGCCGCCACGTGATTGTGCCACTGGGTGCGCGCTGGTGCTTAAGTGCGTGTGGATGAAACTACATCGACACTTCTTTGTGCAATGTTGGAATCGTTTTTCCTCTACCTTTGTTCTTTAAGGGGGTAGGCCCTTGGGGGTGTAAAAATGCGAATGGGGTGTTTTACGTGGGAGTTTATAAAGTCCACTAACTTGCATAGCATCTTGCATCATGCAACTTAAAAATAATAAACAACTTGGGCGAGAATGGTCTTGAGCAAAAACTTTCCCTGACACTAATGATTCATGTTCCCAACTCAAGAGAATTCGATCCTTTCAAAAACATCCTTGATTTAATCCATTCTAATCAATTTCCATTGAGAGTCTCTTCGTGTATTCTACTTGCACTAACCTGTTATGTTTTCCTGGTGCCGCTTAGCCGATGTTCGGTTCCTTGTTTGACCTGGTACAAGTGCCTTTGAGCGTTTTTCCTTCTTCCAAGTATTTCCTTGGTTTCTTTTAAAAATGTCCAACTCTCGTGAATCTTACACAGTTTCTAGAGGTCAATCATCGACCTTTGCTTTCCCTTTAAATCTCGGGACGAGATTTCTTTAAGGGGGTAGGACTGTAACACCCCGGATACTCCGGCCATTGGCCCGGAGACTCCGGGCGTGGAGTTTTCATTTCCATAATTTAGTCATCTGGACCCGCAATCATTTAAATAGAATATATCACTCTCTCTCTCTCACTCACTCTCACTCTCTCCCGTGACCTCTCTCTCCCTCATCTCCCTCACGGGCTCTCCCTCTCCTCCCTCTCCCTAAGCTCTAGATTCCAAAAATCTTCCATTTCAACTTGACTCCAAGGCCAAGGGAGCTTCACTCGGCGTAGGGAAATCATCTTCTACAAGTATTCCACCTTGGGGCGACATCGTTTTCGAGTTTTCTTGCAAGAGGAGCTAGCTCAAGGTACTATAAGCTAGGGCTCATCGATTTGGTTGTTTTAGGATGTTCTAGGTGATTTCCTTTGGTCAATCATCTCCATATGCATCCTTCAACTAGGATTCAAGAGGGTTTCAAATTTGGTGGGGTGGTTTTGTCACAATCAAAATTTCAGTTTTTAGGGCGAAAATGCTGTCAAGCCCAGAGACTCCGGGTATAGGCCCGGAAACTCCGGGTTTTGAAAACTCCGGGCGAAACTCCGGGTATAGGCCCGGAAACTCCGGATTTGGGAGTCCGGATACTCCGAGAAGGTGCCCGGTTACTCCGGAAAATGTTGTCCCGGATACTCCGGGTATATTCCCGGATACTCCGGATTTTTGGTCTCGAATTTGAACGGTGGTGCATGTAAAACTAGGTTTATTAGCTTTATATTTCCATGCTCGGTAGGATAGAACTATAAAGTGTGTTGTTTGACAATTTTTACATGTAATTTTAATGGTGCTAGATAAAATACTTTTATAGTTTAAAAATGCATAGTTGGAGTTAGGAGAATTCAAAAAAAAAATACAAAACCAGTTGGGTTAACTTTGTGTAGACTCATGTAAGGTTTAATTAACCTCCGCCGGTGTAGTTGTTTATAGTTAGGCAATATCGACCTTGTGCTTGTATTGCTCCACTTTTTATTGCATTATTCATGCATTCATACATATGCATCGTTGCACCTCATTTAGGTACGCTAGATGTACGATGTGTGGACGTGAAGCACGCGGTATGGAGTCGAACCCCAAGACGGTGTTTGATGGATGTATCCTAAAGAGAGAAGGACCAGCTGGCGCAACGGAAGACCCGGCCCAAGGTTGGAAGGGCCCAAGGCCTTGATAGCATTAACACTGACTTAGTGTTACCCTCAGGCAAGCCCCGGTGCATGTCCTATTATTTTAAATGATTCACTATGTATATGTTTTATCTATTACTTGTGCATTACGTATTAGGGAATTGATTGAAACCCTAGTTGCATAATCCCTAGGTTTACCTTGGGTTTACTAGTAAGTCTAGGTCGATAGCGGTGCTAGGCTAAAAGAGTCCGGTAGAAGTCGAGTGGCTTCGTGTCACTCGCGAGACACAGGAAACTTTAGAAGCCGAGTAATTGCCGGTTACTCGCGAGATACATTACTATCTTTATACTTCAGTATTGGTGGAATGGATTGTAATGGATATGGAGATATGAGACCGGGCGGGGATGATGGATAGGTATGGCAGCAGGACAGGGTTCCTGGGTGTCTTAGCCCCGTCTGTGTCGATTAAGGACCGGTGGATGTGGCAGTGCTGATCGGGGATTGAATTGTACTAACCACATGCCGGGAGTAGGAGGTAGTCGAAACCGGTAAGCCGAGTACTGCCCTGCTTCGAAAGTACAGGAACCCGCACCCAACTCCTGGGGCGAGTCGAGTAGTCGCGGAGAATTGGGATGCATATGTTTACTTTTGGTGGTCTCACGTTGAGCTCGGCTGACCATATGTCGTTGGGCTGGTTCCTGTAGTTCGAGGCGGGGAGGGGAATGGTTGGCATGTATAGTCCGACGGGGCAAATACGTGCCGTGTTGGTTAGGTCCACCTTGCAAGGTTAAATCGGATCGATTCGCCGTGTCTCGCGGTTATGAGGGCCTTGGTCTCTTTGTCACACCGTAGCAAAAATATAGAATGTGAGTTAGGTATGTTTATATAAAATATTGATCTCATTGAATTATTTTGCTTGCATCACCATGATTGCTATAGTAGGTCTATGCAAATATTAGATGAGGGTTAATTTATATAGAACCTGAAGCTAAAATAATGAAAGTAAGGAATTACTTTAGTTGCTTTTTCTGCAAAATAAACCACCAGCCAAATGCCTTGCATGTCTAGATATGTGGGCTAAGTATACCCAAACGTCGGGTAAGTCTTGCTGAGTATTAGTTGCTCAGGGTTTGTTGTTTACCCTATTTCAGGTTTATGAGCTAACTAGGTGTCATATCGGTGGGCTCGATGTGGCGCCTTGTCTTCACGTCTCGGTAGTTCTAGAATTATTTAGTTCGTTTTATTGGTCCTCTAGCAAAAATACTCTGTAGGTTAGATTCTCTTCCGCTGCTATCTTTTCTATTGTAAATTTTAAATTTAAGCTGCTTTGTAAAAGTCTTGCTATTATTTTCTATTTTTGTAATATTGTTATTTTTGCTGGTACCTTCTGCGCTCGCCTTCGTGCGGGACTTCTGGTGTGTTTCGATCGGCCTGTGGGTTGGAAACAGCCTGTCAAGTTACACTTAATTAAGCTAATGCGCCAGTGATGGCGGTTACGCTTAATTAAGCGCTTTAACTCGGCGGGTCTGTCACATCATCAGCTTTAGTTGCAACCAAGGATCTACCTAATCTAATGACTAATGATCTATTAGTATCCAACAAGACATGTTAGTAGCATTAGCACGGGCACACTTACTAGTGTGGGTATAATGTATGTGTGTACGTATGTAGGGAACGTATCTGGTGGAAACCACAACTTTCATGAAAACCCGTGCAAACTACGACAAAAAAATCATCTAAATTCACGAAAAAAATCACATATGTAGATGTTTAATTACATTAGCAGAGTATCCTTGCGTTGCTACGGATAATATAAATAATACATATGTGTGACACAATCACACAACCTTTGCCCCTGATGGTGTAAGAGGTATTAATTGTACGGTTGTTGGTTGAGATTCGGATTGATTTGATTGGATTCCGGTTAGAATTTTGACTGATTTATCTGGATTTCTATAAGTATTTGGCTGACGGATCTTGCTTTAAAAATAGTAGAGATATTATTTGACTTATATAGATGCTTATAATTTGGAGCGGAGTGTATTTTCTTTCGATTTTCATACAAATAGAATTGGCCAGGAAGGGTAACAACCGCGAATCGAGAAAGAGATTCAAGTGAATGGAATATTCTTAGAATAATTGACATCTTTGACTGTTACTTGAGAAACATTGACAAAATTGTTAAGTGAGAAAAGTACCACTACTTCTGTTAGGGCATGCACAACGCTGAGTTTTGAGTTGTTTGCAAGCCGTACATTTTGCAGAAAACACCCCACCGACACGCTCGTGCGGCGTAGGCGTGGGTTCGTTCCCCGACACGAGAAGACAATCTCGGCGCCCCGTTGTACGCTGTGCTGTGGCTCATCGACGACGACCATGAATCGAGTGTGGATGACCACGATTTGGGCGGGAAGGGCGTATCGGCGGGATGGGTGTATGAAGCGTCCCCCTCATAAGAGAAGACTTAAATGTAATACAATATCAGTCCCAGAAGGCTACTAACACATTTATTACATCAGATGGTACATCACCGTACAACTCTACGTGGTAATGGGTAGTGAAGCGCCACTATCGCGAGGATAACAACTAAAACCCACACAATGATATTAACTACGAAGAGGTCATCAGAGTCTTGCGCCATACGGAGCTTCCTGCGGGCGACCCTATCCACAGGCAAGGTTGGGTGCAGAACGGAACCCCTATTCAACGTCTTTGGGAACGAAGTCTGGATCTTCCTCTATAAAAATTTGGACAGGGGTGAGTACATATGTACTCAGCAAGTCCAACCACACCCACGGAGCGGGTATAAACAGAATATAATGCACAGGATAAATCAAGGATAAGGCTAGGGCTTAATTTGCAGAAAGCTAATTTTTATGCATGGGTTCATTTGAGAGAAAAGGATTTTCATAGCAACTTTCTCGCACCGAGTAACACGTAGGGTTGATCCACACATGATACAAGTTTTAAATTTGCTACCGGACTCCTCATCCACCGTAGCACACGGCACAACTGCCGGACACTTTTCCAAAACAACTCACGCCAACCCATCCATTCCCAGAAGAAACACTAGTTGTGTGACCAAACCGTAACTCGCCCCAGTACCGTGGGCACGACTATTTGAATAGATTTTAACTCTGCAGAGGTGTGCAACTTTACCCACAAACGGGGTACCACAGCACGATCACTTTAGTGTCGGTGCAGATCCCAACAAAGCCATTACCCACATTAGTTAGACCTGACTAGCCAACACGGGATCCACCAAGGGGCCATTGACCCATCACTGAGGTTTAACCAGGGCATAAGTCACACAGAGCTTATCCCTTTTCCTTGATCACCCGCTGCTCTCAGCTCTCCTGATGTCTATCAGACTAACTAGTGGGATTTATGCTAAGCCGTTGCCACATACAACGGTCGAGTGGTTTGCACGATAGTGGAGTTAGGCAAGATGACACACCAACTCGGTCCTTAATTGTGACAAGATGGATATCTCCCAACCTTGCTCAACCACACAGGTACGAGCACACCATTCGGCAATTCACACAGAAGTGCCATCCATCCCGTCCAAACTCATCTTTCAAAAATTCCACATTTTCCCTTCCCACACACTCACATATTTTCTTTTTATAAAACAAGTGGTACCGTGTTCGAGGTCCTAAGCGTTCTAGCAGCGATTAACATCCAAATAGAATAAATCATATTCAGACATTAATCTAGGTGGTCAAGGAATGGTTATAATAAATCAAGGGGTGGCTATCCAAACCATGTTTTTGGCAGCAAAACAATATGCAGTTTTGTAAAATAGGCCAATAGGTTGTGTTTATAACACTGGGACAAAATATGCATCAAAGGATGAGATTGAACTTGCCGTTCTCAAAGCCTTCTGGGAAGTCTTGATCGAGGTACTGTCCTTCGGGTTCGGGGTCGCGGAACTGGTCCTCATTCCCTTGCTCGCGGTACTGCTCGTTGACGGGTTCTCCTTCGTTCACACCGTGATCTACGGCGCACACAAGCAAGCACACAATCAAGAAAAAAGAATAAAGGTTTTATCGTTGAGCTCGAATCGGGAACAATTAAGATATGAAGATAGGAGTGATATTTTTGGACGGTTTTCTAATGGTACGGCCAAATTTATGTTGGGAATGGCGTGGTAAAGTTTCGGGGTGATTGGAAGATTTTTGGTGCATGAAATGATAGGTTAACGGGGGGTCTAGGGTCTAAACAAGGATCCAAGGGCCTATTTGTAAATAGTTTTTGAAAGAAAAGGACTTGATTATAATATTTGGAAATATCAGGGTTACTCTTGGAAAGGGTAAGGATCTATTCATAATTATTTCTATATGGCAGAGGGACTAATCCTTAATTAGGGAGAACATGGGGGGTTCATTTGAAAAAACATAAAAGGGGGCCGTGGCGGGCAGGAGGCGGCCGTGGGTGGCGTGGCAGGGGCGGCCAGGGGCAAGCGCCTGTGGGGGAAAAGGGAGGGGGAGGGCCAGGGCGCCTACATCGATCCTTGGCTCGAGTGGGGAGGTGGCAGGGCGGGCCGGCCACGGGATGTAGGTGCGGCGGGCGGAGGCGCTAGCGGCGGCGACGATGCATGGCCGGGAATGGGGCGTGTGGTGGCTTAGCGGCTTGCGGAGCTCGGGGGCATCACGGAGGGCCTACTTATAGGCGAGGAAAGGCGGTGGAGGAGGGGGCACGATGGCCGACAGGGTAAGCTCCGAGGGCGGCATTAATGGTGTGGGGGCGGGTGCTGCCAGAACGGTCGCGTCATCGGGGTGGTGCAGCACTGACACAGCGAGTGTGCCGAGGCAGCAACAGGGCGTCAGGACAGCTCGGGCAGGCGTGGCTGCACGACGGGTGGCGCGGCGAGGAGCGCGGCTGCGTGGTGCACGTGGGAGCAGTGCGCGTGTGTGCGGCCGGCGGCGATGGCGGGGCGCTGTGCGCGGCTCTGCTCTCGCGAGCTCTTGCGCCAAGGCGGCACTGACGGCAGCGGCGAGCGGTGCGGCGGGCGTCGTGGCCGCGTGGAGCGCGTGGGGCGGTGGTGAGCAGGGGCGCGCGGCGCCGAGCAGCACGCGGGAGGTCGTGGCAGAGAAGAGAGGGAGGAAGGAGAGAGAGAGGGGGGGGGGAAGAAAAAAGAAAAGTGAAAAAGAAAAGAAGAAAAAAGGGAAGAGAAAAAAAAAGAGAGAGAGAAAGGGAGATTGCGCCGGCGGATTTCGCGGCGGCGACCGCGGCCGATGTTGCGCGGAACGAGGGAAAGAAAAGGATGGGACGGCAATTGAAATCGGGTGTCAGGACAGAGATTCGATGGGAAAGGTTTCGGAAAATTTGGGGAGCTCAGCGACGAACCAAAATTTTGAAATTCAATTTTAGCGAGCAATTTATTCGGGTGAATTTTTTGGATGTCACAAACCTACCCCACTTAAAATGAATCTCGTCCTTGAGATTCGGCTGGCTTCTAAAGAGGTGGGGAAACTCCTTCCTCAGAGCATCTTCGCGTTCCCACATAGCTTCCTCTACTCCGTGTCTGCTCCATTGCACTCTGCAAATCCGTACTTCTGAGTTCTTTGTTCTCTTAGTGACAGTGTCCAGAATTTTGACCGGTATCTCCTGATATCGCAGGTCTGGCTGCAAATCTATTGCCTCGACTGGCACATGCTCTGTCTCGGGTACCCTCAAACACCTTCTTAACTGTGAGACATGGAACACCGGGTGTATGTCTGACATTCCTTCTGGTAGCTCCAAACGGTATGCTACGGCTCCGACTTTCTTCAGAACTTGGTACGGTCCAATGTACCGAGGGGCCAACTTTCCTTGTACCTGAAATCTTCGAGTTCCCTGAATAGGGAAAACCTTAAGATAGACGAACTCTCCCGGGTTGAAGCTTATTTCTCGTCTCTTGTTGTCTGCGTAGCTCTTCTGTCGAGACTGGGCGGCCTTCAGTTTTTCTCTGATCTCGACCACTCTTTCTTCCGCTTCCTTTATGAGTGCGGGTCTAACCAGGGCATGTTCTCCAACTTCTGACCACATCAGAGGAGTTCTGTATTTTCTCCCATAAAGAGCTTCGAATGGTGACATGCCCAAGCTTGCTTGATAACCATTGTTGTATGAAAATTCCGCATAGGGCAAACTCTGCTCCCAATCCTTGCCATAGGTAAAGACACATGCTCTCAACATATCCTCCATAATCTGATTTACCCTTTCTATTTGGCCATCCGTTTGTGGGTGATAGGCGGAGTTGAAATTCAATTTGGTGCCCATGGCTTTATGCAAACTTTTCCAGAACCTAGAGGTGAATTGGGTCCCTCTATCTGAAACAATTATGCTAGGCACAACATGCAACTTTACTATATTTTCCGCATAAAGCTTAGCTAGCTTTTCTCCACCGTAATTGGTCCGCACGGGTATGAAATGAGCCGCTTTAGTGAGTCGGTCCACTATTACCCATATGGAGTCATGTCCTTTCTATGTTCTGGGTAAACCCACAACTAAGTCCATTCCTGTCTCATCCCATTTCCAAACTGGGATAGGTAGGGGTTGTAACAATCCTGTTGGCTTCTGATTTTCGGCCTTGATCCTTTGACAAGTATCACAATGGGCGACAAACCGTGCAATATCCGCCTTCATTCCCTTCCATCAATATTTTTGTTTTAAATCCATATGCATCTTGGTGGATCCTGGGTGGATGGAGTAGGCCGAGTTATGGGCTTCATCCATAATTTTCTGCCAGAAGTCTCCTTCCTCGGGCACACAAATCCTATTTTTATACCATAAAGTTCCCTCATTATCCACTCTAAAGTCCGGTGCCTTATTTTCTCCAGTATGCATTCGGATTTTCATCAAGTCCTTGTCCGAACTTTGGGCCTTTCTGATTTTATCCTCCAGAGTGGGTTGAATGCTCATCTTGCGAATGGAACCTCGAGGGACAATGTGCACATTCAATCGTGCCATTTCTTTCTACAGATGGGCATCCTTGGGTCCATAAGATTTTCGGCTTAAGGCATCAGCTACCACATTAGCTTTGCCAGGGTGGTAATGAATTTCCACATTATAATCTTTAACCAGTTCTAACCACCTTCTTTGCCTTAAGTTCAAATTTGGCTGGGTGAAAATATACTTCAAACTCTTATGGTCGGTGTAGATCTCACACTTATTTCCAATTAAATAATGTCTCCAAATCTTGAGAGCATGCACTACGGCTGCAAACTCCAGATCATGTGTTGGGTAATTCCGCTCATGAGGCCTGAGTTGGCGGGAAGCATAAGCTACTACCTTCCCGTCTTGCATGAGGACTGTTCACGGTGCTTAAGTGCCATTTTCAACCGTCAACTATACTCGATAATAAAGGAAAACTACATGCCTTACTCACATATTTGTATCACTAACCTCGCTCCATAGTTGTTTTCGAGTTTTGTACATTTCAGATGAGCAAGAGCGGAATATGACGAAAACACGCGGCAGACGCCACACAACTACGTAGAATATCGCATTCGGCGTCACACCCTTACAAAGAGGGCCCACATGTCAGAGGAAATGGGGCCTCCACGCAAGATGCACTAGAGGATAAGGATAAGGATCAAAGAATATACCATCCAGCAGAAGATCAGGCCGAGAGGCTGCCAGGTGGGGTCGGCCGACCCCTGGGTCGGCCGAACCTGGCCTGGTTCCCGTCTAGGTGCACTTCGAGGAGGAGTGGCTGCCAAGGCACCTGATCACCTTCCATATGTGCGTTGGTGGGAAACCGACCTCTAGAGCTATAAATAGGGCCTCTCTCCACCCCCCTCAACACACACACACACACACACACACACACACACACACACACACACACTTCATTCCATTCTCTCCAAGAAGGCTCTCCTCTCTCTTGCTCTCTTAGCTAGGTAGTGGACCTAGGCTTGTTTTCTTTAGCGAGCAAGTCGTCCTCGGGGTCGTTGAGCAATCCTCGGCTCCTGGTATGGCTTTGTATCCAACTTATCAGACTTCTATTCATAATATAGAGTTCTGCCATGGTTGCTTTACTATCTTGATAGTTTATCAATCCATGCTTAGATCATTCATAAGTTATGCTACGGTCTTGGTTAGGCCAGATGATCCGGGTACGGATAAAGGTTTGTTGTGCTTTTGGGCTTGCTCTACTATTTTACTCGTCCATCCGAAGGGTGGGAGACCTGGGGGCACTAGAGTAGTGACTTCATACACGAGCGTGGTGCTCGGGTATGCGGGATCCTTCGGATATGACCGTGCTCCACGGTGTGACTGGGGTAGATGGCAGGTGGTGACAGCTTTGTTTGTCCGGCATAACAGAGGTGTTGCGTTTAGCGTACTCCCCGATGTTCGGGATCGGTGTAGGAGTTCATGCAAAGAGGTGATGGAACTGGACATTCTCCAGTGCGGGACCTTCTCCCCGTTATCCCATTTTCCTGGCACCTGTAGTCCTAACCATGATCTAACATGACCCCAGCTTTGGATAGAAGCACTAGGACACCTAACCTAGCCTAAGCTCCAGCTGACTTGACGTAGGATAGAGTAGTTCCTTGTTTTATAGTTTCTCTCCTTTATTCCTTCCTCTTGGAGTGTGGATGTGTGCTGTGTCACATTACCCTTGCTTATTCTTTATCTGGACTTACCCCTGTTAGAGCATTGCCTATTACCTGAGGCACAATGTCATGGTTAATGTTGAGTACAATACCTTTGCCACTGCCGTCCTTTGGGACACAAATAAATGACGATACCCTTACTCTCCGAGTGAAATGCTACAACGGTATATCCGTGTGCTTGCGGATCCATCTGTAATCGTATTGATTATACCACGAGAGTGGCACCCCTTGGGTGCTGTTGCTAGGATGGGTTCGGCGCCCTCATTTTTAGTGATTGCACTAAGGACCGCCAGCAGGCATTTCTGGTGCCGTTGCTGGGAATTAACCATTCCTAGTGATTGCGCTAAGAAATGTCAACAAGCATTTCTGGCGCCGTTGCCGGGGATTAACCATTTCTAGTGATTGCGCTAAGAAATGTCAACAAGCATTTCTGGCGTCGTTGCCGGGGACGACATGTGAACAAAGATATTGTATTGATTTTAACTTAGGCCTTGTACTCAGGATATAGTCTTTACTCTTTCAGGCTAATGTCACTTTATGTCTTCTTCTATTTTTGATTTGAAAGAAGGCAGGATTATTGTATGACCGGTTTCTCCCTGCCGGAAAACTACACAGACAATCCAGAGAGGCTCATGAGAAGGGCACGACCTCGCGTCATTCCTCCTGTCGCTATCCTCGCGGCATAGGAACCCATTTCGGAAGCAGCACTCATTCTTGAGGCTATGGCTGAAAAGACTCTCTGCGAGTTCTCCGTCCCTTCCACCGACAATGTGGCCACTGGCCCCAACATCAATGTCGGGGACATGAACTTCGAGCTCAAATCAAGCCTCATCAACATGGTGCAAGCTAGCCCATTCTATGGCAAGCCGAACGAGGACACAAATGCACATTTGCAGAACTTTTTGGAGCTCTGCGACACCATTGTCATACGGGGTGTCGCCGCCGACGTTGTCAAGCTTCGTCTGTTTCCCTTTTCCCTCTTGGGAAAGGCGAAACAATGGTTTTATAAAGAAAATGACATCGACACTTGGGCCAAATGCTCCAAGGCGTTCCTCGCAAAATTCTTCCCGCTGAGCAAAACAAATGCCCTGCGCGGGAAAATTTCAAGTTTCCAGCAGACGGGGATGGAATCCATCCCAGAAGCTTGGGAGAGGCTGCAGGATTGCAGGAATACATCCTGGCCTGTCCACATCACGGCATGGACGAGTGGCTCGTCCTGCAAAGCTTCTACAACGGGCTCACAACGACATCTCGAGCCAATATTGATGCAGCTGCTGGAGGAGCCTTCCTCGACCTGACCATAGCCAAATCCAAAGCATTGGTCGAGAAGATGGTCTCCAATCAAGGGTGGAGCGATGAACGAATCCAACCCCGCACCAAAGGCATGCATACCATCAAAGAGGCGGATATGATTGCCGCGAAGCTGGACCTCCTAATCAAGAAGATGGAGGAAGGGAGCAAACAACCGATCCATGCTCCCGTTTACGCCATGGGTTCGCCCTCCACGTGCGAAGTCTGTGGTAATGATGGACACTCAGGGAACGACTGCCCCGAAACCCGTGAAGATTGCGCCTACCTCAGCAACAACAACGGGTATTGTCCACAACAAGGAGGCCAGGGGTGGAACCAGCCACGTCCACCTTTTCAGGGAGGTAATAACTACAATCCTTCTTTTAATTCGAATTTCAATTCAAACCAACCTCCCTTGAGAGAACTTGTTCTTGGCCAAGTTAAAATCAATGAAAATATAAATAAAAAGCTCTTGGCCAATGACAAAACCCTGGAAAGTTTAAATGTCAAGCTTGAAACTTTGTCTTCAACTCTTAAAAACCAGTTAAGTTTCAACAAAATGATCGAAACCCAGCTTGCGCAAATTGTTGCTGCTTTACCTGCTGTTGAGAGCGGGAAGATCCCGGGGCAACCCGAGTCTCCCGTTGAAAATGTCAGCATGGTGTCTACCGGATGAGGTAACTCGTCCCGGAGGCCACCACGCAATAACCATGCAGGTAGGTACTATCCCCCAAGGAACGATGTTTGGGATGGCATGGTGGCAGCGGTGCAAGAGGATCCAGGGGTCCCCATGACCAGCTGCTCGATCTACATCAAACACTTCGAGCGATGCCTATGCGATCTGGGGGCAAGCATGAATATAATGCCCAAGGTAATATATGAAGCATTTGAATATCCTTTTTTTTCCCCAACAACTATGCTCGTACAGCTTGCAGATTTAACCATTCGGTATCCCGAAGGGATAGCCGAACACGTTTTCGTACGAGTATGAGACTCCTTCGTCCTTGCCGACTTTGTGGTAATGGATATGGAGGGTGACCTCGGAGTCGACCTCGTACTTGGGCGACCTTTTCTAAGGTCTGCCAATGCAAGGATCGATGTCGGAAAGGGAGAAATCCGTTTCCGTGTCGGACAGGAGGACATGTTTTTCAGGTTTAAGAAGAGGGAAGAGCAGCGCTTCATGATCCAACAAGACAGTGAAGGGCAAGCACTCTGGGGTGCACCAGAACCCCAGCCAGAATAACGACCCTCCGCACCTAAAAGAAAGAAGAAGGAAAAGAAGGTGTGGCGGAAGGTCGAGAGTTCGGCCTCGTCCAGTTCTCCAGGACGAGCCGACGAATGGTAAGAACGATGGAGAAGAGTCATGCACGTCGGACTTTAAACGACGCGCCCTTGCCAAAAGTAAATTGGTATTTATCTCATATTTATTTCATCCGCTTTTCAACATTTTCTTTGCACCTTATTTGTTTTTCTCCACTGCATGTTTGAAATTTTCAAAAAAAAATTTCTGCATGCTGGAATTTTTCTAGCATTTTTCCCTTTTTACAAAAAGACCAAAAATATTTTTTGAGTTTTAAAATCCTTTGGAAAAAAAATAATTTGAACATCTTTTCGAGCAAACTTTTGGTCGTGCACCATATTTTCAAAGTTTACGACCATTGAGGAATCACCTGGCCAAAGGGGGGCGCCAGGGCCCATCCTGGGGCCGGCCGACCCCACAGGTCGGCCGACCCAGGGCCAACGGCTCCTAGGCCCCACCTTCTCCAACGGCTTCCTGACTGTTGTGCCTGGCTCCTCCTCGGGTGCACTCACCCAGATTCTTTAAATAGAGGCCGAGAGAGGGGTGATGAGCTCTCATGCTCACTCTCTCCACTCGCACTCCCTCTCACACATTCTTACTCGGGTTTCCTTTGGATTTTGACTCAAGTTTGATTGCAAGAACACTCTTTCTCTCATTTCTTTGCTGCAAGATTGATCACATATTTGGAGGAACAACTTTCGGGTAAGAGTTTCATTTTCATTTCACTAACGTAACCCGAATCGAGTTGTTCTTATTCGTTCTTGTTCGTTCTTGTTGCAAGCATGAGAGGTGCAGGACGGAAAATTTCTGGAGCTCTCAAGAGGATGACGAGGTTGGGCTCATCCTGTTCACAGGGCGAGTCGAGCTCTCATCATTCCTCTGAACCTGCACCAACACCGACCATGATGGACTATGAGCAAGACGAACAAGAAGAACTATTCGAGGAGCAAGCTGCAGAACCGCAAGCCGAGGACATGGGAATAGATGAAGATGATGCACCGTACCTCGACTTACAAGATGACCGCGAGCGTCAAGCCTACGCCATGATCAAGAATCGAAGCTTTGGTCATACCAGAGCCTTCGATCCGGACCTTCTCGAGAAAACAGGTATGGATGTTGACTTCGCTCGTGTTTGGCATGCGGTTGGATGGGATGGTTTTGTGCCCATTGAGGAGAATGGTTCTCGTCTCCTCACCATCCAGTTTCTTTGCACTCTTCGGGAGGTGGACGATGGTGCTTCTTTCCTACTTTTTGGAGTTGAACGCTATTTTAGTTGGAGAAATTTCAGTCACCTCCTTGGTTTTAGCGCGCGCTTGCCAGTTTCCCTTGTAAAAGCTTGCCGCGGTTTTGATCGACATGAGTTTTGGGGTTTGATTTCGGGTCAAGTTGTTCATGGCAAGTTTGCACCTCGGTGCAATGACATTCAAAACCCGACTCTTCGTTTGATGCACAAGTGGTTGGCTATCACTCTCTTTCCAAGAGATGATCCACGACCAGTGCGCAACGATGAGTTGATGATATTATACGCCATGGTCAACAAGATCTGAATCTCCCCCGCACAAGCAATGGTTAAGCAATGGCTCACAAATTTTCGGATGACGGGTCCTATTGAATGCACTTCTTTGGTTACCCGCATCGCATCAAACATGAGAATCTTAGACGGGAACCCCGTTCCTTTCATTGAGGAGCCCCATGTTATGATCGATGAGGCGTACTTGGTTCAAGGCCACACGCTCAAGAAAGGCCCGGATGACTCCTTGATTTTCTTTTCGCTTGGTTATGCAAATAAAATCCCGTTGCCAAATGCGGGGTATCATTTGTATAACTGCCGTTCGCTAACCATCCCTCTTGTTCCACAAGAGGAGAGCCACCGGCATAGTGTTTCTGGTCTTTCTGGCAGGGTTACAAGAAGTAGGGCCAGAAGGGAGGAATTCATGCAGCAGCAACCTCAGCCGCAACCACAACAATATGAAGCTGGAGGGTCGTCATGGCAGAGTGCCAGCTCCACTGAGTGGTCATGGCAGGACTCAGGGCACCGGTCCACCAGTTCTAGCTCCAGTGGTCCCCCGCGACGTACAACTACGTCCAGAGGCTTCGCCACTCTGACTCGGCAGATGGGCGAGCTGAACGTGCGCACCACCAACATCGACGAGTCACTGGGCCAGCACATCGAGTCAACACAGAACTGGCAGCAATACACAGGCGAGAGGATCTGCAATCTGGAGCAGCAACAACAGCAATCCCAGGAGGAGTGGAGGTCCTACTACCGTTGGGCTGGGTTTAACCCCAACCAGCAGCAGTGACCCTGAAGCTAGCTTGGGGGAGGACCCCCATGAGAGGTACCTTGTATCAAACTCTACCTTTACCGCTTTCCAAAACCTTGCATGAAACCAAACAAAAATTTGCAAAATTATGAAAATCCATGAAATTTGCATAACTAAAATCAAATAAAAATTGACAAAACCTTTAAAAACCCAAAAATATTTACTTGCTTTCCAGTATGTGTAGTAAGCATGTGTAGTTTTTCTTTGTTGAGATGATGAATATTTGCTCTGTTAGTTCCTTTCATATGCCTAGTTACAACCTTGTGCTCTCCCTAAGTTTTGAGTTTGGTGGCTAGATGTTTAAACCTTAAGCTTGAAACTTGTGGTAGTGAAAAGCAGAATTCGAAACTAGGTTGTTGTGGGTTATGATATGGCTGAAAAGAGTTGCTATGATCTTCCCCTACGTGATGCTTGATATCCGGAGTATTTCTTTTCAAAAATACAAAAATAGAATAAAGTTCCTCAGTGATATGCAATTCCTAACCAGAGCCATATGAGTTACAAGTTTGAACAGTCTTTCCACATATGTAATTTGTCTTCTCATTGAGCTATGTCAAATTGTTGTGACCCTGTGTGAGAATCACTTCATACGCCCATGATCAAGATCACGTACACATCCACTCACATGCTATACTTCTACACCTGTAAGATAGCAAGTACATCCCCCATTCATCCACAAATAAAACTCCATGTTGTACCATATTTATCTCTCTCTAAAGTTATCATCATGATGTATAGGCTATACAAAAAGAAATAAAAGATGCATACCCAAAGAAGGTATGCCACATGCCCACAAGGCATGTCAAAAAAAAGAAAGAGAGAAAAGATGCATACCCAAAGAAGGTATGCCACATGCCACAAGGCATGTCAAAAAAAAAGAAGAAAAAGAAAATATAGCCCATACCAAAAATATTACAACGGAGAGAGAAATCATATAAAGGAGTTTCATCCACCAGCCACCAAAAATATCCACACACTTGCACATCTTGATCAAGGCTTATGACTTGTTTCTCCTTTGGATCCGGTCTTTGACTTAGCGAAATATGAGAATCAAGCTTGCCATTATATCCTCCATACCAACAGATCCACCAAAAAGAGCCATTAGAAGTAGGATGGAAAAACAAAGGCACATAAAAAGGCCTTGGTGAGGAAAGAAACACATTTGAGTGATCCGAGAGATCATCCGAGGAACTACAATATTTCTTTTCAGAAACTTTATAAAAACCTCCGGATTGACGGTTGAACAAAGGAGTGGTAAGTGGTACTATACAAGCCGTTCTGACCCTCGACCGCCAAAGATGAGGATGATGCTATAAGCCCCACAGGAGTAAGGTAAAAGGTGCGAACAAGGCCAACTTATTCAGAATAAAGGTAAGAACACTCGGTTGTGCCTTGGGCATAAGTCAGGAATGTGACATTGTAGCAACTCCTGATCAACAACCTAAGTCTAAAACTTTGCTCGGGACGAGCAAAGGGCTAGCTTGGGGGAGTTGTTGATGGTGCTTAAGTGCCATTTTCACCCATCAACTATACTCAATAATAAAGGAAAACTACATGCCTTACTCACATATCTGTATCACTAACCTCGCTCCATAGTTGTTTTCGAGTTTTGTACATTTCAGATGAGCAAGAGCGGAATAAGACGAAAACACGCAGCAGACGCCCCACAACTACGCAGAATATCGCATCCGGCGTCACTGTTGGCGCTCCTTAAGTACCCCCTTTATCCCTTGTTTATCCTTGATAATGGCATGAATTTAATATCAAAATCACTAACCGTCCTAACCCGGCCTAATTATTGGTCATTTTCACACTTGCACATATATTTTGGAGGAACTTCGTTTTTGCAGGTTTTTGGCCTATTTTGGAGCATGAAATGACGAGGCCCGTGATCGAGCGCTAACACGAAGAAAGACGAAGGCCAAGGACCAAAGGAAGGACCAAAGCCCATTTTGATTCGAAGCCCATTCATGCACATCCATCCTCCAAGAGAGCCCAAAGGACCAAGCCCACAAAGATGAGATCAAGATACTTCGGGATTAAACAAAGCAAATGAAGATTTAAGGAAGGATTCCCTATCCTATCCTTTCCTCGAAGATATCTACAGGATAACGACGTCCAAAGGGGTGCAATCGTGAAGGACATAAACTCTAGAAGATGCGAGGAGTCTGCACGCAAAAGATGAGACCGAGGCGAGCCCAAAAGGGGGTAGGCCGGCCGGCCTAGGCCCATGGGGCCGGCCGGCCTAGCCCATTTCTGATGCGGTTCGGCCTCCCCTTTGACCGATGACTTCCTCGGCTTATAAATAGCTCGCACCTTATTCAACTCGGAGCATCCATCCACCCAGAACTCGACGAAAACCTAGGGCCAAGACCGGAGGGAGACGACGGCCGCCGCAAGTCTTCGAAGTTGTCTACGAGATGGCTTAGGCCACCCCTAGCTGCCATGGCCTCCCTGCGTGGTTGTGCCATGGTGGAGTTCATGAGCTAGTTGGAGTCGTCAATGGTATATACTCGGTGGTGACGATCCAAACGAATCTATTATGTGAGTAATGATAATCATGTCTTCCAAATCTATTAGCGATCATGTTCTCTCTTTCGATTTCGTTCTTTTCTTTGGGTTTGCTTCATCTTAGATCTATTATCGATATAGATCTCTTAGCATGATCTTGTAGTCATGGTGGCTAGAGGTTAATGGCGGAACTACCAAAGGGGGTTCGACTTGCTTCAGGGTACTTTTGTCCAAAGGGGGGTGTCGTGACAGGGCGCTGCCACTGAGTAGGTGGGGGTATCGAAGGATCGGATTGGAGATTTTGATTTAAAGATGCCATTGATTGAGATGCATGATTTGTTTGCTCGTTAGCTTGAACTACAACTAGACGATAATAGGCCTAGTCATGTCTTTGGTTTAGCTATGGTTACGCCTATATTCATGGATGAGATCAACCTTTACATAACACTCATATCTATTAAAGGTTTTCTCTATATGTGCAATTCATGCTTCATGTTAGGATAGATCCGTTAGATTAGATGGAAAACCTTGGGTAGTTCTTTGTCGATCCACGGATTGATAAACCTTGGGAGAATACTCTAAGGGAAAAGCTACACGATCCCCGTGCGCTTGCAGTATATAAATTGGGGCGCTAAGGAGCGTCAACAGTCACACCCTTACAAAGAGGGCCCACATGTCAGAGGAAATGGGGCCTCCACACAAGATGCACCAGAGGATAAGGATAAGGATCAAAGAATATACCATCCAGCAGAAGATCAGGCCGAGAGGCTGCTAGGTTACCTCTAGAGCTATAAATAGGGCCTCTCTCCACCCCCCTCAACACACACACACGCACGCACACACACACACACACGCACGCTTCATTCCATTATCTCCAAGAAGGTTTTCCTCTCTCTTGCTCTCTTAGCTAGGTAGTGGAGCTAGGCTAGTTCTCTTTAGCGAGCAAGTCGTCCTCGGGGTCGTTGAGCAATCCTCGGCTCCTGGTATGACTTTGTATCCGACTTGTTAGACTTCTATTCACAATATAGAGTTCTGCCATGGTTGCTTTACTATCTTGATAGTTTATCAATCCATGCTTAGATCGTTCATAAGTTATGCTACGGTCTTGGTTAGGCCAGATGATCCGGGTATGGATAGAGGTTCGTTGTGCTTTCGGGCTTGCTCTAGTGTTTTACTCATCCACCCGACGGGTGGGAGACCTGGGGGCACAAGAGTAGTGACTTCATACACAAGCGTGATGCTCGGGTATGCGGGATCCTTCGGATATGACCGTGCTCCACGGTGTGACTGGGGTAGACGGCAGGTGGTGATAGCCCTGTCTGTCCGGCGTAACAGCGGTGTTGCATTTAGCGTACTCCCCGACGTTCGGGTTCGGTGTAGGAGTTCCTGCAAAGAGGTAACAGAACTGGACGTTCTCCAGTGCGGTACCTTCTCCCCGCTATCCCAGTTTCCTGGCACCTGCAGTACTAACCATGATCTAACATGACCCCGGCTTTGGATAGAAGCACTAGGACACCTAACCTAGCCTAAGCTCCAGCTGACTTGACGTAGGATAGAGTAGTTCCTTGTTTTATAGTTTCTCTCCTTTATTCCTTCCTCTTGGAGTGTGGATGTGTGCTGTGTCACATTACCCTTGCTTATTCTTTATCTGGACTTACCCCTGTTAGAGCATTGCCTATTACTTGAGGCACAATGTCATGGTTAATGTTGAGTACAATACCTTTGCCACTGCCATCCTTTGGGACACAAATAAATGACGATACCCTTACTCTCCGGGTGAAATGCTACAATGGTATATCCGTGCACTTGCAGATCCATCTGTAATTGTATTAATTATACCACGAGAGTGGCACCCCTTGGGTGCAGTTGCTAGGATGGGTTCGGCGCCCTCATTTCTAGTGATTGCACTAAGGACCACCAACAGGCATTTCTGGTGCCGTTGCTGGGAATTAACCATTCCTAGTGATTGCGCTAAGAAATGTCAACAAGCATTTCTGGCGCCGTTGCTGGGGATTAACCATTCCCATTGATTGCGCTAAGAAATGTCAACAAGGACACATCCTAATCCTTGTCGGGATACATCACAATAAATGATAAAATCTCGATGAATATCCGGTAGGTTCAGCACTGTGGCAGTTGTCAACCTATTCTTCAATTCTTGAAAACTTCTTTCACACGACTCTGTCCAGGTGAATTTCTTATCCTTCTTGAGCAGCTTTGTCATGGGCCGAGCTATCTTGGAAAATTCTTCAATGAATCTCCGATAATACCCAGCTAATCCAAGAAAGCTTCTGATTTCACTAACATTGATCGGTTGCTGCCAGTTGGAGACTGCTTCGACCTTCTTAGGGTCCACTGCTACTCCTTCTGCAGTCAGAATATGACCAAGGAAAGCTACTTTATCAAGCCAGAATTCACACTTGCTGAATTTGTCATATAGCTTATGTACTCTCAGCTTTTCCAATACTACCCGCAGATGTTGCTCGTGTTCCTGGACACTCTTGGAGTAAATAAGTATGTCGTCGATAAAGACTACAACAAACTTATCTAACTCGCCCATAAACACCTTGTTCATGAGATTCATGAAATAAGCAGGTGCATTGGTGAGTCCAAAAGACATCATCGTAAACTCAAACTGCCCGTAACGGGTGACAAAAGCTGTCTTTGGGATGTCGCTTTCTCTAACTTGAGCTGAAAATATCCTGACCTCAGATCAATCTTGGAGAAGTACTTGGCTCCTTTTAGCTGATAAAAAAGATCATCAATCCTGGGGAGGGGGTACTTATTCTTGATGCTAACCTCATTCAGTGCACAGTAATCTACACACAACCTCATACTCCCATCCTTCTTCTTGACAAATAGGACTGGGGCTCCCCAAGGCGACGAGCTTGGTCTGATGAAGCCAATTCGTTGTAGTTCTTCTAGCTGCTTCTTTAATTCTGCCAATTCAGAGGCTGCCATCCTATAGGGTCTCTTGGCTATAGGAGAGCTTCCAGGGACAAGGTCGATGACAAACTCTATATCCCTATCTGGTGGCATTTCGGGAAGTTCTTCAGGAAAAACATCTGGGTACTCATTTACTACTGGGACTTTTTCCAAGGACTTAGCTTCCATGCTAAAAACCATTGGGTCTGGTCCACTCCCCTGGGTATGGCAGGTCACTCGTACTCCTTCTGGGTTCGTTAGGTGTACCACCTTGTCAGTACAACCTATGAGACCATTGTGTAGGCTTAACCAGTCCATTCCAAGGATCACGTCTATTCCCTTAGACTTAAGTACTACTAGGTCTGCTAGAAATTCTACCCCACTCAAATTGATCCTTACCCATAGACAACCTAGTTGACACTTGATGTCACCTCCAAGCGTCTGGATTAATAGGGGTGTTTTTAGTAGTACTGTAGGTATTTTATGCTTATCCACAAAGCTTGATGATATGAATGAGTGTGATGCTCCAAAATTAAATAATACTATTGCCAGATTTGAGCTGACTAGGAACTCACCAAGTACCACTCCTTGTACACCTTGGGCCTCCTGTGCGTTGATGTGGTTGACGCGGGCTCGTCCATAAGGCTGCTGGTTGTTGTTGTTGCCCTTGTTGTTGCTGCCGATGGGAACACGGTTGGCTCCGGACACCGGTGGCCTAGGCCCATTCACCGTGTTGGAGAAGGCTGATGCAACAAACTTGTTTTTGGCATATGGGCAGTTGGCAATATAATGTCCTATCTCACAGAAGTTGAAACAGGCCCTAGCATTATTGTTGTTGGTGGTGACTTGGCTGGCATTGCTCTGCGGGACCTTCATGGTGTTTTGGCTTCTGAACTGTGTGTTAGGGGCTTGGGATCCTGTCACTTGTGACTGGGTCCTATACTACATTGGAGCCTGAGATCTTGGTGCCGTATAGCTGGAGTTCCTTGGTTTATGGAAGCGGTCCTGCTGGCGGGCCTTACTTTCCAGGAACTTACGCTTATTTTCCATCCTTTCTTCAGCTTTGGCCCTTTCTGTGAGGATGGCCATGTTCATCAGAGTATTGAAGTCTGGGTATATATGAGGGGTAAGCAAAGTTCGGAGTTCTGGACTCAGTCCCTTCTTGAACATGTCCTGCTTCTTTTCATCCTTGTCTACTTCTGGTGCATAGCGGGCAAGCTCCATGAACTGGTAGGTGTACTCTTCCACAGACATGCTCCCTTGCTGCAGTGCACAGAACTCATCCGCCTTGCGCTTCATGGTGGTTGTGGGGATATGGTAGCGACGGAACTCTTTCACAAACTCATCCCAAGTGATGGTGGTGGCATCTTCGACAGCGGCACAATAATTCTCCCACCAAGCTAAGGCAGTTCCGGTGAGTTGGTGAGCTGCCAGGAGAACTTTGTCTCGGTCTTGGCATTCGAACGGCTCGAGCTACCTTTGGATCACACGCAGCCAGTCATCTGCCTCCAAGGGGTTGCTGGATCCTGCAAAGGTGGGTGGCTTGGTCCTCAAGAAAGCTGTCAGCTTGTCATTCATGGTCTGCTCTTGTTGCCGCTTATTGATGAGGGCATTGGCCAGGGCTTCCAGTATGATGGTCTGATTGCTTATTGCCTGTGCCAGGTCCCCGAAAGGTGGGGGTGGTGGTAGTGGCACTTCTCCTTGATTTCCTCCTCCGTTTTGGCTCACTTCTTGTTCGATCTGAAGAGGGTTCTATCCATTAGGCTGTCCTCCCGCGCCAGCGGCTGCAGGGGTGCGGTTGTGGGAGGCCCTCGTACCACTTCGGGAAGCCATCTGTAGATTGGGTAGAGTCTTTGTGAGATTGGGATTAGGATTAAGTGATGTTTAAGTTATTTAATTCGTATTTTTGAAAAGGCAGAATCTACCTTCCGTCGAAAAGCACACAAACTAACAACTAGCACACAAACTAGAAAACAACAAGCACAAATAACTTTATTACTACAAGGGAGTACACACTGGGACAAGGCCAAACACATACTACACATCCGGGTATAGGGTCACACTTAAGGGTACAACTTAAGCCAGAGGGACTGGGGGGCTTCTCCTAGGGTGGCTTCGGTATAAGCTACTCGCGGGGCGAGCCTTCTTCTGGGGCGGAGTGTGCGAGTAGTCCTTGCTCGCCGTCCTCTAGGTTCCCGTTTTCAGGGGTTGCCCAGCAGCTTCCCCTTCTTCGGCGGCGGTAGACCCTTCAGGGTTCTCGGGCGGGGCTTGTGGGTTTCCCAACAGTGGTCCCCATCCTATGACGGGCGTTCCAAGTAGGACATAGTCTTCCCCAATTGCCGGGACTGGCGTTCCACTTCTGGTCCATTCTTGCATACGCCGGTCCCGGGGCTGCCTGAGGCTCTCCTAGGCAACCGCTTCGCTGCTGACCACGGCTGCGGCTCTTGCCTCAGCTTGGGCTTCCCGGATCTATTACAGTCTTACCGCGAGCTCTGCTTGCTTGGCTCGATGGGTCTGCTCCCTAGGATGCTGGCTTGCTCATCAAAGAGCTGATCCAAGGAGGCTAGGTAGGTAGCCACTTGGTACAGGGGGTCTTCTTCATGGCGGCACCGTTCCAGGCTTCTAATATGAGCTTCCCAAACTAGGGTTCTGATGGCCGGAGGGAAGAACCTCATTGGTGTGGGGGCTAGGTGTCCTTCAAAAATCCGACACAGATAACAGAGTGCCTTCCTGACGGCCAAGGGATAGATGTCTTATTGCCTAAACCCTGTGGTGGTCACTCGCCATGGTTGGATGTCGGGGTAGCGGTCACTTCTGGCGATGACCAGGATCACCCTGCAGCAGAGGGTACCATGGTGCTCGTACTCTCTGCTGTAGTACCTTAGGCGTTCCGTAACGCCAAGGCTTTCCAGGGCATTGATCAAGAGACTGGGGAAGCCAGGTGCAGCTTGGCAATTGCCCTGGGTCCATCCTTCCTCAGCCATCTGAAAACAAAGATAGGGTGAGTAGGCTTTGCACAAATATTTGGGTACAAAGGGGATAGATGGCACTTATTATTACAACATGGTGGGGTACAGTTTCCATGGATACACGATTATTAGGATAGGGGTTCTAGCTTAGGTGTGCTACTCTCGTATTATGGGGACTCTTCCTCGATCTGAATAGGGCGCTTCTTTGGTGGAAGACACTGCTCTATCACATCATCTTCGGTCTGAGTACCCCTATCCCAATGGGTCTCTTCGGGTTCTTCCTCTATCCACCCACCTACTCCTCTGTGAGCCTCGTGGTTTTGCCATTGGGCTTGGAGAGTGGCTAGGGAATTCTCAGCTCGTACAACTCTTATCCATTGTTCCTCCATTTCTTGGATTGCCTTTTCTGCCCTGCAGATTTGGTGCTTCAGTTGTTCCGCCTGTTCGCGATAGAGTTCATCCAAGCCGGTGAGGTAGATGGATAGGTGGGAGACCGTATCTTCTAGGTCTTCTTCTTCTCTCCCAAGTCCTCTCATCCGGGCAATCCATGAGCGTCCTCTTCCTCCAGTAGGCGGGAAAAATCCCATAGGAGTCCGCTGAAGATGATGCTTGTTGACCACACGCAGACATCGCAGGGCTTTTCGGGCGGCTTTTCGGTAGGTGTCTGGGAAGCGAAAGCCAGTGGTGGAGATGAACCAGGGTTCCACATCAGGATAGCGGGCGCTTTTTCCCACGAAGATCATCATGTCGCACCGGAGAGTGCCCCTGGAGTCGTACTCCCGGTAGACATACTCTGGTGGGTCCGCAACTCCGACGCGTTCCAGGCTGAGTAGCAATAACTTAGGAAGGCCGGGCTCTGCGTGACAAATTCTACCACTCCATCCATTGTCAGCCATCTGGAACAGGGCAAGAATCAGCGGTGAGTGTTTGAGTGGAAAAAGGATTAAGCAAGGAAAAGTCCTAATGTGAAAAGGCCTGAAAAAGGGTCTCGCACCTAGGGTCACGTCCTACGGCCAACCTACGGCTCTGATACCACCTGAAGCATTTTCTCATAAGAGAAGATTTAAATGTGAGACAATATCAGTCCCAGGAGGCTAATAACACATTTATTACATCAGACGGTACATCACCGTACAACTCTATGTGGTAATGGGCAGTGAAGCGCCACTATCGCGAGAATAATAACTAAAACCCACACAATGATATTAACTACGAAGAGGTCATCAGAGTCTTGCGCCATACGGAGCTTCCTGCGGGTGACCCTATCCACAGGCAAGGTTGGGTGCAGAACGGAACCCCTATTCAGCGTCTTCGGGAACGAAGTCTGGATCTTCCTCTGTAAAAATTGGAAAGGGGTGAGTACATACATACTCAGCAAGTCCAACCACACCCACGTAGGGGGTATAAACAGAATATAATGCACATGGTAAATCAAGGATAAGGCCAGGGCTTAATTTGCGGAAAGCTAATTTTTATGCAGGGGTTCATTTGAGAGAAAAGGATTTTCAAAGCAACTTTCTCGCACCGAGTAACATGTAGGGTTGATCCACACATGATATAAGTTTTAAATTTGCTACCGGACTCCTCATCCGCCGTAGCACACGGCACAACTGCCGGACACTTTTCCAAAACAACTCACGCCAACCCATCCATTCCCAGAAGAAATACTAGTTGTGTGACCAAACCGTAACTCGCCCAGTACCATGGGCATGTCTATTCGAATAGATTTTAACTCTGCAGAGGTGTGCAACTTTACCCACAAGCGGGGTATGTGACAGACCCGCCGAGTTAAAACGCTTAATTAAGCGTAACTGCCATCACCTGGTGCATTAGCTTAATTGAGTGTAACTTGACAGACAAGCCGATCGAAACACACCAGAAGTCTCGCACGAAGGCGAGCGCAGTTGGTACCAGCACGATATAACTTGCAAAAATAGTAAATTATATTAAGACTTTTACAAAACAGCTTTAAATTTAAAAATTTCAAACAGAAAAGACAGCACGGAAGAGAATCTAACTTACAGAGCATTTTTACTGGAGAATAAATAGAACACACTAAATAAATCGAGAACTACTGAGACGTGAAGACAAGGCGCCACATCGAGCCCACCGATGGGAACCATAGGTAGCTCCTATACCTGAAACAGGGTAAACAACAAACCCTGAGTATACTAATACTCAGCAAGACTTACCCGACCAATGGGTATAACTTAGCCCACATATCTAGACATGCAAGGCATTTGGCTGGTGGTTTATTTTGCAGAAAAAACATCTAAAAGGTGGATCCTTATTTTCAATATTTTAGCTCCAGGTTCTATATAGATTAACTATAATCTACTATTTGCCTAAACCAACTAGAGCACACATGGTAGAGCAAACATACTATAATTCAATGTAACCATCATCATAAATGTATAATCTAAATTCCATATTGTATCTCTACGATGTGGTGCTGCGATCAAGGTGCTCATATCCGAGAGTGACTGACGGCGAATCGATTCGATTTAACCTTGCAAGGTGGACCTAACCAACACGGCACGCAAAAGCCCTGTCGGACCCCACGCACCAACCTTTCCCCTCCCCGCCTCGAACTACAGGAACCAGCCCAACGACATATGGTCAGCCGAGCTCAACGTGAGACCACCAAAAGTAAACATATGCATCCCAATTCTCCACGACTACTCGACTCGCCCCAGGAGTTGGGTGCGGGTTCCTGTACTTTCGAAGCAAAGCAGTACTCGGTTTACCGGTTTCGACTACCTCCTACTCCCGGTATGCGGTTAGTACTGTTCAAACTCAATCACAGGGCCAGACAACGAACGGTCCTTAACCGACACAGACGGGGCTAAACCTTCCCCGCCCGGTCTCCAATTCCTTTCCTTTCCTACCTCTTCCAATATTCTATATATTCAATTTATAGGGACATCCTATATCTCACGAGTAACAGAAAATTACTCGACTCTAAAATATCCTATATCTCGCGAGTATCAGGATATCACTCGACTTCTACCGAGGCCTATTAAGCATAGCAGTGCTACCGACCTACACATACTAGTATAAGGCCCAGGAAAACCTAGGGATCATGCAACTAAGGTTTCGATCAACTCCTGACACGTAATGCACAAGTAATAAGCATACATAGTGATTCATAAATTGAAATAGTAGGACATGCACCGGGGCTTGCCTGAGGGTAACACTAAGTCAGTGTTAATGCTATCAAGGCCTTGGGCCCTTCCGACCTTGGGCCGGGTCTTCAGTTGCGCCAGCTGGTCCTTCTATTTTTAGGATACATCCACCAAACACCATCTTGGGGTTTGGCTCCAACATCGCGTGCTTCACGCTTACGCACTGTACATCTAGCGCATCTACATGAGATGCATATGACATGAGAATGTATGCAAATACGATATGCAACAACAATCTTTGAAATGCTCAAGTAGAAACACTACAAATTTATCCCAATTTACTCAATTCTACATCCAACAGTTCTAATAAGACCTGGAATATCCGGATTCATATCCGGAGTATCCGGACTCCGAAGTCCGGAGTTTCCGGGCCTATATCCGGAGTTTCCCCCGGAGTATCCCAAACCCGGAGTATCCGGGCTTATACCCGGAGTTTCGCCCGGAGTGTTCAAAAACCCGGAGTATCCGGGCTTATACCTGGAGTCTCCGGACCTGACAGCATTTTCGCCCCAAAAACTGAAATCTTGATTTTGGCAAAACCAACACACCAAAATCAAAACCCTTTTAGATCCTAGTTGAGGGATGCATATAGAGTTGATTGACCAAAAGAAATCACTTAGAACCTCCTAGAAACATAGATCGGGGCGGCACAAGTTGAATACCTAGGATGAGCTTTTTCTTGAATGTGGAACTTGAAATCCAAGGCACCCTTGGGAGGAACTCGTGGGGAGGAAGGTTCCCCACCCGATTTGATTCTTCCTTGGCTTTGAAATCACGTTTAGATGGGGGATTTGCACCCTAGGGCCTCATGGAGGGGGAGAGCTTGTGAGGGAGAGGGAGAGTTCATGAGGGAGTGAAAGGAAGAGAGTGAACGTGAGGGAGAGTGAGCTGTGAGGGAGAGAGAGAGAGAGAGAGAGAGAGAGTGTGTGTGTGTTTATTATATTTGTGGGACCCAGATGACCAAATTAGGGAAATAGAAACTCCACGCCCGGAGTATCCAGGCCAATGGCCGGAGTATCCGGGTAATTCCGGAATATCCGGGTTTTCCCAGGCTCCAGAAAATTGGACTGAACTTGAGTTGATTTTGGTGACTCGATTTGTACCCGAAGGATTAGGTCTCTAATTAACTAGTTAAGCCCATGATTAATCTTGATTATAGGTGATTAACACCTGGGGTGTTACAATCCTACCCCCTTAAAGAAATCTCGTCCCGAGATTTAAAGGGAAAGGAAAGGCCGAAAATGGACTTCTAAGAACCGTACATGGCCATGAAATCTTACATACTTGCTTAAGCTCCATGCTAGATATTCCAATTGAGGTCAAGAAAACAGTGGGAAAAAGAAGGACTCGAGGAATTTCCGACTTGGGTTGGAACAGAAATCCTTACTTATACATCATGAGTTTCAAGGAGCTCCTGAAATCCCTGAAGAAAGGGCATCAAGGAAAGTTTGTATTCAAGAGCATTCTTGCTCAACTTTATTTATTAATTAAGTTACATGATGCAAAAATTACATGATGCAAAAATGCACATGTTGCTATGCAGATTAATAGATTACGATCCCCAGAAATTCAAACATCAAACAACCCGTTAGCATACTCTCCAAGAGCCTACCCCCTTAAAGAACAAACGCAGAAGAAATAAATTCCAAACATTGCACAAAAAGGAATGATGGTGTAGTTTCATCCACACGCACTTAAGCACCGGCGTGCTCCCAGGAGCACAATCGCGTGGCGGCCGCACACGCGAGGCCCTAGGTCCCGTCGCGGCGCTATGGTTCGTGGGACAAATCTCCACTATATAAGAACCACATAACACGATTGAATACAAAGAGATTAAAGAGGCAAGCAGCCAGAAATACGTTCAAAGGCATGAATCCGTATGGTCCGTTAAACTACCACCAAAGTTTCCCTAACCTTGCATAACCCAACAATGCAACATGATGTGATGCAATAGTGTGGTTGCCATGCAACAAATATGGAACCCTACTAGTGCTGGATGACTATACTGAATGTGATCAAGTTTCTAATTTATTTATATTTATTTGAGCAAGAATGCAAGCGGAACCATTTTAGGTACAGGAATCAAGGCGATTAGAAATAACGAATACTCATACTAGATTAAGCCCGTGATTAATCTTGATTATAGGTGATTAACACCTGGGGTGTTACAGGGTACCACAACACGATCACCTTAGTATCGGTGCAGATCGAATCGGGAACAATTAAGATATGAAGATAGGAGTGATATTTTTGGGCGGTTTTCTAATTGTACGACCGAATTTATGTTGGGAATGGCGTGGTAAAGTTTTGGGGCGATTGGAAGATTTTTGGTGCATGAAATGATAGGTTAACGGGGTGTTTAGGGTCTAAACAAGGATCCAAGGGCCTATTTGTAAATAGTTTTTGAAAGGAAAGGACATGATTATAATATTTGGAAATATCAGGGTTACTCTCGGAAAGGGTAAGGATCTATTCATAATTATTTCTATATGGCAGAGGGACTAATCCTTAATTAGGGAGAACATGGGGGCTTCATTTGAAAAAACATAAAAGGGGGCTCTTTAAAGATTTGAGGGAAGGGAAGGGGCTTTGGGCAATTTTTCCCCTCCTTCTTCTACCTCCCGATGGGGCAAAATAGAGTAGGGGGCCAAGGGGCGCCAGCGGCCATGGGCTCGTGGCCTAGGGGGCATGGCGGCGGCCGAGGATAGGGGGAAAGGGGCAGGGCGACGCCGGGATTCGATTCCCCTCCTCAATTTCAGGGGAGGGGGCCCGCAGGGAGGGGCGCGACGGCCATGACCGTGGCGGGCATGCGGCGGCCGTGGGCGGCATGGCAGGGGCGGCCAGGGGTGAGCGCCTGTGGGGGAAAAGGGAGAGGGAGTGCCAGGGCGCCTACCTCGGTCCTTGGCTCGAGCGGGGAGGTGGCAGGGTGGGCCGGCCATGGGAAGCAGGTGAGGTGGGCGCAGGCGCTAGCGGCGGCGGCGATGCAGGGACGGGAAGGGGGCGTGTTGTGGCTGAGCGGCTTGCGAAGCTCGGGGGCGTCACGGAGGGCCTACTTATAGGCGAGGAAATGCGGTGGAGGAGGGGGCACGATGGCCGGCGGGGTAAGCTCCGAGGGCGGCGTTAATGGTGTGGGGGCGGGTGCTGCCGGAGCGGTCAAGTCATCGGGGTGGTGCAGCGCTGACGCGGCAAGTGTACCGAAGCGGCCACAGGGTGACGAGACAGCTCGGGCAGGCGCGGCTGCACAAAGGGCGGCGCGGCGAGCGGCGCGGCCGCGTGGTACACATGGGAGCAGTGCGCGCACGTGCGGCCGGCGTCGATGGCGGGGCGCTGTGCGCGGCTCTGCTCTCGCGAGCTCGGGCGCCAAGGCGGCACTGGCGGCAGCGGCGAGCGGCGCGGCGGGCGTCGCAGCCGCGTGGAGCGCGTGGGGCGGTGGCGAGCAGGGGCGCGCAACGCCGAGCAGCACGCGGGAGGGCATGACAGAGAGGAGAGGGAGGAAGGAGAGAGAGAGGGAAAAAGAAAAAATAAAAGGGAAAAATAAAAGAAGAAGAAAAAAAAGGGAAGAGAAAAAAAAGAGAGGGAAAGAGAGAGAGAGAAAGGGAGATCGCACCAGTCGATTTTGCGGCGGCGACTGCGGTCGAACGAGCACGCGCGCCTATCGGCGGCGCGCAGCACGTTGCGCAGAACGAGGGAAAGAAAAGGATGGGACGGCGATTGAAATCGGGTGTCGAGACAGAGATTCGATGGGAAAGGTTTCGTGGAATTTGGGGGCTCAGCGACGAACTAAAATTTTGAAATTCAATTTTAGCGAGCAATTTATTCGGGTGAATTTTTCGGATGTCACAGTGTATCGTTGTGCTCGACGCGCCACCCGCATTGCCGCCCGCCTTGCTACCCGTGCCGCCAAGCCTGCTGCAGAGGAGGGAGAGGAGTTGGGCCTCTCACGCTGGTAGTGGAGGAGGCGGCACGCCGGGCGCAGCCGGGTGGAGCCCCCATAGGGCAGCACGTCGGGCGCGGATCTAGCTAGCGACGAGGAGCAGATGACAGTCGATGTGCCAGTGGAGCAGGCAGGGTTGGTAGTGGCTATGCGGACGGAGCTCGATAGCGCGCCGTCGGTGGAGTGGTGCCTGCTTCCTCTAGCCGTTCGTCAGCCACGCCGTGTTGCTCGCTGGCCATGCCGCGCGCACTGCTCGCCGGCGTGCTACCCTGCTCACCCGCACTGAGCCGTCCTACTCGCCGCACCGAGCCACCGTACATGCCTCCGCATGCGCCCGCACGCCGGCGAGCAAAGAGAGTGAGGCAACAGAGAGAGCAGAGAGAGTGAGGCAGTGAGCAGACAGCGAGAAAGCCATACGAAAGGGATAAGGTTGGAGGCATATTTTGGTTTTTATTTTTTATTTTCTATTAGTCTATATAAGTCTATAAATTTATATATATAATGTATATATATTTTCTCAAGCAAGTAACAATTATCACAAGGAAGCAACATTGTAGCATACAAAGATAAAAGGCACATTTAGTCACCATGATTTTATTTGCAGTTTTGCACATATAAGCATTAAATAGTATAGATACAACTACATAGATGATGGGTTGTATGTGCTGTCTATTCAGCCATCTTTATGTATTGTGACATCATCGTATAGACAACTTGCTGTGTGTGGATTGTACATGTCCTTATTAGAAAAAAAAACTTTTAAATTTTAGCATGTCATGTATATCTAACTACCTGTACAGTTATTAGCAAAATTAATTCTAAACCCAAATTTACTATAAATTTGGTCAAATTTGAACTTGTTTGACCAGCATGGATCCCATAGTGAATTCTTGTGGAGGAAGTGATTCCTCCATCCCACAAAGACTATTCTTTTAGAAAATTTTGAATATATTACTAGTAGTGCAAAATGATCATGTTATTCCTAATTAACTATAGCAGTTGTGATTGAAGATCGCGCTATTTATTTGATTCTCTAGATCCTCAATAATTGTAAATGCATTGGAACTAAAGAAAAGTTATATATATTTAAGAATTCGATTGGCTACATACCCTTTTCTATACAATTATTTTTTGATATTTGATATTACATTATTGAGATTGATTTTACTACAGTCTAAACAAACAGTTTTTGTGAAATAAAATTTAAAGACTAAATAAATCTCTGTAGAACGAAGGAAGTAGATAGCATCGTACCAACCCCTCAAGCTCAGAAGAGTTCCTCCGTCTCTAAGCTAGCAGTAGGAGCAGGATTGGATGGTAGCATCCACGTCCTCCACGGCGTCGTCAACTCCGATCCCCATGGGAGGAGGAGGAGGAGGCCGCCGCCAGCCTCCTCGTGCCCTCTCCGTACCCGTGCGCTCCAGCCGGCGCCGCTCTCTTTACGCCTCCACCTCCGGCGACCCTGATCGTTCCGGCGTGCCCGTGCCATCCTCCCGCGATCCCATATCGCTACCCCATAAGATCATATTCCTACCACCCCACCTCATGGATGAAGTTTATAGATCTAGAAATATACTTTTATATTTATTGACCTAAGTGACACAAATTACAAGTTTATGGACCTAAAAATGTACTTTTAGAGTTTATGTACCTATGTTTCAAAGTTTATGGACCTAAGTGACACAAATTACAAGTTGATGGACCTAAAAATGCACTTTTGGAGTTCTTGGACCTAAATGACACACCCTTACAAGTTGGTGGACCTCTGATACATTTTACTCTTGATGATGCAATCAAAAAGTTAATGGTCACTGTTAATCTTGCTACGTACACAAGACATATGCGACGTTGGCACCTTTTGACAATTGCTACTAGAAAGTATCAAGCTCAACCTTCTTTTCTTTTCCAAATCATCATGAACTCGTGCAGGTCAACTTCATGGAAAGAACCTCCACAGCTTTTAGAATTTATTTAGATGATGGACGGATGGACGGATGATTTCTCACTTGGATCAGATCCCACCCATCTCCAGAGTTGAAAGCATCGACACTAGACCTAGAGGCGGGGGGGGGGGGGGGGGGTGAATAGGCCTGGTTAAAAATTTCCTAAAAAACTTGGCAGGAAAATGCCAGGTCCAGATGATCCGGCCTTACGTCGGATCTTCCGGTCCTTCTCAGGCCCGGATGATCCTGCGTAGGGTCGGATGATCGGACAGCAAGAAAGAATCTTGTACGAGATTTGAAATCTACTTAGCTTTTGATGATTCTCTTTGAATACAAAGTTGACAAATGAAGTAAACAAGCCTGGGAACAAGTTCTACACAAGAGATATGCTACTAAAAAGTAGATCGGGTCAAAACGAGCTCAAGAACAATATGAAGAACAAAAGTAAAGGGGACACAAGATTTAAACCGAAGTTCACTCCACGAAGGAGCTACGTCTCTGTTGAGGTGCTCACAAAGAGTAGGGTTGCCCTATAACCCTTTTTCCTCGCCCAATCAGCCACGTAGGAGGATTGAGTCACTTACTATTGTTCTCACGAAGAGAAGGGGTAATACAAACTTCCGGAGGCTCAACCACAAAGAAATGGGAGCTCACCAGCACCTCTAACCGTCTAGGAGCAAAGCTCCAAGCGTAAAGAACGCGAATCGACGAATCAAAGGTTGCTTCAAGTGCTTCTTGAGATGAACAAGTGCTAGCTCGCGAAGTGCTCACACACCAACTCCCAAATCTTACTTCCTCTCAATCCCTAGGTGAATCCTTGCAAGAATCAAGCTTTTGGATTGAGGAGAGTGGAGGAATCAATGCTTTTGGAGCTGGGTTGGTCGTGAGTGGAGAGAGGAGTAAATGAGCGGGGGGGGGGGTGAGGGGGTATTTATACCCCCACCCCCGCAGGTGACCGTTATGTGTGTTTTATGTGAGTTCCGGATCATCCGGGGTAACCTCGGATCATTCGAGTTGGCAACAGAATAGGCTAAAACACACTCGAAAACTCTCAGGTTCGGATCATCCGGCTTAGGTCCGGATCATCCGTTTCACTCAAAATTCTTTTATTTTAGATAGAAGAAATGTACAGAAAATTCCAGGTCCGGATCATCCGGGATAGGGCCGGATCATCTGGTCTTGGACAGAGAGGTTCGGGCGCTCACAAACAGCAGGGGCCGGATCATCCGGCCATGACAAGAGCCGAACAGGCTGTGCAGGCCGGATCATTCGGCCTAGGGCCGGATCATTCGGCTAGTGAAGAAATATTTGTGCAACTTGTTTTTGTGAGTATAAAACGTGTCTCTCAAGTGTATAAGTCATCACAGTAAATCACTTTAATGACCTAGATCAATCAAACGCATCCCTCTTGATAGTACGGTGGTTCTATACTCAATTTCAAATCGAAAAATAGAATTAAATCTCCGATAGAATCCACCATACAATGAATTTGAATTGGGGGCCTTCTTTTCATCTTCTTCTTGATTATTTTCATTTATTACTGCACACATCTTATTGAAAGCATCATATCCCAAATTGTGATTGTCAAGAATCACCAAAATCAATTTAGGGGCCTAGATGCACTTTCAGTCTCCCTCTTTTTGGTGATTGATGACAATACCAATTTGGGCTCATAAAAGGAGGAATAAAATGCGTGAATTGTAAATCAAGAGATAGGATGGCTCCCCCTAAATATGTGCATGAATATCTCAAAGTGGCCTCAAATGCCAATGCACATATTTAAGTAAACTCCCCCTAAAGCATTGCAAACATGTGCTTTAGTGTGAGAACATATCCGTGATGCATATGATAAGATCAACACACAAATAAAATGAAAAATAATATTACATCATCCATCCATAGGCATCACACAATAGATAGATATCAAGTTCAACATCACACTACCAATTAAGTCTTACAAATTAAAATGGTTCATGTGGCACACACCACACATAACACCAACACATAGTTCCTTAGATGTCCATACATGAATAAAAGCGATACACGATAAAGATAGATAATGGGAGGTCTACAAGAACCAAATTCACTCCCTCTTTGGCATCAAGCGCTAAAAAAAGAGCTACTCATCATTGTCACCATCGCCATCTCCATCGGACTCGGTCGCATTATCATCACCTCCTGCTTCATGTTCTTCATCATCGCAACCCGGAATTTCTTGACCGCCGTAGTCAAGCTCAATATCATCATCACCAAGAGGATTTTGTGTTGGCATAAAGTCATCCCAAGGGTTGTAAATTCTAGGAGGAGTGGGATAGTCCCAAGGCTCACGAACTGGGGAGTGAGGAAGGTCAATTTTGGTGATAATCTCTTTTTGCCTCCTTTCCAACTAGAGGAGTTCCTCATCCAAACGCCTCCTCTGCTCACGTATCTCCTGCGCATTCTGGCGACACATATTGAAGCAAGCAAACACACCTTGAACAATCATGGTCAACTTGCTTTTCTTTGCTTTGGAAGCCTTACGACCCCCGTGAAGTAGAAGGACCCGCAGGAGGAGAAGAAGGAGCAGCCCGAGAAGATGAAGCACCTAGAGCACCGGGAGCAAAAGAAGATGGATAGGCACAAACTCTCCCAACGGCTCGATCCCAGTGCTGTGAGTCCCATATGGAGTGCTTTCTCAATCTTGCCTTTGCTTGTACGATATGGTGTATGAAGGTTACTATGCAAGATGTTGAGCTGTGTCACTGTCTTGATCATATGAAAGATATACGGAGCATAGTGACAAGCACTTGTAGAATCATATAAGCATTCCAAGATTTCATTCCAAACAAACTCCATAACAGCAAACTTGGGCTTCCCTGGAGCCATCTGAGCCAGCAGGTTCTTTGCCCTATGGGAGATGTTGTCAGAATCACCCCCTCTTGGAGTGAGAGTGAACCGAAACAAAGTGTTGAACAGTCTATAATAAGGAATGAGTCCCTTGACCTGTCCATAGACTATATCCCCATAGGCTCTATCATACATGAAATGCATCTTGGAAGGTTCAAGCTTATTACCTTCATGCAAGTCTAACTTGGAGTCATCGCGGTTCACAATATAGTTACCACCAAAGAAGACAGAGTTTCCAGTATGCCCAAACAAGATACTGAAATCAGCCATATTGTATGTAAACCATTTTCCTCCAAGATGCAATGAATAATTCTCCCATTTTCCTCAATAAAGAGTGTGGCATAGAATTGTGCCACCACCTCCTCATTCCAATGACACTGGAAGCTCATGATATCCACCAAATCCAACTCCTGACAACGAGTATATACTGCATCAACCATATCTTTGACAGGAGCATCCAACCTTCTCAAGTAATTCCAATCAATCCACTTCATTTCTGTGGTGACATGCTTTATGGTCATGATGACTGTATCATACCAATCAGCCTGATGAGGAAACCAAAAGCGAGCATCACCAAAGAAACTCCGCTCTTCCTCCCTAGGGTCCTCACTGTATCTCAGATTCTCAACAGAATTCCCACCCCTCTTGTAGTTGACCATAGTAGGATCACGACGATCACGAGTGGCACTACTACAGAATTTATTTTCGGAGGCGGTTGTTTTAGATTTTTGGAGGCGGGCATAGGAAACCGCCTCCAGCTTACCGTCACGGTTAATCATCAGCTCCGGAGGCGGTTAGAACGCCCGCCTCCGTTAATCGAACAGAAAAAATAAAAAAAGAAAACCCATGGACAGGCCCGCCGAGCCCATCCATGGGCCCGTCGAGCCCATCCATTATTGATTGGACAAAATGTTAGCTGCACTGACAAGCACGTCAGGATATTTACAGTTGCACGGTCCCAGACGTACAACAATCTCGTGGAGATGAAATGAACGTACAATCTGGCAACACACAACTCGTCAAGAGCATGGTTGGTCCATGTCCACACATTGCTATCACTTTGCCAAACTTCTGTATGACTGACTTCACCTTCTTGTAACCTCCCACATTCCTTGTAGAACGCACCAAAAGAGCCAAGACACATTCATCAAAAACACATGAAGCACAATATTCTATGGGGATTAGAGTGAATCAGGAGCTAATAAAAAGGATGCGTCTGCTAAAAAGACCACATAATAGAGAGATCCACAGCTGTGCAATACAAAAAGGATAAGGTGCTAACATACGAGGCGGCGCATGGTTTACTCTAACATCTAATAATTCAACAAAAGCTAACTCTGATACCAAGCACACTACCAGGCATGTATCTGCAGAAAGCCTAAAATTTGCTCACCCACTCAGTGACTAATGTGACCTGGTCAGTGGGCAATCCTAACTCTAGGTCAGGTACACCAATTAATGCTCCATTGCTCCAGGCTTCATGGTGCATTTCCTGAATTCACACCATGCAAATTTGATAAGCAAAAGAATCAGGAAATATAGTTGGCATCAGTCAAAGAACATGTACCTCTGAATTGCAGCATATCAAGTTCAGACCGCAGCACTTAAGAAACCTGAGGCGCAGATGGCAAGTATTGAATTTCATACGTGAGAAGCGATGGACCAAATGCACTGTACTTTCCCGAACTGCTAAATGCCCGCTCTGCATCATCACGCCTAGAGAAAACTACTTTTGCAATCTTCGACTTCTTAGTGACCTCAGTCTCACTCTCCACGATAGGTCCATGTATGCGGAATATGCTATTGATGTCATCCACAGAAGGGATAGCTTCTGGACTGCTAAAATGTAAAATCAAGGCTGCTGGGCCATCTGCAGGTTTCACATCCATCGGACAATCTGCAGAAGCCGGATGATTTGCATCTGCCGGAGGATGATCTGTAGATGCCTCATCTTGAGGTGCCTCCTCCTGCTTCATCTTCTTATTGACACTCCTGTTAGTGTTGTGAGGGTGGCGCTTCCTCTTGCGCCCTTCATAATCACTATCTCCATCATCAAAATCGCTGATGATGATATCACACCAGTATGAGTCCTCAGCCTTCCTAGCTGAGTACAAGCTCCCCGCGGACTTCCTTCGGCCCCTCTGACCATCCGCAGCGATCAGATGGTTGTCGGCTTCTGGCTTTGTAGCTGGGCACATGCTCCCAGCTGAGTTTTTCCTACCCTGCTTGCAACCGAAAGTCTGGAGCAGCTCTTTATCTTCATAAACACTGGGCGCTTCGGAGTCCTTGTGCTTTGAGAAGAAGCTAACGATGACAGGAACAGAGCCATGGCTACCGTTGACAGGATCAGCGGCAACGGAGAGAAGCTGAAGCAGCATGTCAGCAGCAGGCGGATACGGGAGTCTGTCTTCCATCTCGTAATCCATGAGGTGCGTGTCCCTGCAGGCATCGGTTTTCCTGGGCCTCCCTCGTGGCCTTCCACGAGGCGCAGCAGCGCTCCTGCCCCTGGAGCCTCTCTTGCGGTCGGAACCGAGGTCGGATTCAGAGTCAGTGCCCCCCTTCTTCCTGGGGTCCCAGTCCTCATCGGAGTCATCCCTGACAGCTTCGTGCTTCCTCCTCCTGCCCCTCCTGGACGCGGCGGCAGCGGAGTCGTCATTAGCATCCGTGGTGGTGGATTTGGTAGGCGTGAGGGGGAGCAGGCCGAGCTCCATGGTGTAGTTGGGGGGGTCCGGCAGAGCCCTGAAGGCATCGAATGCCCTGAGATGCGCCTTAGCGATGGCCGCCTGCACCCTGTTGGTGAAGCTGGTGCGATCGGCGGCCAGGTCGTGAAGCGAGGCGAGGAAATCGGCGGGGACAAAGGGGCGGGCGGGGGTGGCGAGGGCGTCCTGGACGCGGCGGGAGAACTCGTCGAGGGAGGCCTCGACGGCGGCGTGGAAGTCGTCGCCGCCGTCGTCGTAGAGCTCGGCGACTGGGAAGTAGGGCTCGTAGGGCCTGAGCTCGGCGGCGTCGCACCAGGCGAAGGCCTTGTCGCCAAAGTAGGAGACGAGGAGCTGGCCGTGGTGGCCGGTGCCGTTGCCGCCGGCGGAGTAGACGAGGCCGGGCCATGCGGCATGGGTGAGCTTCTTACCCCAGACCATGTCACCCGGCGCGAAGCCGCCGACCCTGGGGGCGTCGGGATCCGGGGGCCGCGGGCGGGCGGGGGCCGGGGGATTCTTGCGGGGGCGGCCGCGGCCGCGCTTGGGCGGCGGCAGGGCTTCGGAGGAGGAGTTGTTGAGGTCGATGTGGGCGGACATGGTGGCGGGGGTAGGGTTAGGGTTAGGGTTAGGGTTGGGGTTGGAGGAGGGGGAAGGGGGGCGAATCGTTTCGATTTGGAACGGAGAGCTCTCGTCCCTTGGAACGAACGGGAAGGAGGGGAGTGGAGTGATGATGAAGCGAGGCGACGAGACGAGGCAAGACGAGAGAGAGAGAATCAGAGAGAAATTTGGCTCCCTCGAGAACTCGAGAAGAAAACAAGCACTGTGGGTGTGTACATACTCTAAAGTTTATGAAGCATCACTTGTGAGCCTCACCAAATAAACGAAAAAAATTGTTCAAAAATAGTAAAGAATGACAGATGAGTACATATAAAAAAGTAGATTTTTTTTATTTGTTTACTTCATGGGAATCAATGCCTCTACATGCACCGCTCCCATCTTTTTTTTGGTACTAGCATCACTCAAGATTGGTAGTTGTAGTGTATGAAGTGATGCTTAGATCTTCTCTCTATTTGAAACATCACTCAAAGCTCACACTGCGGAAGGCCTAATAAAATATCCAAACATCACAGACAATTCCACTTCACTCCATCAAAAATTGACTACTCCGTTTTCGGGAGCTCCTCAAGAGGTGCTCCACCAATTCTTGGAGTTGGTGAAGTTGGATAAAATTACCCACCACTGCCACTCATTAGAAAAAATGTTTCAATATGTTCTATTCTTGGTCAACACACGCGTCGCCTCAGCGGTACACAGGGGCGAAGCCACGGCTGTTTGTCGAATGTCAGCTGACAACGATAATTTCTTCCAAAATCAGTGGCAAATTACTGTTACATCCTGTTCATCAAGCGACCCGACAACAGTTCTTAATGGAGCTGACACAAGTGATTCTTTTGGCTGCCTCCGCCCTTCGGCACGCCACCACCCGAGCTCGTGTCTCGTGGCCACTCCCGCCGCCGAACGCCATTGCAGCCTGCCCAATCCCCTCCCATTGTCGCCGTGACACTCATTCACGTGGCTGGCCTGGGGTGGGCGTGAGGTGCGGCCGCCGCGGCTGCCTCCCCGCCGCGGCCTTGGTCCTCCCTCCTCCCCGTGCCGCCGCCCCGAAGTGCGCTGGTGGTGACCTCAGCGCGGGCGAGGGGCACATCAGCGGTGGCCTCTGCCATGCCTAGCTCTACATCGTGCCCGCCCTGGCCCTCGGGGCACACATGGGAGGAGGGAGGAAGAACAGGAAGGGTGGAGGGGGAGGTAGAAGATAACATACAAGTGGGGCATGCAAGGAAGTGAGTGGAGTTTAGATGTGATGAGCTAGGCCGCTGCTTGCTCATTAGGCCGGTGAGGTAGACGGAACTAGGCCCTGAAATTTGTGGAGTGAAGCTCTCCCAAATAGAATGGATTACAAGTGGTGGGGTGGAGTGGAGTGGAGTGGTGGTTTTGAAAGTGGAGTGCTCCCAAATAGGCCCTAGGTGCGTCTGGTTGAGGAGCGGACGAGGATGGTCCCGTTCCGTCATGCGTTTGGTTAAAGAGCGGGTCGAATGGAGCGGCTCTAGTGAAGAATATATCCTCACATACCAGGACGACCTCGCTACACAAAATCGACCGAACGCATTCATCCCACTTGGACGGTGTTAGCTCCATCACAGGCGCTGATGAGGAGTAGGCCCGATCTTCCGAGAGGTAAGGGTACGTTCAATTGGTGGAGATCTCGACGTTGACAATCCGGCTTCAAATCAGCAAGATTCGAACCCTGCAACCGCTACACCACTGCTCCGTTGGTTATCAACCAAGCACAACTTGATTGACCTCGCCGAAAAGGTTTTTCCTGCAAGCGAATCGAAGAACAGAAGCAAGAAGATGTAAACACGCAATCTGATATTGCAAATATGGATGAAGCGAATCGAAAGAGGGGTTCAAGAACTCAATTCCAAAGGACTAATCGACACAGTGGAGGAGATCAAGAACGGGGGGCCTGAATTAATGTATAAGGACTTGTCGCCATAGATACAACGATGCAATGTCTGTTCCTCGAAGGAAAATACAAGACTAAACAAAACCCCATCATTATAGGCGGCGGCTACTAAGCTTATACCCTAAGGGACGTCCTAGAGTTGCTGGTGGTGGCCAAGGGGGCGCCCACCACTTGGGCCACTTGGCCCGACACGATACATGGGACAACAGCCCAAAAGACGGCGGCGCAGCGCCCTGGCAGATTCTAGACATCATATTGTTTTGATGATTCCCATTGATACCTAATGAATTTGGGCCTGAATCTGGTGCCATTGGAAGATCCTTGAAATTATCTTTCCATCCATATAAAGAACGTCCAAAACAGACTCTGTATGCGACCTGGACGTCATTTTTGGTGCGGGCTGCTCCTGGACTCCGAGGTGGACTCGAACTTGAGTTGTTTTGGGCCTCCACCTTGGGGACTCGAACCAGATAAGCTTTGGGTCTTCTTCTCGACTTGGAAAACCTTGTTGGTCTCCTTCATCTTCACACCATTCACCATATTTGGCCGTATGCATACTTGTCATGTCCTCATCAGGCGCCTACCCTCCCCCCATGCTGCATCGAGGCCGCCACCCCTGCAATGCCAATGGCGCGGGCCCTCAGCAGCATGGGCCCGCGTGGATCTCAGCGGCGCTCCTGCAACGCCGGTGGCGTGGGCCCTAGATGGCGAAGCCGAAGCGCATGGAGCCACCGCCCGTCCCTCTACCCCTCGGCGTCGCGGCCAGAGCACATGGAGCAAGACGCGGGCGCGCATGGAGCTCTGCGACGCAGCCAGAGCGCGTGGAGCGTAGCTGCAGGTGAAGCTTCCGCGGAGCATGGAGGGGATGGAGGGCCAGAGCTCGGGTTCCCGCGTGGCATATGCGAAGCTCGGGTGGCGCGGGGTGGAGCTCGGGCTCCCGCCAAGGTGAAGCTTGAGCGGCGTTGGGGTGGGAGAAGGCGGCCGATGTGTGAAGGGAGAAGAGGGTGCAAGAGAGGAGGGGATAGGATTGGGCGACCGATATGTGGACCCCATGTAATCGTGCTTGACGGAGTGATGATAGTTGGATCCTAGTTCCTTCAGCCTTACAAGAAATGGAGCTATTCCATTCCTCCAATTAAACATATAGTATGGAGAAAGCTATCGGTGTTTAACCGCCAAGCTCTCCGAGGTATATGCCCCAAGGAGATTGATTGTAAGCAGGGACTTGCCAAGATCAAAACGCGATGGTGCAAGAAACATAAATATTTAGACAGGTTCTGTGTGGTTATTTGTATTGCCTTAGGTGTCAATATTTTTATGGAGGGGTCCCTGCCCGCCCTTATATAGTCTGGGGTGACTGGGTTACATGGAAAGTCATAGCCGAGTACTACTAGAGTCTAACTCCAACAAGATTGGGTAGTTTCCTTGTACATTAACTAGTCCTACTGCTGTTCGAGTAGTTACAAGAGAGGTAAGGTACATCCGTGCTGAAAGAGTATCTAGGCCATAGTGGGTTTTGGTGTATTGATTGACAACACGATTAACGGACTAACTTGTTTGCATGAGATTATGAGCAAGGATTTAATTTGTGGAATGATATAGCTCATGTATTGCAAGCAAATGTGTATGTCCCATTGGTAATCATTAAATGTGACAAGCTAGAATGAGAAAGAAAAATGAATTAGTAAGGTATTCATGGTTGATATGAAGGCTCAAATATCTATTAAAGGCTTGTTCGACTTATGATGGAATTCATATGACAAGCAAAAGTTATGTGAATAAGACATAATATGTTGTTGTATAGTCTCAAGTTGGGATGACTTGTCATATGAAAAAAAATATTGTTGTCAAGGGAAGCAAGCAAGAGAAAAGTGAATGAGACCTGAGTTAATGTGTATATGTTGTCTCAAATTGGAAGGCTTGCATATGAAATTAAAATGGTGAATTTATGTTGATAAAGAAGATTTCATGCATGACACAAATCAATGTGAAGTTCAAAATGGACGGCTAGAATAAAGGTAGAGAGGACCAAGAGGCGTGTTTCAAGAGGCTACGCAAGCATCGGCTTGGGGGGAGCAAGGAAACCGATACGGGTCAAAATGCTGGAGATCCTAGAGTCATGGAGAGCTCTATGTTGAAGAGTGTCATTATTTAGAAAATGGAAGTGACTTGAGAATCAAAGATGGATTTCATTCTTATATGAAGGAAGATTCAAAGTCACTAGCTCAAGAAGGCATGCTCACTGAATTTAAGGATGTTGACGATATCAAGATATTGATTGAAGAAGTTCGGCTTGATCAAGACATAAAAACTCAAGTGTTGTGTGTGTCATTTTGTGTGAACTTGAGTATAGGATGTCGTACTATCAAGGGGGATGCAACATCAGTGGTTTTACATAACCAAAAGTGCTCATAGCTATCCCATGTGAGAAAAATCAGAGAGAAACACTTGGGAGCAGAAAACCTTCTGTGACCGGTCTGACCGGTCTAACCGGTCTAACACTGACAGAACAATGGCTAGTTTTTGAGAGAGGAGTATTTATACCCCACACCCTCACCCATTCGTCGTTGCTGATGCCATTGTGATTCTGAGCCATCTCTGAGCTGTGAGAGCACTTGAGAAGTCATCCCCAACCTCTCTTTGTGAGATTTGAGTGAATCAAGATTAGATCCTTGAGTTGGGTTGAGTGAAACCTTTGCAAAAGAGAGCATTTGAGCAGTGAGAGCATTAGCCCTAGCTTGAGCACTTGCGGTTTCGTCGCCAACTTGTTGAAGCATTTGTTACTCTTGGAGGTGAAGCCTCCTAGACGGCTAGGCGTTGCCGGCTACCTCCCAAGCTTGTGGTGAGTAGCGGTAGGTTTGTTGCAGTAGCGATTGTGTGTCACGAGGGCACATGATCATATAGTGGAAAGGAGGAGATAGCTTGACCTTGTGGTCGCCATAAGCTTCCTCAACGGAGAGTAGGATTAACACGTGGTGAACATGGTGAATCCGAATTTCGGTGAAACAAATCATTGTGTCTTTTTTGCATCATCTTCATTTGATTTGCCTCACATTTTGTGTTCTAGCTTTATTTGTGCTTCCACTTCGATCTACTCGGTTGTGCTATTTCTGTGTGTGCAGGGTTGTGGAATATATTCATTGACACCTACAGAAGCACTACAACCAGTTGTATTTGTGCTAGAGCTAAAAAAGGAGAGAATTAACTTTGTTCCTGCAGGTTCTGCGTTGAACCGGTCTGACCGGTTTGCTCAACCGGTCTGACTAGTGTGAATGTTGGCTTCCCATTTCTAAGTCTAGGACCGGTCTGATCGGTCTGTCCTACCGGTTTGACCGGTTGGTGGCTGACATTTGTGTTAAGTGTTTTAATCTGCAGGATTTGTTTATAATGCCTATTCACCCCCCTCTAGGCGATATCACGCGATTAAGGTCCTTTCACATGCGCTATCCATTACTCTATAATATTCCACGCATGTGAGCAGTTCTGCTACCCCGGGTCTGACACAAGCTCATCCCTAAAATGAAGAATGGAATCACTCCATTCCACCTCACTCTTTGTTGAGGATAAAAATAATAGGTAACCCTAACACCGTCCGTCAAAGTGCCTAACCACCTGGGTCACAGCTCAAGAGGGAGCACGGGGTAGTTGGGCTCAGGTCAAGGCCCAGCGATCTGGGGCGGCCCGACACGAAGGGGGCAGCCCACACCTCTCCTAAGGATCCCGCCTCGCCCGACCCCGACCTCCGCGAAGGAGTTACGCCTCGCCCGACCTCTCCGGAGGAGTTCCATTTCACCTGACCCTCGCAAGAGGAGACCGTCTCCCCCTGGAGGGGCCCGCTAGACCCCCTGGAGGGGCCCGCTAGACCTGCGACAACAAGTCTCCGTGAAAGGGGCCTCCCCCAGTCAAAAGGCGGTCAACAAACGTGACCCCGGGAAATCAGGGACGACGTGGCCGTCCCACTCCCCTGTACGGACCGGGGTGGGCGACAAGTCAACCCGAATCATTCGGACACACACGCACACACTCACTCGCAGCAGGAGGCTTGGGACCCCCGTTTCCTCTCTCGCCCAATTGTAATCCCTACTGCAAACTTGAGTGCAAGAGCACGAGAGCTCGAACTGAATGTAGAGACATTCCGCCCGAACCAGTATAAATCTTGTATCTCATTCTTACATTACCATTCGATCCTGTGACGCATATACAAGTTTACTAGCCGGTGATTTTGGAACACCGGCACTCTTCGACGAAACACTACCTTAGTCCGGTAGCGGTACTGAGCCACCCGACCCGACGACCCTGATCCGATCTCCGAAGAAACCTGACCCACACTGTCCCGACAAATGTATGGGTTTGACTCGAGCTGAAATTTTCTAGCCAAAATGGAAAACTTTGATCCAAAAGTTATACATGAAAAATTGGATTTTACCCGATCACGTGCTGTCAGCCGAGCTCGGGATGAAAAATCCAATCGCATGATTCTTTCAACCCGACTCAAACCCGACCCGACCCGACGGACGATCAGGTGTAGTACTGCATGGTGCAGTTAGGTTATTGACATGTGGACCTATCCTCACACATTAATGACACTGCGCTGCTGTAGAGGAATCACTTTCAACTTAGTTGGGGCAGACGGGCCGACTGACATTGTTTAAGCCCACTTTAGTGTAGTATATGGCCCAACACTGTCGGTGGGTGAATATCCCAAGCAGGAATTCGTAGAACGCCCGTTTAGAGATTCGGCCTGGGGCTGAACACGCCGATCTCTTGTATAGCACAAGTGGTGAGCACACATAGATTTTACCCAGGTTCAGGCCTCCTGAAGGATAGCAGCTCTACGTCCTACTTATCTATATATTTTGTGGTTGTGTATTAATATGAGAATATATAGGGAGAGAACTTGTCGGTGTTTTTTTTGCCACCTGCTAGTGATTCTCGTGGTTTGCGCATTCAATGCGGATGGTATGAAAGAAGACACAAGGATTATACTAGTCCGGATAGAATGTCCCTAATCTAGTTTGCTGTTGCTTGTGTATCTTGCACTGGTTTATAGTAGGGGATACAAATGGTCGAGAGAGGGATGGGGGTCCCAAGTCTTTGATGTGTATGTCTGTGTTCGTGCTCTTGCTCTTGGGCCTCAGCTGGCGATGCTGGGAAATGAGAGTTTGGCGTGCAAGTGTGTGGAAGTGATCTCAAAATTCTTCCCCGCGCGGAGGGCGCTCTTTTCCCTTTTATATGTCAAGGGAAAGGACCGATGTACAACATGTAGAGAGAGAAAGAGAGAGAAAGTGTCTTCATGTCTTTATGCAAAAGGGATCTCCTCTGGAGCTTCTGGATTTGGGGGCCCACTTCTCCTGTTGGCGCCAAGGGCGGACCTACAAGGTGATCCATATGGGCCTTGGCATACTCTAAAAATTAGGCTAGGTCCATGTAAAAAAATCTCTATATATCTTCAAGCCCATTAGCCCATGTATTTGCAGCTTTGAGTTTAGTCAAAACCAAGAAGAGAAATAAGATTGATGATAGTGTTTTGGATAATTGGCTTGTCACATTAATTGAGCGGGATATTTTCTTTGAAGTGGAAGAAGATGATATAATGGAGACTTTTATGGCTATTAGACATTGTAGGCTAGATAAGACAAGTAGTATTAAGTAATATTGTAATCTTCTTTAGTTATGTGGCCTTAGTAGTACTTCTCAGGTCCTGGGTTCGACCACTAGTGGGAGCAAAATTCAGTTTGAGATTAAAAAAATTCTCTCGCTTGCGTGAGACTCGGGGCTTGCGTGAGAGATCTTCTTACATTAACGCTCTGGGGGCGACTTGCCTCTCACAGGTCGAGTTTTTTTCTTTTAATTGTTGAATTCAAGATAATATGTTATTTCTTATTTGTGTCTCGAAATGCTTGGTGAATTTTACTATCCTTTACCGAATTAGAAAATGGAATATACCATTTTGTTTGTGAAAATTTTGGCACGACATACCCCATATCGAAAACCTAGGTCCGCCATTGTCCATTGTAGGCCCCATTGGGCTTGTCGTCGCTGCCCTCCTCCTCCGTGGGCGGGTCCGTCCCGTGCGCGTTCTGCGGGGCAAGATACGTGGAAGCCCATATTGGCGTGGAACGTCCCTACCCTACGATCTGTCACTCTGTAGGCTTCGGTTGGCAAGCGCGCACTATAGTAGTGTTAGTGCATGTCCCATCGCCTGTTCGTCCACTCCCCTCGTCAGTAAGTGGACACGGGTCGTTGTGGGCCCTGGTCAAAGGTCGGGCGAGGTAGAGCCCTCTCAGAGAGGTCGCGCCGGGCCGACTTGATGCCCCGGCCTTCCGGATTGACCCAGGCTCATGCCTACTTATGCCGTGCTTTGGGTATTGCTAATATTGATACCTGACAGAGCTCATGCTTGACCTGTGGAATCTAAGGAGGGAAGAAGAAGCCCCCTTCCCCCTGCCCCAGGTTTCATCCCTCATAATCCAAGAGGGATCCCCACATTGGGACATATGTAGATAATAGGTGAGATGACCTCCACGAGGCCACGTGCCCTTCATGCATGGGCTTCCTTCTTCAATGCATGCAGGTGCATCTATCTACCGCATACTTCCATCCAGCATATGCATGCATGCACTATTCTTCACGTGTGCTTATGCGTGGGAGGAGCCCACTCTCACCTTGTTGGAGCCCATGCAGCAAGTGGACAAAATCGAGAGAGATAGCTTTTAATATGTATGTACCCTTTTTAATGGGCATACATCTCGGGATGCATGCATACTTGCTCCATTGATGTTGGTCGGTGGTCCTTGTCTTGGGACATGCATGCATGCACGTCAGGATTAGGTAGTAGGTGCATGCATGTCAGGATAAGATAGGAGGTGGTAGGCTTGCATGTCCTTCCATCTTTATTTTAAGATTTGGACAGTTCTACCAGCCTATCATGCTGCGATGCACCACCCCGTCAACCATCAGTCTGGGACTAGTCTCAGACTGATGGTTGATGGGGTAATAATACCTCTGTCCTGAGCATTAAAGAACCCCAAAACTCACTTCCCTTTGCTTCTAAGTGAGATTTAGTAAGGGGCTTAAAGGGAAACTTGTGGGAGAGCAAGTGACTGTGCTAGCAAGCTGATTTCCCATCTCTTAAGCACCTCGTTCTTTGTCAAGCTGGTGGATTTCGTGTTTGTTACTCTTAGAGCTTCAAGCTCCTAGCCGGCTAGGCATTTTCCATCGAGCACCCAAGCTTGTGGTGTGTCCCGAGAAGTTTGTACAACCCCGACATTGAGTAAGAGCCCTTAGTGACCTTAGTTACTAAGGTGAGGCAAGATAGCCCAAGAAGTAAGTGTACTTCTTGGGTGCCTCAGCAGATACGTGTATGTTCTTTGGAAACGAACTTCAGTAAACAAATCATTGAGTTCTTGTATTTATTTCTTGTGATTTGTTGGAGTACTTGTTTCAAACTTGTTCCTTTTAGGGTTTGCTCTTGATCTACTCTTTGGCAAGGTTTTGTCTGCAGATATCTGAAGAGAAGTAGCGGAAAAACACCCATAAAGCATGGGAATTTGCTGATCTCCAGACATTTCTTTGAAATCTCCGGAGCAGGAAACTCCGAAGGTTACTGACAAAATTGTTTCAAGAGTTGAATTTTTTCAGTTTTGACTATTCACCCCCCTCTAGTCGACATCAGGGACCTTTCAGAGCACTCCCCCCGCGCGAGCAAGCTCTTGCTCGATCTAAAAAGGGAACAAAGAGAATGAAAATGTGAGGGGGTGAACTGGGCGGCGCCGGTACCAATGGAGGGTACAAACTGGGGGCAGTGCAAATTTGAGTGATCTTGAGGAAGGGGCGACCACGGAGGAGGGGGCAGGAGGAGGGGTAGCCACGGAGGTGAGCGCCGAAGGATCTGAGTGGGGGTGGGGAGGTGAGCAACGAGAGGAGGGAGATAGAAATGGCTAGGGTTTCGAAGGGGTACTGTCCGGTACACATGTTATATATAAATCTTAGGATCAATCTAGATCATTGTTTTAAAGATGAACGAGCAGCAGGAGTCGGGCCTTAGCATAAAATGGTCCAAGATAGGGCTTTTTGCCCCCGTTGACAAAATTGTTAACATTTTTTATCATTTAAATTGAGATATATTTAAATTCAAAAACTTATGAAGTTGGATGCAAATCGAATTATGTCTTATATTCCAAACATTTTTTACATGAAACAGACTGCATATACCTTGTTGTGTAGGAGTTTCACATTTTATGGAATTGATTCTCTATTTTCTACCGTTTAAATGAATTTCTTGATGCTTATCGAAAGTAATTCAAAACTAAACTACGTGTATCTCGAATAGGATTTAAAAAACTATATAAAACCTTATTTAGCCTTATATGTTCCGTTATAACCCATATTGTAGAGCTAGATCAATAGTTCAATTGATTCCTATGTATAATTCGTACTTCTATCTCCAAGTTGCCATAGAATAATTATAATAATATGTTAGTTTGGTCAGAAAATTCTACAATTTAAACTAACAACGCATTTTGTTATGTTAGCTTGCCATAAAAAATTCAAGTAGTTCTAAGAGTGTGGAGCTATACATTGTTCACAAATGAATATCTGTATCACATAATTTCATATAACTCAACTCAAACTTTAAGATTTGAATACCTTATAACACGTTTTGAGCAGACTCAAATTTGGATACAATCTTATATTTACCATCATGCTAGAAAAAATGAAGTTACATCACTAATAGTTATGCATGGACATATTTTTTTCTATTCTCTACTCAGGTGAAAGAAAACAATAATTAGCATACAAACAAACATTATTAAATGAAATATCATGATTTTAGAAATATTTGGAGAAAAACTATCAAATTTGAACTTCATCCGAGGGAGACATGCAATTACAAATCTAGTTCTAGATTAAAAAGAAAAAGATCGACCATAAATGTTTGAGTATAGCTGTCCGTATGTTTATTTTATATTCGTTTGTCGCTTTCATTTAACTATACGATGCTGCAGCCTGCAGCTTAGTTTTGTTTGTTGTTTTTGTTGAGGAGAAGGTTGTGGGTTCGAACTCCATTTTCTCAATTTTAGCTCTGCTTCATCATAGTAAAAAGGAAAGATTGAACCCAAGAGCTAGCACAAAAAGGGAGCTGTGATGAAAGGATTCGGCATTGTTCCTCAATACCATCAAGTCACTGCTTCGAATCCATTCTAGAGCTTTTTTAAATTTTTTTTCCATTTTGAATCCTTTCTAACTTCATTTTTTGTTTTTTTTGTTTTCTGACATAAAACTCAAGTTCAATCCTCTCTAGCGCCAAGATTTTTTTTTTCTTTTGCATCCATGTTTGAGTGCCACCACTACGCGTCTACGCCCATGTTCGACTGTCATACGCGTGTGAGTAAACATAACAACATACAAACACTTGTATATATTTAGGTGAAAATAAGCAAGATGTGTAACATTTTCTTGGCCACCAACTGCCAAAAAACATATCATTTCCTTTGCTGCTCAATAAGACGGTTAACAAAATGCTCAATTTTTTTGGCGGTCTAGAAAAATGCTGAGGAAATGAGCAAATTTCTTGGCATCATCCGCTAAGAAATATATATTTCCTAGGTTACTCAACACACTACCATCAACAAAATCATATTTTTTTTGTCGGCTTCATTTCGGTCACGAAGAAAAATCATGGCCGCTAAGGTAATTCCAATTTGGTACAGTAGTGGGTTTGGACTCGTCATCGTGCAGTGGCCGCAAATATATAATGAATCTCAGTGTATATATATATATATATATATATATATATATATATATATATATATATATATATCTCAGTCGATCGATCCGATCCGATGCTCATTGATTTTAAGCAAAGCAAGCACAAGCATGGCGTCGCCCAAGCACCACAATAATACAAAGCCGCTGCAGCCACCGTCGTCGTCGGCTACTAGTAATAATAAGAAGAAGCGCCCCCTGCTGCTCCGCCGTGCGATGCTGCATTCCTGCCTCTGCTTCCTGCTCGGTCTCCTCACCGGCCTCGCCCCTCCGACTGGGCCGACGCTGCCTCCCGCGCCGCCGCCGACGCCGCCAACGCCCAGGTCTTCCGGGCAGTCCGCGCCATCAACGGTCAACCACACAGCAGCCCTGCTGCAGCTCAAGACGACGACGCGCCACCAGCACCAGCACCTGGAAGAAGAGCCGCACCACCCCCAGCTGCTGCTGGTGGTGACGACGACGACGGGGCTGTCGCCGGAGCGCGAGCGGCGGTCGGCGGCACTGACACGCACCGCGCACGCGCTGCGGCTGGTGTCTCCGCCCGTGCTGTGGCTGGTGGTGGAGGCCGCGCGGGAGGCGCCTCCCACGGCCACCCTGCTGCGCCGCACGGGGGTCGTCTACCGCCACCTCACCTACGCCCACAACTTGACGTCCGATGCCTGGGAGGAGGAGCGCCACCACCAGCGGAATGTCGCGTTGGGGCACATCGAGCAGCACCGCCTGCGCGGCGTCGTCTTCTTCGCGGGCCTCGCCGACGTCTTCGACCTCCGCCTTCTCGAGCAGCTCCGGCGGATCAGGTGGCAATTATTACAAGCAAGTGTGTGTATATATCTATCTATCTATCTATCTATCTATCTATATATATATATATATATGTAACATATGTATTATATTAATTAATTCTGGGACTATCATATACTACTGGATCTTCAATAATTCATTCTCGATCGCTCGATCTGCTTTGATACAATAATTTGTTTATAGCCAAATAAATTCTAATTTGATGAAGAGAGATGAGAGTTTGGCTCATGCACCAAGCTGGGTACAAAGGTATATGCTGGTGGGTTATTAATTGAATGAATGTGAGGAGGACTAGAAAAAAGATGGAATATGAAATAAAAAGTTTCTTATAGATAAATAAAAGACTTTATTGTATAGCTTGGTTTTAATAATTTATCTAATAGTCAAGCACTTTATTATTAAACTTGCAGTCTAGTACACAGTTTTATGGTGCATTTACCAAAACTGTAAACTAGGTAACTGTACTAGATGAGTTTCTCTCATAAAACTCTTTTTTTAATCAAATTGTCATGTCAGCAAAATTGATGATGTGGCATATGATTTAATGTCCTAAAACTCTCTATAAAACTAACCATTAAGACTAGCCTTATTAGTTTGTTGATGCAACCAACTGTTTTGTCGGTGGAGCTGCAAAACCAAGCTCGTGCATGAATGAATGGATAGAGACTTGAGTCCAGCACCAGCAGTGAAGTTAATAATTCGTGTCGGCAGGCCGCAGGGCATGGTCCATGAACTACTATGCTAGATGCATGACATGAATTTATATCACTAGAACATTTGGTGCGCGATTCGCGCCCTACAATTTGAACAATCAAATACTAACTGGTAAAAAGCGACAATTAAATTATATGCATTTTAATATGAAAACATTATATCTAGGAGGAAGCACATCATCAACATATTAATATAAGTGTCTATTCGGCATATGAATCATAAATATTACAGCACATCCGAGCACCAAGCTACCTTAGCCATCAGATGTGTATCCGGCATCTGAATATGAATATTACAAGACATCCGATCACCAGGCTCCCCTACGCACTGCATGTTTGTCCGGCATCTCAATAAACATCACCAGCAGTGACTTGAAGAAAAGAAATTATTTACATTTGTCTAGCACGTCTCCATAAATTAATCTGATAACGTACGCTCCATTAGTTTGCCATCAAACTTTATGACTATCAAAATACCTTGGGCAACAGATTAGAAGTATGATCCGAATGTAGGTTCATAATGCTCAAGACAAAAGAACGAAAAACTAAACAGTTCGCAACCATAAGGTTCTCAAAAGACAACCAATCATCACAGTGGCAAGTATTTTCTCAAAAATATTACTTACTAAATATGGATAGAGAAGTTGGCTATTACAGTGATCTCCATTTGAGCATCCATCAATACTAACAATGGAAAATATCTTTCGGAAGCACATTTCAGAGAACACCTGAATTGACAAAGCATCTAAAGTTCTACCAGTAATGAAAAGAATCCTTTGATTCCTTGTCCTTAGGATCAGGAAATACACTCCTTAGCATCCAAGTCTTCGAGCTGCAACCATTAGAATGATACATTAAGGATCTCTAAGAAAAGAGCACAAGCAAGATTTTATTTAGCAGAGGTGGAAATAAATGAACAAATGAGGCACGCACTGTGGTAGTAACACCAATGCTTAAACACAGGTGAGTAACTGATACTAACTGACAATATCAGACCTGAAGCACCGATAGAAACCAGACTGGAAGAGAAAATTAGGAAGACAATACCAATGATAAATAATCACAACCAGTGCCCATTAGGCAGAGAGACGTGATTTGGATGAAGAACAAACGACATGGGCAAAAGCACTGTACATCTCAAGTTCAATCAAATATCTAGTTAGCACATCACCTCATAAAAGGTATTTGTCTAAAATTGGGACCATCCTATCTCCACTCGATAATTTGTATGGTTCATCTAACTCAACCTGCTTGCTGTGCTGCAAGCAAAAAATTCAAGTTTCCTGTAGCTTGTTACCAGCAAGAAGCAACCACGCTGATCAAATAGCCCAAACATGAGGGTGCAGCCACAGGATAATTCTTCACATATATCATGTGGGTGCTGTTTTGTCCTTGATATCTTACTAAGGTGTTTACAGGACTATGCACATCAGATTAAGCAAGGAGATTATTATTAGTATTACCTCATGGTGGCAGTTAAACAATTAACATTGGCCAAGTGGTTAACAGCTACCAGAATTCTGCTTAAATATTTTTCATTGAAAAAAATTGCTTCAAATTAGTCAAATGGTTTCACTTTGCCTTAACTACAAAACTGTACCCTACATTGCAATTCTACTTGAGTGAAAATATTAAGCAGAATAACATATATATATGAACCACATGGGCATTGGTAAACATAGGATTCTTAAAATAAAAAATGGAACAGTTATGCATTAGCACGAGTCAAGATAGAAACTATGAACAACTGATGTATTACCAGCTTCCACGGTGAGGACAGCAAACATTATTTAGCTACATTCCAATAGCACTGTCCAACCATGTCACTGGATATCGTATATGAGGGAATAAAAATTCCACAGCTAATCTATTAAGCAGTTTATTTGAATAAACAGAGCAATGGAAGAGTGCCTACATTAAAAAAAATGCATTGACCTAAGATAAAAAAAATATGCATGACATCCTAAAAAATTAATTGAAAGAATAACAGTCAGTAACACACCTGTACAGGAAATAGAACATAAGCTATGGAGGGATCGCAGGAAGTGGAGGGGATGAGAGAAGATGGGATGGTGTGTTGAGGGCACATGAGAGAAATACAGGATCTCCTTGCCACCATACATCCAAGAATGCAGCAATGCAGATCCTTATCCAGAATGCAGCAATGCAAATACCACTAATCATCACAGATCGAGGGGGCAAAGCCAGGCCAAGGCCATATTTCTCGCTGAGATATGATTTTGCCGAACACCAGATCCCCACCCCCATCGATGTCTGATCCTTCATGGCCATGGCAAAGAAGGCCGGAGCCGAGGGTGCCACTATGTCGAGATCTCGTGGACGCCGAGATCCTCACGAATCAATAGCACGTCCACACCATGGATCCATCTAAAGCTGCACCCCCCCTGGGGCGCCACCATGCTTGACCTCGGCGGGGGCGCCGGAGCCGCGTCCCAAGCCTCCTAGCAGCAGAGAGAGATGGAGTGGAAAGTGAGAAGGGGGGAAAAAGAGACGGGAGATAGAGAGTCACGGAGGGGGAGGAGATGAGGCTACCTCAGGGAGCGCCACGCAGTAGGTGGATGGAGGAGCGCTCCAGCAACTGCGGCGAGCTCGTGGGGCACCCCACGGCCCACGCACCAATGACGGCGGCGAGTAGGGAGGCGAGCGCAGCGAGCACCATGGTGCGGCGGCGGCGGGGAGAGAGAAAGAGGAGAGATGCGATGGGAAATTGTGCTAGGGTTGGGTACGCTGGTGCGGGGGTTCTCTGCCACGACTCCTCCGGTAGCTCCACCGGCGGCGACGCCGGCATGGACGCGATGTCGCTGGACCTGCTCGCGCACGCGCTGCCGAGCACGCGCGACCCGCGGGACTGCAAGTCGGGCCGCCTTGCTAGCCGCGCCTTCGGGCGTGCCGAGGCCGAGTCGCACAGCGCGGCGCATCCGCTCCGCCGCAAGCCGCTGCCCAGGTCCTGCTTACCTTCCTGGCCCTCACTGCGCTCGACCTCTCAGCCTGCGCAGCGCTCGACGACGCCTCTCTCACCGCTGCGCCCTCCGTTGCCGTCGGCAGAATTGAGCTCGAGCAGCAGTAGAAATTTGAGTGACGGTAAAGAGGAGAGAGCAGCCGGGGGAGGGAGAACGGAGGAGAGGGATGAGAAGAGATAAGGTGGGGCCTACCATGTGCCTCTGAGGTGCGGGGAGCCTCACCTTCCAGTGCTCCCTTGCACTCTCTCGCCGCGACCGTGACGCGCTGATCGACACACGTCCGTTTTTGGCGCGTGAGACGCGGGGAGAGGAGGGCAGATTAGTAGATTTTAACTATTCCGATTGGTGGCCACTCCTCCGATCCAATAATGTTGTACAGTACAGTACAGTACAGTACTAATGCGCAGTAATAATGCAGGACCCTTGGTGCGTGGCCCGTGGCGACAGTGTGGGAGCAGGAGAGGAGGGTGGCCATCCAAGGGCCCCTCTGCAGCAGCGGTGGCGCTGCTGCATCTGGGTGGTTCTCCGCCCCCACCACCACCTCCTCCGATGCCGGCGGGGGGAGCAGGTTCACAACCAGGCCAACGCCATCGCTCACGTCAGATGACTCTGTTCACAGCTTCGCCTTCGCCAGTAACCTGCTCTGGGACCCTGCCAGGTGGGACCGCTTCCCGACCACCGAGCCCGACCAATCGCAGGTACGGTATCCCATGCATATTGTGTAGAGATGGCAGCGGATCGGATTTGGTGCGGGTATCCGTGAGTTTTGGTTTTTCAGGTTTCGGGTTTGGTGTTGGTTTTTCGCCCATGGTTTTCAGGTTCGGGTTTGGGTTTGGTTTCGGGTTCGGTTTTGGGTTTTGGTTTTCACCCGTGGATATCTAATGGATATTCGAAATAAATCATTTGGAATTAAAACTCATGTTTTATAATATTTTAATGATAACTTGTTTACTTAGACTATTAAATTTATTGAAAGTTGACTCATGAAAATATTTATTATTTGTTCCTTCTTGTTTATACATGTGAATATGTGTATATTTATCCGCGGATTTCGGGTATCCATTCGGGTTTCGGGTATCTGCGGGTTTGGTTTTGGTGATGGATTTCCACCCGAATCGGTTTCGGGTTCGGGTTCGGGTTTCGGTTTTGGGTGCTCGGAGACTCCACCCGATCCGAACCCGACCCGTTGCCATCCTTAATATTGTGTGTGTTGAGAGAGAAACAAATAGCAAAACTGAGCATAATTACTAAACAATTTTTTAATATAGTTCAGTAATCGACGGGCTATTACTGAATATTTTTTAATAATTGATGATATTTTAACGATTATTTTTACTAGTAATAAAAGGTGTATGTAATATAATGTGATTATTTATTATGACCGATTTATATTGCGTGGTTGTTCTTGTTCAGGATTCCATCAAGTTTGTGCAACGTCTGATGATGGAGGATTACAGCAAAACAAAGCCCATCCCTGATTACTCCAACTGTTCACAAGTCATGGTCTGGCGTGTCGAGACTACGTTCCTGCTCTTCTAGATCGTCACCACTAGATATAGCTTCATTAGATGCGCTAGAACTCGATGCGCACTTCGCGCACCCCCTCATAAGGTGCATTTACGGTCTACGTCAATATTATCTGAGATGGTACAATGCAAGGAATACTAAAATGAATGTTTTGAATGATAAATTTATAATAATATCTCATACAAATATCTTAATAGTATTAATATTACCAACTGAATGACATCCATGGCGTAGATTCTGTCTAGTCATATATTACCACTACTAAAAAAATAATTTATAGGAACACCCCGATTTTTTTCAGAGGCGGACCAAAATTTCACACGTTGCCACAAATAGAACGGGGTTACTGTACCATCCGACCCGCCCCTAAAAAAAGCATTTTTAGGGGCGGGTCACCCCCTCACCCGCCTCTAAAAATGAGCGTCATATTCAGAGGCAGTTCATGGCGTCACCACCCCTAAAAAGAGCATTTGTAGGGGGCCGGTGATGTCATAAACCGCCCCTAAAAATAGTGGCATTTGTAGGGGCGGGTCATGGCCTCATCCGTTCCTACAAATGCATTTTTAAGGGCGGGTGATGGCATGGCCCGCCCCTACAAATGGTTTCTCGCAAAAAAAATCATAGCTTTTTCATATGATCTCGGATGAAGTCAAATTTTATATCAAAATTGTAGAGAATGACGAGATCTAGAACTTTGTAGTTGATAACTTTTTCATTTAAGGTCATCTAGTGGTCCAAAAAAATTATTATAAGTTCTCTAATAGCTATAACTATATAGTATCTCGTATAACTCAAGTTATACTTTGAGGTTTCTACAATCTTAACCTTTATATACACTGAAATATACTTGACATATTTTTTTCTACTTCTATAGTTCACAATAACTATAGTGTAGAAGTTTCATATTTTTTAATTTATTTTGCTATATGTAAACAATTAAATGAATTTTCAGATAAAATAGAAAAATATTTTTAGGGGCGGGTGATGGCGTCACCAGCCCCTAGAAATGCATTTGTAGGGGCGGGTGATGGCCAGGGTTAAATAAACCGACCTGTCTGGTCAAACCGGCGTGGTCTGGTAGCGGTTTACTGGACCGGTTTGACCGGAAACCGGTGGAAACTGATGGCGTCACCCGCCCCTATAAATCAATTTCGGAGATAATATAAAAGACCAGCATACCTTATAGAGTCACAAGTGCTTGTGTAGTGTAGTGGTAAGGAAGGTCCGCACGAGGCTGGAGGTAGGCGCTTCGAATCCCAGGTGATGCAAGTGTGTATATTTTGTCAAAAAAGACACTATAGGGCTAGTGGTGGTGGTTGGTTGGCTAGGATAATTTTTTTTCTTTTTTCATTTGCTGTTTTCGATTTTTTTGAACCTTTTTTGATTTTCTAGACAAGGATTTGTTGGGGCGGGCCATGGCATGACCCGCCCCTAGAAATCGATTTTTTGGGACGGGCCATGCCGTGACCCGCCCCTAAAAATCATTTTTAGGGGGTGGGTGCATTACTCGCCCCTGAAAATAGTATTTTTTAGATGCGAAAACTAGAGGCGGGTACAACATTCGCCCCTAAAAATACGTTTTTACCCGCCCCTAAAATTTTTTTTGCAGTAGTGTACATTTGTCTATTAATATTAATATCTACCAAATATTTTATTAGGTAGATTAAAATACTGATCCAAATAAGAGTGAAGTACTTAAACCAGTCTGACAGACACTAAACTAGGAGGTAGGAGATAAAACAGTTTGCAATCAGGTTATGGAATAAAAAAAGATGGCATTGTCATCAGATATAGCTTAAAGTGTGGTAAAGGGCCTTAAAATTTTGTCTAGATAATCCAAGGGCCGGGAACTATCAGTGTTTCGTACCACTGACTAGTGAATTTAGGATTGTGTGTCTGTCTTAGATGTTATGCAAAGTTGACACAAAGATGTATACCAGTTCGGTTCGGATGTCCCTACGTCTAGTGGGGCTGCTTGTGTACTTGCACTTGTTTGTAGTAGGGTTACAAACAACCGAGAGGAGACATGAGAGGATCCTGAGATCTCACCATCTTCCTCCTCTGTACATGTGGGCCCCGTTTGCCTTGTAAACGACTACGGGGACGTTCCTGCGCCACCTCCCATTGTGGTGGACGATGCACGACCCAACAAGATAGATGGCATGGCCCCTGGCGTGTCGGGTGGCGCGAGCCCCCAGCGCGGCGGGTGATGTGCACTCTAGCGTGGTGCCTCGGCGTGACAGGAGAGGCGTGTCTTGCGGCTTAATCCTCGGTGCGGCGCGTGGCGGGAGCTGGTTTGGCCTGTCACCTCCATGGGTCATGTCGAGGTGTGCCCTCGCCTTTTCTTGTGTCAGAAGTTTGACCCCTCGCAGGACCTTTCTACTCTGCGGGACCCTGAGGGCCCCCGTCCTTGAGGCGGGCAAGGTTGAGTCTATACCCTAGGGGTCGGGCGAGTGAGGCGGGTTGTCCCCTTGGGGGTTGGGTAAAGCCGAGTCCGTACCATTTCAGGATGCAAGTTAGAAACAAGGAGAAAACACATTGCAGACGCAGACGAACTACACAAAAGATCCCATCCTGCATCACACTTACCAGAAGGGCCCACTACCGACATACAAAGACGACAAACACCTAAAGGACAAGGTCTAGGCCTACTGCCCTAGCCAATGGCGGTGGCTAGTGGGGCCAACAGGGGGTCGGCCGACCCTACCCTAGTTCCCATCTAGGTGCATTAATTTTGGCGGGATGCTTGATCCTATCCTCTAGAAGTCGGTTTGGGACATTTCCATCTTTAACTCGGCTGGGAACCGCGCTTGGAAGAGTATAAAAATAGGAGAAAGAGCCCTATCAACACACACCACACTTGAAGCCTCTCTCCCTCTCTACACTTATCACTTGTACTCCTTAGATTAGTAAAGCTAGATTAGTTATCTTCCGAGTCACTGAGCAATCATCGGCTCTCGGTATGGCTTTGTATTCTACATATCGGTATTCTGCTCTCTCTTAATAGAGTTGATTCATGGTATTCTTTCTATCTTGATAGTATGCTATGCCATGCCTTATGCTTACTTGAGTTATATACTCTTGTTTAGCTTAGTCTTAAGCCTCAATATCAGTTTTACAAAAAATTTGTTGATCCATGATGATTAAATTTCGTCACAGATCACTAAAAAATTGTCATAAAATAGTATCTATGACGATTTCAAATTTCATCATGTATTGAGCGTCACAAATTACACCTCGTAACATTCCTTAAAAAATCGTCACGAATTGCTTTATTCATGATGTCTTGAAACTGCCATAGAATGTCCTCGGGCCCCAGAAGCCAACCCATGCCCATTTTTATGACAAAAATAAATGTCACGAATAGTGTAATATTCATCATAAACTCAACTGCCATGTCACACATTGATGACATGGAGGATGACATGGCTATTGACATGGCGATGATGTGGATGGTAATGATGACATGTAAAATAATGTGGTCGATGACATGGCTGCAGACATGGCAATGACAAGAAAAATGGTGCTGACTAGGCAGTTTTCAAAAGTGGGCCAGTAATTTTGGCCCAATCTTGATTCAAAAATGGACCACTCTTTTATTGTTGGTGTCCTGACCCGGCGGTCCGGACCCAACCAGTGATGATGCTGCGTGTTCCTCGTCCCAGATGTTGATGCAAGAGGCAACACAGTAACGCACGGGTTTATCCTGGTTCCGGCCATGGGGCCGTACGTCCAGCAAAGGGGTGTGCGAGAGCACTGTACTGTCTTGCACCGGGGGTGCCTGTAGTAGGGGGTACAAGCGAGGCGAGAGAGGGAGGGAAGCTCCCAAGTCTTTGCTAGAGGGGGAGTTGATTGAGGCGAGTGCCAATATCGGGGCTCAGAAGGGCGTATGTGCTTTGTGAGTAGTGCTAAGCGTTGTGTTCTACCGAATGGGCCGACCCCCTTAAGGGAAAGCCCGCCTCCTCCTTTTATAGACACAAGGAGGGACGGTGTACATGCACAGGGGATCTTTGAAGTCGTCGTCTTCTCCCCGAATCGTGGGGGTGCAGTGGTTGAGCACTGTGGGGTATGGCGCCGGGCGTGGCAGTCGTCCTGGGCTTCGTCCTTGGTCTTGCGGAGATCGCGCTGGCATCCTGGCGGCTCCAGCGGGCGGCATGGTCGTTGCTGTGGGGGGTACCGTCCTCCAGGCGTGGCGTGGCGGCGTTCCGAGGGTCCTACAGGCCAGGGTCCTGCCCTGGTCAAGGCCGGAGATGCTTCCGAGGGTCGTGCCCATGCCGTTCGAGGGCTCCGCGGAAGGGAAAGTACGAAGGAGGTATGGGGAGTTAGCAGTATAGTAGCTGGAGCAGTGCCGAGCACGTCTTGCACTGCGTCGCAGGTTCCCACAGTGTCGTCACAGCATCCGGAATGGCGGAGCAGTGATCGGAGTTGGCGGACGAGACTCCGGTCCCAGCCACTGTGGGGAATGGCGGCCTGACGCCGTCTGACCCGGGCGTTGTGGAAGAGTGGTTGGCATTAATGCCTCCGTACGGCGGGCGGATGAGTGGAAGGGCCGTTTGTCCCTTCCGTTGAGGGGTGGCCTCGAGCGAGGCGGAGATGATTCGCCCCTCCGAGGGTAGGCTCGCTACCCTCGAGAGAGTCGGAGGTGCGGGGCGCTGTCGAGGGCTTTGGCGGGGAGCCCTCGAGCGAGGCGGAGATTACCCCGCGGGTCCGAGGGGGGTGCGGATGGGCCGCACTACGTACGTGGGCCGCGTGTTGGGCTTCTTTGAGTCCTTTCCTTTCTTCCAGATTGGAAGGAGGCTATAGGCCTTCGTGGACCCGGTTGCCCAGCATTTGTTTGCGTTTTTAGGGCAATTTTAGTCCCCTGATTAGGGTGCCCCTAATCATGGTACCTGACAGTAGCCCCTGAGCCTTTGGTCGAGTCAGGGGATTCGGCCAAAGGGTATTTCGGCAATTTTACCCCTTGATGTGATCGATGGGCGCTGCGCTCCTGTTGGCGCTCCTTAAGTACCCATTTTATCCCTTGTTTATCCTTGATAATGGCATGAATTCAATATCAAAATCACTAACCGTCCTAACCCCGACCTAATTATTGGTCATTTTCACATATGCACATATATTTTGGAGGAACTTCGTTTTTGCAGGTTTTTGGCCTATTTTGGATCATGAAATGACGAGGCCCGTGATCGAGCGCTAACACGGAGAAAGACGAAGGCCAAAGCCCAAAGGAAGGACCAAAGCCCATGTTGATTCGAAGCACATTCATGCACATCCATCCTCCAAGAGAACCCAAAGGACCAAGCCCACGAAGATGAGATCAAGATACTTCGGGATTAAGCAAAGCAAATGAAGATTTAAGGAAGGATTCCCTATCCTATCCTTTCCTCGAAGATATCTCCAAGATAACAACGTCCAAAGGGGTGCAATCGTGAAGGACAGAAACTCTAGAAGATGCGAGGAGTCTACACGCCAAAAATGAGACCGAGGCGAGCCCGAAAAGGGGTAGGCCGGCCGGCCTAGGCCCATGGGGCCGGCCGGCCCAGCCCTTTTCTGAGGCGGTTTGCCTTCCCCTTCGACCGGTGGCTTCCTCGGCTTATAAATAGCTCGCACCTTATTCAACTCGAAGCATCCATCCAACCAAAACTCGACGAAAATCTAGGGCCAAGACCGGAGGGAGACGACGGCCGCCGCAAGTCTTCGAAGTTGTTTAGGAGATGGCTTAGGCCATCCCTAGCCGCCATGGCCTCCCTGCGTGGTTGTGTCATGGTGGAGTTCATGAGCTAGTTGGAGTCGTCAATGGTGTATACGCAGTGGTGGCGATCCAAACGAATCTATTATGTGAGTAATGTCTTCATGTCATCCGATCTATTTAGCGATCATGTCTCTCCTCTTTCGATTTCGTTCTTGCTTTGGGTGCGCTTATTCCTAGATCTATTCTCGAGATAGATTGCATGGGGTGTTCTTGTAGCTATGGTGGCTAGGAGTTCATACCGGATCTACCCAAAGGGGGTTCGACTTGCTTCAGGGTATCCCGTTGAAAGGGGTGACGTCGTGACAGGCCGTTGCCACTAAGTAGGTTGGGTATCGAGGGATCGGATTGGAGGTTTTGATTTAAAGAGGCTTTGGATGAGATGCATGTTGATCTTACTCGTTTAGCTAGAACTACAACTAGAATGCGTGTGATAGGTTTAGTCATGCCTTCGGTCATGCTTTATCCTTACCGATATTCATGGATGAGATCAACCTTCGTACATCACTCATATCTATCAAAGGTTCACCTTTTATATGCAATTAATGCTTCATGTTAGGATAGATCCGTTAGATTAGATGGAAAACCCTAGTAAGTTCATTGTCGATTCACGGATTGATAAACCTTGGGGGAATACTCTAAGGGAAAAGCTACCACGAACCGTGCGTTTGCGGTATACAAATCGGGGGCGTTAGTGAACGTCAACAAGCTTTTCTGGCGCCGTTGCCGGGGATCGGCAACTCGAACCCTAGGGCGATCTATCTAATTTTTTGGGCTAACCCTAAATTTTATTATTGCATATACCCTTGTTTTCTTGTTCGTGTCCTTGAAAGCAGGTGGAAAAAGCTAGACACCAAACTTGGGCTTCGAGAAGTCCACAACCCGCTCCAACAAACTTCGACAATCGACGACAAGATGATCGTGGAGTTCTCGACATCAACATCGAAAACCCTAGATCCACTTCGACAGGATGTGAATAACATCAAGTTTCGCTCTTTAGTGGTAGGTGCTAACTTTTGTTAGTGGCCCAGCATCCGCTATCGAGTCCCCACTCCCTAAAGCAAAAGATGATAAATAAGGTATGCCGCCGTGTCAATTGATTTTAAAGACTAATGTTTTTGGGAAGATTTGTTTGCTCAAGCAATAGGTATGAAGCATGTCCGAAAAGAAAATCGTGCGATTGGATCATCATCATCTATGAAGTGTCGCTGTTGTGATGAGTTTTTCGTCCAAGATCAGATATGTGCCATGAGGAAATAATAGATTATTATGAAGTTCCGTCAAGTCTTCTTTCCAACGCATCAAAAATCGTTAATTTTGGAGATCGGTGTGAAGAGTTATGGAAAGATCTTTCAACGCTGCGCGTTCTGAAATCTCTCGGGACGAAGCGTAGCGCCGGAGTAAAACAAGCATAACTTTTTCATCCGAGGTCCAATTTGGGTAAATAACCACTTGTTGGAAACATGATTTGATACACCTCACAATGAGCTTGGAGTTTGGTACATGTTCTGCACTGGACAAAGGAGCAATTCAATGAAGAAAGGTGCAGCAGCATACAACAGAGAAAGTGATGACGATGTCAAAGGATGATTGGAAGGCCGAGTGCACAAAAGATGATGATTTGAAGTTGACCAAAGCTGGAAGCAACAAGATTAGAAGAATCATGATACCACCTATCTTCTCCAGTGGGATGCTCGATATACTTCTAGTCGAGTGATGCTATCAAGGAAGAAAACCGCTTAGATCATCAACACAAAGCACGGGAGCCTCCACTAATCCCGATACCTTGGGTAAAGCAAGAATCATGGAGAAGACACATCATTGAAGCCATGATATGTGCTGGTAAATCAATGGTGATGACCTTGAAGCCAAGGACGCACGACAAGATGCTCCAAAGACCACATGATTGAGATCATTGACATCTTCGGATGAATTCACAAGAAGATACTATTCTCATCAATATTCTGCTCGACCTCAGAAGAAAATTGCAGCATATTTCTGGATATTCAAAAGCCCCATGAAGTTTCGGTTCCAACGAATCAAGAATGAAGTCAATCGAAGTTTCCTACAAGGAATTATGGCCAAAACATCGAAGGGCACTCTGAAATTTTCTGGACAGCACGCAACGCTAAAGTAAAACGGTCATAACTCTCTCGGTTGGACTCCGATTAAAGCGAATGACCACTTGTTGGAAAGGTAATTTCATAAACATTTCAATAGATCTATATTTTGGTATATGTCCTGTTGAGTATACAGGAGATATTATACGAAGAAGAGGCAGGAGCAACGCGATGAGAACGAGATAAAGAAGATGACGATGACAACAATGAAGGGGAGCTTGGGCAATGTTTTCATCAAGCGTACATAATAAAATTCAGAGGCTTGGAGCAGAGGAAGAACCCCAATGACATTGGCAAATGAAGACACAAGCGGTCGACTTTCGACAAACGAAGATGTTGCAAACAAACCACGATGGATTACAAGAGCGCAACAATCAACACATGGAGACGTGAGAAACAAATCACGACGGACCACGAGGAGTGCATCAAGATGACATCTCACACAAAGCACCACGACTCCAATGAGTATGAAAAAGCTCCGAGGCTAAGGTATACAGTGAATTCTCAAGCTTCTATTGGTTTTGTTGATAATCTTTAAAAATCTCATGCTCGAACCGATAGTCGGAATGAAAGTTTAAATTCTATGCCTTGTTCTTTTCATGATGATAGGCTAGAGTTTCTTGAGAAGGTTGATTTCATGCTTAAAGAACTTTTGCCTAATAATGAGCTCCGCGCTATGCAAGAAACACATGCTGCATTTAATTACACCATGTCTTGTTGATGAAAATTAATTGAGGATGTGATTATGTTGCATATGTTTACAAATAATTGCAAATCTCGATCTTGCTTTGCGCTTGGTCAAGCTCATGACCCTAAAAGAGCACATGTCGGGAGAAGCCCCGAATTTCACTAACCATGCAGGACAAGAAACTCAAATGATGAGGAGGGAAACCGTGCCCAAAATTTTGAATACCATCATCAACATCTTCAAGTTTCAAGAACGGAGGTCGCTAAGCCTCATCAATTTTGTGCACAAGTCCAGAGATTTGCAATGCAAGAAAGTTGAATATTCAGGATCTCCATCAAGTCCTCGGTTCAACGCATCCATGATCGATACAATTGAAAACCCACGGGAGGAGCTATGTCTCAAACATCGGAGATGCACGTGCTGAAATCAGCACGAGGCAGATTGCAGTAACGGGGAAAAAGGGGCATAACTCCCTCAATTGGAATGCGTTTTGGGTAAATGAAGACTTGTTGGAAAGAAGATTTCGTGCACCTTGCATTGAATCAATTGGTTGGTGCAACTTCCAATCTGAACAGAGAGGAAAATCCGTGAAAAGAAAGGTAGCGATGAAGGACAACAAAGAAGGAGGTGACCATGATGTGAGAGACGATTGGGCAAGTTTTCCATTAAGCGTGATTGATCATGTCCAACATGGGAAGTGGAATAAGAGCTGCATGGAATACCTTCACCTCTTGCATGAAGGACCATGGCTTCGCATCAATGAGAAGGTATGTAAGAAAGTCGAGCTCTATGACTTTAAATGAAGCGCTTTGCGGGAGGCAACCCGATCTTTTATTTTATATATTAATATGACCGTCTACATTGCACTCTTTAATCGGAATATCAAGTAACATTGTACCATTGCTCTAACAAAAACCACAACTTCATGTTGTTCATTCTAAATATTATTGAGGGAGCACTTTGTTATTTGATCTTCGGAAATATGTAGACCTTTTTGTGTGCCTATTAGTGTTTAGAGTCTTTTTCTTTGTGTCCCTTTTAGAGAGATTTATGAAGCATTGCACCACCCTTTGATTCTAAACTTGTGGCTAGTTAACTTAGGCTAACTTTTTGTTTTGTTTTAGACCACCTCATCATGTCATATCATTTTGTTCACCCACCCCGTGTTGCATTGCATACCTTGTTGTTCATCTCACTCTTGCATTGCATTGCATGTTGCATTTAAAAAAAAACCTTTTCTAAAAACATTGACTAGCCTCACTTTTGAGATCCTAAAACCCTTAGGAAAACCACTCATAGAGCAATCCCAAAACCATAGGGTATGTTTTTCATTCAAAAAAAAATCTAACTTTTGTTTCTCTCTAGTTTTTTGAAACCACCTTAGATAGAATTTCTATACCCAACACTCTCTCTCTTCAAAATTTTTGTTTTAAGCCAAAAATATAGGAAACCCATAAACCTACTTCTAAAACCTTGTTAGCTCGGTTGCTTGATCCTTTTTCGATAAATAACCTTTTCATTGACAAAAGCCTCACTTCTTATGAAGTGCCGCGAAGGCTTTTTGTCACTCTTAGCAGTTGTTTTTGAATAAGCTAGTTGCGGAACAACATCGAAAGGTCCTTTCAACCCTGCTAACACTTGTTTTGACTAACTTTGCATTTGCACTTTGCGTCCATTCCATTGTTCATGCACTCATTTTGTTAGCTTGGTCTCAACTTTATTAATGAAAGCTTTCATATCCATGTTAATGCTTCACGTGAGCATTTTCCTTTTTGCAATCTTGTGTAAACATGGTGTTTAGACATGATTGAAGACCATCATCATTTAGTTACCAAGCTATGATGTTGCATTTGGTTGGTTTATAAGCTTTGCAATACGCTTTATTTTTTTCTTGTGCTATGAAGGCCTTCTGATCTTGGGATAGACATGGTGTTTTGACCTTGGTTAAATAAGTCTTTGTGGCTATGGAGAAGTTCGGCAATCTAGTTGTAAACATGGTGTTTAGAACTAGGTGTAAACATTGTCTTTGTTTATATACCTTGTTTATGTCCAATTTCAAGAAGTTGTAGTGGCATGGATCCAACTGACCCTTGTTTATATACCTTCCTCTCATTTGCATTTACACTAGCACACACGTACACTCACTAGTTTCGCTAAGCTAACTTTGCCACAATTTGAGATTTTAGGAATGGTAGGTTTGTTGGCATTTGTTTCTACTCCCAACCGTCACCCCGGGGTAGTGTGTGTTTAAAATGTTGTGCAGGTATGAAGAAGCGCTCCCATGAATTCAAGACCAAAAGAATTTCAATCAAGATCGTCAACATCGTCGAAACCCGAGAAGGACGCAGCTGTTTTCATCAATTTGAGAACATGTTCAGAGCTGTACAAGAAGCAAAAAGTTGATATTCAGAAGCTCCATCAAATTCCCATTCCAACGCATTCAAGATCAATGAATTTGAAGACCCGTACAAGGAGATATGGCAAGAACATTGGACGTTGCGCGTTCTGAAATTCGTCGGGACAGATTGCAACGCTTGGATAAAATGAACATAACTCTCTTGTTCGGAATCAATTTTGGGCGAATAAGGACTCGTTGGAAAGAAAAATTCGTGCACTTCGCAATGGAGCAATGTTTTAGTACAGGTTCTGTTCTGAAAATTGAAAGAAAAATTCGTGAAGATGCGGCAACAATGAGACAACAAGGAATTGAAGGTGGCGACGACGACGTGAAGCAATGATTGGGACCATGACTTAGTACAAGAAGAAGTTGAAGGAAATTGAGGCAACAAAGGTGAAGACACATTGAAGATGATATTCATACACATGAGGGAAGGACTTCAACAATTTCAAGATGGTCCATCTTCTCCTTCCACGCCTAGTATCATGCTAAGCATGGGGGAGGATTTCGTGGACAAGAAAGAAAGACCTCATGAAGTAAGATAATCACAGTTGCCACAAGATGCTCATGATTCTTCTTCCATGCTTAGCACAATGCTTAAGTATGGGGGAGGCCGCGCTACACTTCATTACGAGCATCGAGAAGGACGGTAATTCTTCCTCAACTCTCTCTTTTTCTAAATGCTTGTACATATATGCCTTCAACCATAGATGCAACCTTTGTATATATCTCTCAACATATCACATGGCTTCTAGGAGGACAACCTAGTTTCGTTTTTGTTTTCAATAAGTGTAGGGTTGCCATCACTTTGAGCTCACCACAATGATACATTTTGGCAATGCCTTATGCTTATGGAAAAATGATGAAAGTTGCTGCTTTGTTTTACTTACGCTATGTTGTATATGACTTGACCATTTGCTCTCAATTCAATGGAATTAAAATGATTAAATACCGGCTCTTTTATTTGTGGAGGTTAAATGACTAAATTCTAAACCCACATATTCTATGTTGCTCTTTGATTTAAGTCTACCGATGACCTTACACCTTGTGTTGTTTAATTTGAAAACTTAATTCCTATGCTATCTACATTTGTGAATCTCTTGCAAAGTTCTACCTACCAAAGCCTATAGAAGCATATTCTTTCATGATGAAACCTTTAGATTGCAAACTTATATTTTGATGAGTTGGATTAAGATTGATTTCTTTGGTATGAGGCTAAGAAGCTGGTCATTCCGTTTTTTTGTGTAACCTCCTTTTTGCTAGCCTATTTATCCATGCATTGTGAGTTTCTACTTCGGGAATTTTACAAACCTCGCTGGATATCCACCCTAAACCAAAAATATCTTTTTGTGATTACCTCCTTGACCACAACCCAATTTGAGTATGGATTATCATTTCGACGGAATCAAAAGAATCAAGGGCACCATATAAAGAAAAGTTTTGGGAGACAAGGCTCCCCGGAGATACTTTGATGCCTAATAGAATCGCGACTTGGCTTTGGGTTTGCTTTGCTCTTGCATGGTTTACCTAGAGTACATCAACTATCGTGTTCTTGTTGTTCGTTACCGATTATCCTCGTGTAGTGACAGTATGCGGGAGGGAAAGGTTTTGATCCTGAAACACACCTTCAAGCGGTTTTACGAAGAAGGTGAATTTGAGATACTTACCCTAGCTAGTTGGTTCTCCCACTATTCATACTCGAGGACGAGCATTCGTTCAAGCATGGGGGGATGGCTGGGTAAGTATTCTATGTTATCAAAAGTTCTAAGGAGCAAAAAGAAAGAAAGAAAAAAAAAGAAAAATGAAAAAAGGGGAGAAAAGAAAAAAAAGAGAAGAATAAAATGCTCCTTAGGTCTTTTTGGTTTCATTAATTTTCCAAGTTACTTTGAAGAATTATTCCATACTCAAATCTTCTAACCATGTGCAATCCGATAACGAGAACTTCATTTGTGTCTCGGGATCATCCATTTGCCACTTGCACATGTCCACCTATCTAAATGTGTGTGTTTCATCTTTCTCCCTGTCCAACATTATTTTCCAATGGCCTTTTTGACTAGTCTCGGTAATCCCATTAGATCTCTCTCTTAGTTTGACAATATTTTAGATATAATGTTTTGCTAGGATTGTTTTTACCTACCAAGCTCCACATAAGCCTTCCACTTTTATATATGAGTAGAATAGGTTGAAAACAATCTAATGTAGGCTTGAGCGACTTGATGAGATGAGTATTTCCATGATCTTTTGCAAGAGAACCTCACTTATGTTTGATATGCATTCTTTTGAAAACTCTTCACGATGAAACAAGGTAAAGGTTTGAAGTTCGCTTAAGTTTGAGAGCATTGCATTTATTTATTATTGTGGCTTGTTCTTTAATTGCTAGTCTATCTTCCATAATGAAGAAGTAGCCAATCACAACATGAACTTAAATGCTAAATACTTGAGAGAGCAATATGTCTTGTTATGTATGACTAAGTGTAGAGAGGACATTGAGGGGCAACGCTGATTTCTTTGTAAGCAAAGCTCCTGGACTTACTCGAGGACGAGCAAGGTTTAAGCATGGGGGGAATGTTGGTGCTCCTTAAGTACCCATTTTATCCCTTGTTTATCCTTGATAATGGCATGAATTCAATATCAAAATCACTAACCGTCCTAACCCCGGCCTAATTATTGGTCATTTTCACATATGCACATATATTTTGGAGGAACTTCGTTTTTGCAGGTTTTTGGCCTATTTTGGAGCATGAAATGACGAGGCCCATGATCGAGCGCTAACACGGAGAAAGACGAAGGCCAAAGCCCAAAGGAAGGACCAAAGCCCATGTTGATTCGAAGCACATTCATGCACATCCATCCTCCAAGAGAGTCCAAAGGACCAAGCCCACGAAGATGAGATCAAGATACTTCGGGATTAAGCAAAGCAAATGAAGATTTAAGGAAGGATTCCCTATCTTATCCTTTCCTCGAAGATATCTCCAAGATAACAACGTCCAAAGGGGTGCAATCGTGAAGGACAGAAACTCTAGAAGATGCGAGGAGTCTACACGCCAAAAATGAGACCGAGGCGAGCCCGAAAAGGGGTAGGCCGGCCGGCCTAGGCCCATGGGGCTGGCCGGCCCAGCCCTTTTCTGAGGCGGTTTGCCTTCCCCTTCGACCGGTGGCTTCCTCGGCTTATAAATAGCTCGCACCTTATTCAACTCGAAGCATCCATCCAACCAGAACTCGACGAAAATCTAGGGCCAAGACCGGAGGGAGACGACGGCCGCCGCAAGTCTTCGAAGTTGTTTAGGAGATGGCTTAGGCCATCCCTATCCGCCATGGCCTCCTTGCATGGTTGTGTCATGGTGGAGTTCATGAGCTAGTTGGAGTCGTCAATGGTGTATACGCGGTGGTGGCGATCCAAACAAATCTATTATGTGAGTAATGTCTTCATGTCATCCGATCTATTTAGCGATCATGTCTCTCCTCTTTCGATTTCGTTCTTGCTTTGGGTGCGCTTATTCCTAGATCTATTCTCGAGATAGATTGCATGGGGTGTTCTTGTAGCTATGGTGGCTAGGAGTTCATACCGGATCTACCCAAAGGGGGTTCGACTTGCTTCAGGGTATCCCGTTGAAAGGGGTGGCGTCGTGACAAGCCGTTGCCACTAAGTAGGTTGGGTATCGAGGGATCGAATTGGAGGTTTTGATTTAAAGAGGCTTTGGATGAGATGCATGTTGATCTTACTTGTTTAGCTAGAACTACAACTAGAATGCGTGTGATAGGTTTAGTCATGCCTTCGGTCATGCTTTATCCTTACCGATATTCATGGATGAGATCAACCTTCGTACATCACTCATATCTATCAAAGGTTCACCTTTTATATGCAATTAATGCTTCATGTTAGGATAGATCCGTTAGATTAGATGGAAAACCCTAGTAAGTTCATTGTCGATCCACGGATTGATAAACCTTGGGGGAATACTCTAAGGGAAAAGCTACCACGAACCGTGCGCTTGCGGTATACAAATCGGGGGCGTTAGTGAACGTCAACAGCTCCCGCCAGGCGCATCTGGGTGCTGGCCTGGCGGACGCGACAACTCGTCGGTCGGGGCAGTGCGTCTGCAGAAAAAGTCCTCCAAGGCGCGCGCCCTTCTTGTCTTGTTTTGGTGACGAGACGCGTCAGCGCGCTGAGCAGGCCAGGGCCATGATGGCTCATGCTGCTCTGCAGCTGGTGCTATTGCCGCGTTGTCCCGCGCTCAGGGTCTCAGCCCTGCTTTCCCTAGTCGCCTCGCGATGCGCCGTTCGAGGGCAGTCGGCCAGCGCTGATGCTGCGCTGCTCAGCGTCCAGGGACTCGGCTTTGCCCTGTCCAGTCACATCTCGGCATGGTAACCGAGGGCATCTTTCGCTCGTGGGGTGCCGCACCGTCTCGGGCGGTCCAAGCCTTCCCCTTGCGACAGGCTTAAAGCTTGGCGCCCAACGCAGCTATAAATAGGGGGTCGTGGGACTCCTTTTCCTCTCCAACTTCCCTGCTCTTACTTCTAGCATCGCCTAAGTCTAGTAATGTTTCCCTTTTCCTTTCACGGTCGTCCCCCGGACGGGGTGGCCTGGCTTCTTTAGGCTTTGATGCTAGAAGAATGCTTGTGAGCGGTGGCGGAAAGCTGGAGAGGGCGCGCTCACTGTCCCTCAGCTTCAGTGGGATTAGCAGAAGAACATTGGGCCTATGGGGCCCTGCCTCTCGTCAGCACCAGGTTTTGTGGCCATTCTTCGCATTGTCCCTCTTGGCGACAATGTCGCTCTCGGGGAGATGGTGCAGAGGGTGCTGTCCGCCAGCTTGACCCCCCACGAGGTCTTCGGTGAAGGAGACGCTAGAAGAAAGCTTGCGAGGAGGGCATCCCACCGGACCCGTGCGGTCTGGGGGCTGCTCCTCACAATCCCGAGCAGCCTGGTCATGATGTCGGCCAAGGACTCGGTGTTCTTCATCGGCACTCGCTCCTCTCCAAGACAGGGAAAATTGCCACGCAGGTGGCAATATGTTTGTACTTTTCGACGGCTTCGAGCCTGTAACCCTTTGTAATCTTTGTTTGCAAAGAGCAATGAAGTCTCCTTCTTCCTCGCGGAGAGGATGACCGAGGGTGTAAAGGTGTGTATCAGCCCCGCAGAGGCTTAACCCTTCGAGGGTGTGGCTCAAGTACTGACCGCGGCGGCCTTAGTTTGCCCGGCGGGGGCGCAACTGCGCTCCGGGGAGCATTGTTGGAGGAGTCTGATCCAGGGTCGGGGTTTGTTGCTGGATAAACAGTGAGGTGGCCACTCCGAGTTGCCTATATAGATCATGGTCGCCTGGAATACCATGGTGCCGCCGCTGGGCATGTCAACGTCGTGCTGCTGAGCGCGTTCGAGCAAGCCTGCAGAGGATTTTGGTCCTCGAATGTGTGAAGTTTCCTCCGTGGGGGCGCACTAGCACACCCGCGGGTGTAGCCCCCGAGGCCTTGGAGGAGTGTTTGCACTCGTCCAAGGGCTATAAACGTCGCCCTGCTTGGTTGCTTTACTGGGGTGGCCGTCCAGCGTCTTTTTCAGCCAGCATCAGCTTTCCTTTTAGCCGGCCTCGGCGTTTTTCGTGCTGGCGCAGCGACTCAGGGTCCTGCTGAACCATCTGTCTGGCGCGCGTTAAGAGTGGGGTTTTGGTTAAACACGTGAAACTTCATAATCGACGGTTGTCGATCCATTCGAGGGTGCAGCCTGAGCCGTGGTGTGCGAGGAGCCCCCAAGCCCTGGCCCGCATGAAGGCGTTCAGGGGACCCTCGACTTTTTATTACGACCCTCATCGCCCTTCCGTAGGGAGGAGGGGTGAAGCGCACCATGCTACCCATGCCCGGGCCGCGAGCTATGGCTATTTCAGTGAGCTGTTATCGGGTGGTTCAAGTGGACGTCCGTGCCCCGTTCGATAAGGGTCGGCTCGTAGTCCGTGGACACATCACATAAAGCACTCGCAAAGGTTCGCTAGGCGGGGCTCGGACCCATTCGATAGGGTCCGAGGGCTCGATGCTCTCCCTCGATGGGATCCCCCTGTTAGGCACCCTCGACTGGCCTTGAACACTGCGTAGGTTGTCTCGAACTCCGCGTTCGAGGTTAGCTTGTACGACACGTCCATGCAGTCCTTGACTCTGGTGATCTGGGGCGCCTGTCAAACCCTCGACGGTCCAGGCTTCAAACCCCTGATCAGTAAGGCCTCGGAATAAGGTTCCTTCGTGGGTGAAGTGCCCCCGAAGGGAATATTCTGTCACGGTTTGCAGACGGCGTGGAGTCGTAGGTCATGTGTGCGGGTCTTCCGCTGGTCGTGGGCAACGTGTCCCGGTACGTGCGGTGCAGTGCGGGCGCGCCTTTTCAGGCGGCTGCCTCGGGTAGATGAAGAAGCGTGGGCGGCGGCTGACAAATGGAATAGTGCTACATTTGTGTCGCGCCCGTCGATTACCGCGCCGTAATTATTGCCAATTGCGCGCGTGGGAGACTCCGCGGTCGTGGGGCCCAGCCGTCAGCGATAGCAAAATCTACGGCATTCAATGCGGTGGGTTCGGGTTGTGTCGGCAAATCCGCCCATCTTGATGGATAAAAACAGTGAAGGGGGATTTGTTTGGGCTCACCTGGCCACTTTGCCTTCATCTCCCCTGCCTTCTCCGCCTCCCCTACATCCTGAGCCCATAGCCGAGAGCGAGAGGAGGAAGAAGGAGAGAGCGAGAGCGCACCTTAGCCACCGTAGAGCTTGCCTTCCCGCATCACTCAGCAGTTCGAAGCGATGTCGGATGTCCAGGAGCCGTTGTGTGGGGGAAGTCCACCGCTACCGCGGTAGTTTTGGAGCAGCTGGTCACCGACAGGCTACTGCCGGTGAACATCAACTTGGAGTGGCCGGCGTGGATTCCCCTGCGGCCGGAGCAGACCGAACCAAATCCCCCCGAGGGCTACATCATGAGCCTCGTGCGACTCCACGAGTGGGGATTCGGTGTCCCCGTCGACAGATTCATGCGGGCGCTATGCGAGTACTACAGGGTGGAGCTACACAACTTCGGCCCCAACTCCATCTCGCAGGCGGCGGTCTTCGTCGCTGTCTGCGAGGGGTATCTGGGGATCGAGGCGCACTGGGATCTATGGATCCATTTGTTCTGCGGCGAGCTCTTCATCGAGAACGTGCGGGGCCTGCCGAAGAGGTTCACTTGCGCCCAACCCGGAGGAATTTGTACATCCCCAACAGGATGACGACGAACAACGCCGGGTGGACCCGAGGGTGGTTTTACCTGCGCAACTTCAGCAACCAGCTCCTGGCGTTCACCAACAAGGTGCTCCGGGAGAGGCCGGAGAAGTGGGACGGGGGGGTATCGCCCCCACCGCATCAGGTCAGGCTCGAGGTGCTCACCGACGCGTTGCAGCATCTGGCGAGGAGGGGGTTGACGGCGGCAGCCGTCATCGCGAACTTTTACCGGTAGAGGGTGATTCCTCTCACGGAGAGGAGCCTACCAATTTTCGACCTCACCCCCGAGGCCCCGGGCTCGGGCTCGAAGACGTCGCTTGTGCTGCTCCCCCGTGACGTTGCTGCCCGGAGGGCGAAGAACGCGGTGGCGGAGTTCCTCGACAGCCCAAACGATCTCTGGGAGATCAAGATGTGCCCCGAGACAGGATACCTTTATGTGGTAAGTTCCAGTTTCAATTCGTTGTCGATTTGTGCTTCTCCTCTCCCCACTCCCTGATTCTAACCTGGTTGAGTTTCGCAGGGGGTGAGCCGCAGGGGCTACACCTCGAGGCCTCCGATCCCGGAGGAACGCAAAGTCAACTGCCTGCACGCAGAGGCGGTGAAGAAGCAGAAGGACACGGTGGAGGCGGCTGCCGCCAGGAAGAGGAAGAGGAAGGAAAAGCACGATAAGGCATGCAAGAGATCAACTTCTCGGACGATGACGAGCCGGCGACTGGCGCGGGTTCCCTACCAGTCTATCGAGGGGCTGGCAACGAGGATGTGCCCGTGATGCTGGGTGAGGCGAGGCTCACGTTGGGGTCATTGGTGGATCCGCCCCTCATAGGGGCGGAGCGGAGGTCGCCCACGCCAGCGGCGGGACGAAGGTCGCCCACGCCGGCAGCGGGCGGGAGATCCTCTACGCCCATGACAAGACAGAGGTCGTCTCCACCGGCGACGGGTAGGAGGAAACCCACGCCTGTGGTGTCGATGAGAGGCTCCAGTCCGATCCGAGGACGATGCCCTCGGGTCAGTCGTCGAGAGGCGTCAGTGTGCCGCGGGCCCAAAGGAGCGGCTCGGGCAAGCATAGCATGAGTGCCCGGTCAGAGTAAGTGATTTTGATTTTATTCTTCGCGTTCGTTTAATCGACCCCCCAATCCTGCTGACTTCAATGCTTCTTCCCCGATTACCAGCTCCGGGGCCATCACCAGGGAAGCAGCCCAGCTTGCGCCAACCAAGGCCCTCAAGACCGGGGCACGCGCCATGCCGCACACGGCACCGCAGCCCCTGCCCGTCGTGGACATTGTGGCGAAGACCGTGAAGCTCCAGGAGGCGATGGCTCGAGGGGCCCAGAAGGCCCTACGGGTTTGAGCGCCGGAGAGCAGGGGCGACGCCGGCCAGGGCGGCGCTGTAACGACTGCTCAGGCTGACGCCGAGGGGGAGGTCGACCAGGGCGACGCAAATGACGCCACCCGGCCGGACGTCGAAGTCGAGGCCAGTCGGGGCGATGCGGATAGCGCCGCCCAGCCGGTCGCAGGAGGAGCTGGTGGGGATGCCTCGGAGTGCCCCGCCAGCCAAATAGAGGTGGAGACCCTCGTCCTCGAGCCCCCGAGGGCTGGGGTCGAGGGCGTCATGGAGGAGGAGTCGTCGCCAAGGGCGCCGGCAGCGGAGGAAACCTGCGTCCCGGAGCTTGCGGGGGCCCGGGATGATGGTGTTGTTGCAGTGGTGACGGCGCAAACGGCGCCGGAGAACGTGGTGCTGGTGGTGCAGTTGCCGGAGAGCAGCAAGGAGTTCGAGGACTCGAGGGACATTGACCCTGCTGCAGGGGCCAGCACCGCCGACCGGATTGCCGAGTTCACGTCGGCCACCGAGGAGGTACTCAACGCGGGGACGTCCGTGGGGCCCCGTCACGGGGCGATCATCCAGTCCAGGGTCCCCTTGGAGTTTCTCCGCAACGAGCAGGAGGAGGAAGCTGTCTGAAGGCGCAGTTCGAGGCCGGCTCTCAGATTCTGGGCCACCTTGACCGCGCCTTGGAGCTCCATAGAACGACGGATTTCCAGATTAGCCAGGTAGGTGACTCTCTCCCCGGAATCATTTGTATTTGGCCTTGATTCTGTGCGTTTCATTCACGCTCTTCCACATGCAGCGGCTGAGGGACATTTCGCGCAAAAAGAGCAACGAGCTGACCCGGCTGTACTCACAAATGCGCTGGCTTGGGCAGCACAATGCCGACTTGGTGCTCAAGAACATCGACGCCAACACCAAGATGATAGATCTGTGGGCGCGTCAGCGGATGCTAGAGGAAGAGCTGGCGTGGACCGCCGGCGAGCGCGACGTCCAGAGGGCCGCGGCGGAGCAGAAGGCTCAGGAGGCCGAGGCGCAGACTGCCGAGCTGCAGCGTGTTAGGACGGCGCTCGAGCAGAAGGAGGCCGAGCTCCAAGGCAAGGAGGCCGAGCTCCAGCGCGAGAAGGCGACCGTCGCCACGCTCTCTGGGACCCTCGAGGAAAAGGGCAAAGCCCTCGAGGAAAAGGAGGTGGCCATCCGGAACGCGGAGGCCGCCCTCAACGAGAAGGAGGACTCCTTGTCCTCGCTCGAGGAGGCCGCCTGAGTCCAGCAGGAGGAAGCGCAGAAGAATATCGCAGGTGAGTGCTCGAGATTTCGCTGTTGTTGGATTCTAATTTATTGCGGCTTATCTTGGTTCCTTTGACCAGAGCTCAGGCAGAGAGTGGCGAACGAGACTATGACGAAGGAGGCGGTCAACACCGCGCTCATGGCGGCCCATGCAGAATATACTGATCTGGAGCGGACCGCTGTGAGCGTGTGCCAGGAGCTCGAGGGGGAGGGCGTGTTGACGCTCCTTAGCGCCCCGATTTGTATACCGCAAGCGCACGGTTCGTGTAGCTTTTTCCTTAGAGTATTCTCCCAAGGTTTATCAATCCGTGGATCGACAAAGAACTACCTAAGGTTTTCCATTTAATCTAACGGATCTATCCTAACATGAAGCATTGATTGCATATTAAGGGTAAACCTTTGACAGATATGAGTGATGTGTAAAGGTTGATCTCATCCATGAACATAGGCTGAATCATAGCAAAACCAAAGACATGACTAGGCCTATCGTCATCTAGTTGTAGTTCAAGCTAACGAGCAAATAAATCATGCATCTCAATCAAAAGCATCTTTAAATCCAAAATCTCCAATCCGATGCCTCGATACTCCGCCTACTCAGTGGGAACGGCCTGTCACGACGCCCCCCCCTTTGAACGAAATACCCTGAAGCAAGTCGAACCCCCTTTGGTAGTTCCGCCATGAACCTCTAGCCACCATGACTACAAGATCACGCTAAGAGATCTATCTCGATAATAGATCTAAGATGAAGCAAACCCAAAGAAAAGAACAAAATCGAAAGAGAGAACATGATCGCTAATAGATTCGGAAGACATGATTATCATTACTCACATAATAGATTCGTTTGGATCGTCACCACCGAGTACATACCATTGACGACTCCAACTAGCTCATGAACTCCACCATGACACAACCACGCAGAGAGGCCATGGCGGCTAGGGGTGGCCTAAGCCATCTCCTAGACAACTTCGAAGACTTGCGGCGGCCGTCGTCTCCCTCCGGTCTTGACCCTAGGTTTTTGTCGAGTTCTGGGTGGATTGATGCCCCGAGTTGAATAAGGTGCGAGCTATTTAAAAGCTGAGGAAGCCACTGGTCGAAGGGGAGGCCGAACCGCCTCAGAAACAGGCTAGGCCGGCCGGCCCCATGGGCCTAGGCCAGCCGGCCTACCCCCTTTCGGGCTCACCTCGGTCTCATCTTTCGCGTGCAGACTCCTCGCATCTTCTAGAGTTTATGTCCTTCAAGATTGCACCCCTTTTGACGTCGTTATCTTGGAGATATCTTCGAGGAAAGGATAGGATAGGGAATCCTTCCTTAAATCTTCATTTGCTTTGCTTAATCCCGAAGTATTTTGATCTCATCTCCGTGGGCTTGGTCCTTTGGGTTCTCTTGGAGGATGGATGTGCATGAATGGGCTTCGAATCAACATGGGCTTTGGTCCTTCCTTTGGGCTTTGGCCTTCGTCTTTCTCCGTGTTAGCGCTCGATCACGGGCCTCGTCATTTCATGCTCCAAAATAGGCCAAAAACCTACAAAAATGAAGTTCCTCCAAAATATATGTGCAAGTGTGAAAATGACCAATAATTAGGCCAGGGTTAGGACGGTTAGTGATTTTGATATTAAATTCATGCCATTATCAAGGATAAACAAGGGATAAAGTGGGTATTTAAGGAGCGCCAACATTCCCTCCATGCTTAAACCTTACTCGTCCTCGAGTAAGTCCAGGAGCTTTGCTTATAAAGAAATCAGCGTTGCCCCTCAATGTCCTCTCTATACTTAGTCATACATAACAAGATATATTGCTCTCTCAAGTATTTAGCATTTAAGTTCATGTTGTGACCGGCTGCCTTTTCATTATGGAAGATAGACTAGCAATTAAAGAACAAGCCACAATAATAAGTAAATGCAATGCTCTCAAACTTAAGCGAACTTTAAACCTTTACCTTGTTTCATCGTGAAGAGTTTTCAAAAGAATGCATATCAAATATAAGTGAGGTTCTCTTGCAAAAGATCATAGAAATACTCATCTCATCAAGTCGCTCAAGCCTACATTAGATTGTCTTCAACCTATTCTACTCATATATAAAAGTGGAAGGCTTATGTGGAGCTTGGTTGGTAAAAACAATCCTAGCAAAACATTATATCTGAAATATTGTCAAACTAAGAGAGAGATCTATTGGATTTACTGAGACTAGTCAAAAAGGCCATTGGAAAATAATGTTGGACAGGGAGAAAGATGAAACACACACATTTAGATAAGTGGACATGTGCAAGTGGCAAATGGATGATCCCGAGACACAAATGAAGTTCTCGTTATTGGATTGCACATGGTTGGAAGATTTGAGTATGAAATAATTCTTCAAAATAACTTGGAAAATTAATGAAGCCAAAAAGAGCTAAGGAGCATTTTATTCTTCTCTTTTTTTCTTTCATTTTTCTTTTTTCTCTCCCTTTTTTCATTTTTCATTTTTTCTCTTCCTTTCTTTTTGTTCTTTCTTTTTGCTCCTTAGAACTTTTGATATCATAGAATACTTACCCAGCCATCCCCCCATGCTTGAACGAATACTCGTCCTCGAGTATGAATAGTGGGAGAACCAACTAGCTAGGGTAAGTATCTCAAATTCACCTTCTTCTTCGTAGAACCTCTTGAATCTCCGGAGAGCCTTGTCTCCCAAAACTTTTCTTTATATGGTGCCCTTGATTCTTTTGATTCCGTCGAAATGATAATCCATACACAAATTGGGTTGTGGTCAAGGAGGAAATCACAAAAAGATATTTTTGGTTTAGGGTGGATATCCAGCGAGGTTTGCAAAATTCCCGAAGTAGAAACTCACAATGCATGGATAAATAGGCTAGCAAAAAGAAGGTTACACAAAAAAAATGGAATGACCAGCTTCTTAGTCTCATACCAAAGAAATCAATCTTAATCCAACTCATCAAAATATAAGTTTACAATCTAAAGGTTTCATCATGAAAGAATATGTATGTATAGGCTTTGGTAGGTAGAACTTTGCAAGAGATTCACAAATGTAGATAGCATAGGAATTAAGTTTTCAAATTAAACAATCACAAGGTGTAAGGTCATCGGTAGACTTAAATCAAAGAGCAACACAGAATATGTGGGTTTAGAATTTAGTCATTTAACCTCAACAAATAAAAGAGCTGGTATTTAATCATTTTAATTCCATTTAATTGAGAGCAAATGGTCAAGTCATATACAACATAGCGTAGGTAAAACAAAGCAGCAACTTTCATCACTTTTCCATAAGCATAAGGCATTGCCAAAATGTATCAATGTGGTGAGCACAAAGTGATGGTGATCCTACACTTATTGAAAACAAAAACAAAACTAGGTTGTCCTCCTAGAAGCCATGTGATAGGTCGAGAGGTATATACAAAAGTTGCATCTATGGTTGAAGGCATATATGTACAAGCATTTAGAAAAAGAGAGAGTTGAGGAAGAATTACCGTCCTTCTCGATGCTCGTAATGAAGTGTAGCGCGGCCTCCCCCATACTTAAGCATTGTGCTAAGCATGGAAGAAGAATCATGAGCATCTTGTGGCAACCGTGATTATCTTACTCCATGAGATCTTTCTTCCTTGTCCATGAAATCCTCCCCCATGCTTAGCATGATGCTAGGCGTGGAAGGAGAAGATGGACCATCTTGAAATTCTTGAAGTCCTTCCCTCATGTGTATGAATATCATCTTCAATGTGTCTTCACCTTTGTTGCCTCAATTTCCTTCAACTTCTTGTACTAAGTCATGGTCCCAATCATTGCTTCACATCGTCGTCGCCTCCTTCAATTCCTCGTTGTCCCATTGCTGCCTCATCTTCATGAATTTTTTCTTTCAATTTCCAGAACAGAACATGTACTGAAACATTGCTCCATTGCGAAGTGCACGAATTTTCCTTTCCAACGAGTCCTCATTCGCCCAAAACTGATTCCGAACAAGAGAGTTATGTCCATTTCATCCCAGCGCTGCAATCTGTCTCGACGAATTTCAGAACGCGCAACGTCCAATGTTCGTGCCATATCTCCTTGTACGGGCCTTCAAATTCATTGATCTTAGATGCGTTGGAATGGGAATTTCATGGAGCTTCTGAATATCAACTTTTTCTTCCTTGTATGTCTCTGTCCATGCACAAAATTTGATGAAAACAGCGGGCCTTGCTCTCAAACTTTGGAGATGTTGACGAATTTGATTTCTTCTTTGATCACGAATTCATGGGAACGCTTCTTCATGCCTGCAAAACATTTTAAACACACACTACCCCCGGGGTGACAGTCGGGAGTTGAAACAAATGCCAACAAACCTACCATTCCTAAGATCTCAATTTGTGGCAAAGTTAGCTTAGCGAAACTAGTGAGGGTACGTGTGTGCTAGTGTAAATGCAAATGAGAGGAAAGTATATAAACAAAGACAATGTTTACACCTAGTTCTAAACACCGTGTTTACAACTAGGTTGCCGAACTTCTCCATAGCCAAAAAGACTTATTTAACCAAGGTCAAAACACCATGTCTATCCCAAGATCAATAGGCCTTAATAGCTCAAGAAAAAATAAAGCGCATTGCAAAACTTATAAACCAACCAAATGCAACCTCATAGCTTGGTAACTAAATGATGATGGTCTTCAATCATGTCTAAACACCATGTTTACACAAGATTGCAAAAAGAAAAATGCTCACGTGAAGCATTAACATGGATATGAAAGCTTTCATCAATAAAGTTGAGACCAAGCTAGCAAAATGAGTGCATGAACAATGGAATGGATGCAAAGTGCAAATGCAAAGTTAGTAAAAACAAGCGTTAGCAAGGTTGAAAGGACCTTTCGATGTTGTTCTGCAACTAGCTTATTCAAAAACAATTGCTAAGAGTGACAAAAAGCCTTCGCGACACTTCATAAGAAGTGAGGTTTTTGTCAATGAAAATGTTATTTATAGAAAAGGACCAAGCAACCAAGGTAACAAGGTTTTGGAAGTAGGTTTATGGGTTTCCTATATTTTTTTTGGCTTAAAACAAAAATTTTGAAGAGAGAGTGTTGGGTATAGAAATTCTATCTAAGGTGGTTTTTTTAAAAAAAAATAGAGAGAAACAAAAGTTAGATTTTTTTGGATGAAAAACATAACCTATGGTTTTAGGATTGCTCTATGAATGGTTTTCCTAAGGGTTTTAGGATCTCAAAAGCGAGGCTAGTCAATGTTTTTAGAAAAAGTTTTTTTTAAATGCAACATGCAATGCAATGCAAGGGTGAGACGAACAACATGGTATACAATGCAACACGGGGTGGGTGAACAAAATGATATGACATGATGAGGTCATCTAAAACAAAACAAAAAGTTAGCCTAAGTTAACTAGCCACAAGTTTAGAATCAAAGGGTGGTGCAATGCTTCATAAATCTCTCTAAAAAGGACACAAAGAAAAAGACTCAAGACACTAATAGGCACACAAAAAGGTCTACAAGTTTCCCAAGATCAAATAACAAAGTGCTCCCTCAATAACATTTAGATTGAACAACATGAAGTTGTGGTTTTTATTAGAGCAATGGTACAATGTTACTTGATATTCTGATTAAAGAGTGCAATGTAGACGGTCATATTAATATATATAAAATAAAAGATCGGGTTGCCTCCCGCAAAGCGCTTCATTTAGAGTCATAGAGCTCGACTTTCTTACATACCTTCTCATTGATGCGAAGCCATGGTCCTTCATGCAAGAGGTGAAGGTGTTCCATGCAGCTCTTATTCCACTTCTCATGTTGGACATGATCAATCACGCTTAATGGAAAACTTGCCCAATCGTCTCTCACATCATGGTCACCTCCTTCTTTGTTGTCCTTCATCACTACCTTTCTTTTCATGGATTTTCCTCTCTGTTCAGATTGGGAATTGCGCCAAACAATTGATCCAATGCAAGGTGCACGAAATCTTCTTTCCAACAAGTCTTCATTTGCCCAAAACGCATTCTAATTGAGGGAGTTATGCCCCTTTTTCCCCGTCGCTGCAATCTGCCCCGTGCTGATTTCAGCACGTGCATCTCCGATGTTTGAGACATAGCTCCTCCCGTGGGTCTTCAATTGTATCGATCATGGATGCATTGAACCGAGGACTTGATGGAGATCCTGAATATTCAACTTTCTTACATTGTAAATCTCTGTACTTGTGCACAAAATTAATGAGGCTTAGCGACGTCCGTTCTTGAAACTTGAAGATGTTGATGATGGTGTTCAAAAATTTGGGCACAGTTTCCCTCCTCATCATTTGAGTTTCTGTTATCGCCATAAATTAACAGGATTAATTTGTGGGCCGAAAGCAAGATGGGCTTGAAGCAGGAGACTGAAGAAGGCTTGTAAATCGGCTCTTGCGTGAGCGTTTGGGCCACATGGGCCATGTATCTTTAGATTTAGTTTAAGATTAGAGATAGAGTCCGATCGGGACAGGATCAGTTTAGATTGTTTCACAAGTCTCCGGACTATAAATATGTACCCTATGTTATTTATGAAAAAAAGAACGTCATCACGTCTCGCAATCAATAATCTCGGCGCATCGCCACCCCTAATCTTAGGGTTTCATCCAAGTAAGCGCCATGCTGCCCTGATCGCTTCTCGCGATCAAGGCAGCATTGTTCTTGCTTTTACCTTGGTATTACTCGTACTGAAGCATTTTTTATGGCGAGCAGTACTAGTTATCCTGATGTTCGTAGCATGGCTTTTAGTAGATCTGTCGTGCTTTGTTGCTTATTGTCTACGAATATCATGTTGTCTTTACGCGATCATGTTATCATCTTATATTAGCTCTTGTTGCATAAAGTTAGATGCGTAAAGGCAACACCCTGCTTCCTTTATGTTTAGTAGATCTGATTTGTTATGGTTTGCTCTTATTCTTGACAGTTGGCATAATATCTACTAGGTTAGGCCTTGCAAACGGGTTGGACAATCCGGTGGTGTGTTAGATGCTCTGCTCTAGTCTTAACAGGGAATTGATCCGGGAATCGGCTCTTGCTAGTTCTTAGGCCTCTGTTTTGGTTATAGTTTAGTTATCGGTTGCGTTTATTAGGCCCAGTCACGTGTAGGATGTTCCAATCTAGCAGTGAAGCCTTTACCGTAGTGGATTAGATCAATTAGATCTAATTGAAGCAGCTTTACAGTTATTCGCTTTAATCATCAATATACGGATGCAAACAGATCCCATCTGACACCGGGACTCGATCGGCTCTTTAAAGCCTATGCAAGAGTCGTCCCGGGGAGCCGACCACAGCTCGGACTTATGTTTCCACGTGTTTGTGTATGCAGGCAAATCATTGCAAGCACGTCCGCACCTTCCTGATCGGGTATAGGTCAGGTGGCACGCCCTGCGTCTTCACAAGCCGCGGCGTGTGCTGGAATTGCGGGCCGTCGACGAGGGAGCAGTGCCTGCCAGCGCCCCGGCAACCTCCCGGCTCTTCGTGTTGCCTGTCGCCGCTCGCCGGTGGGTTTCGACCGACAACAGTTTCATGTCCTGCATGGTTAGTGAAATTCGGGGCTTCTCCCGACATGTGCTTTTTTAGGGTCATGAGCTTGACCAAGCGCAAAGCAAGATCGAAATTTGCAATTATCTGTAAACATATGCAATATAATCACATCCTCAATTAAACATATGCTTCTTAGTTCCGCCCGAGATGGTCCCTGAATACATGGAGCATACATCGCTGATATGTAGCTCCGGCGTTTCTGAGGCCAAAAGGCATCGTGACGTAGCAGTACATGCCGAAGGGTGTGATAAAAGAGGTCGCAAGCTAGTCGGACTCTTTCATCTTGATTTGGTGGTAACCGTAATAAGAATCAAGAAAGGATAAAAGTTCACATCCCGCAGTTGAATCTACGATTTGATCAATACGCGGCAAAGGAAAGGAAACCTTCGGACATGCTTTATTTAAACTAGTGTAGTCTACGCACATCCTCCAACTTCCATTCTTTTTTTTCACTAATACAGGATTAGCAAGCCACTCGGGATGGAATACCTCTTTGATGAATCCGGCCGCCAGAAGTTTCTGCAGCTCCTCGCCGATCGCCCGGCACTTGAGCTCATCGAAGCGTCGCAGGCGCTGCTTCACCGACTTGGAGTTTGGTCGGATATCAAGGGAGTGCTTGGCGACCTCTCTCGGTATGCCAGGCATGTCCGAGGGGCTCCATGCAATGATGTCTGCGTTGGCGCAGAGAAAGTCGACGAGCACCACTTCCTATTTGCTGTCGAGGGTGGCACTGACTTGCAACGCCTTGTCGTCGCGGTGATTCGGGTCGAGGGGCACCTTTTTGATACCCTCGGCGGGTTCGAAGCTGCCCGTGTGTCGGTGCGTGGAGTCCAAGGCCTCGCTTGCCATCTTGTCGAGGGTGGCTGCGAGGGCCTAGTCCTCCGCTTGAGCCTCCGCGTTCTCGACACACTCGACGTCGCACTCGTAGGCGTGCTCGAACGAAGAACCGACGGTGATGACACCCCTCGGGCCTGGCATCTTCAGCTTGAGATAGGTGTAGTTGGGGATGGCCATGAATTTGGCGTAGCAGGGACGACCAAGGATGGCGTGGAAGGCTCCCCGAAACCCCACCACCTCGAAGGTGAGCACTTCCTTGCGGAAGTTGGCTGCCGTGCCGAAACAGACGGGTAGGTCGATCTGGCCGAGGGGTTGGACTCGCTTCCCCGATGCAACGCCATGGAATGGCGACTTGCTGGAGCGGAGCTTGTTCAATCCGATCCCCATGAGCTCCAAGTTGTGGGCGTACATGATGTTGAGGCTGCTGCCTCCGTCCATGAGCACCTTGGAGAAGCGGGTGTCGCCGATGATGGGGTCGACAACAAGCGGGTACCGTCCCGGGTGTGGGACGTAGTCGGGGTGGTCCTTGCGGCCGAAGAAAATAGTGTCCTCCGACCAGTCGAGGTAGGATGGTGTGGCCTTGGTTACGGAGAAGACTTCTCGGCACTCTCGCTTGCGCTGCCGAGAGGTCATGTTTGTCGTCGGTCCTCCAAAGATGAAGAAGGCGTTCTCCACCGGGGGGAACTCGTCGTCTCCACCTTTGTCGCCAGCATCCTTCTTCTTGTCTTTGTCGCGATGCATGACGTAGTTATAGTATTTTCGAAGCATCTCGCACTGCTCTAGGGTGTGGTTGACTAAGCCCTTGTGGTAAGGGCACGGCTTCTTGAGCATGTCGTCGAACAGGCCGCCACTGCCTCGAGGGGGGCCTCGAGGTCCTTTGCGGTCCAGGGCATGGATGAAGGCCTCGTCGGAGTCTTTCGCCTGCCCTAGTCCATGCTGGTTTGGTGGGGCCGGCTTCTTCCCTTTCTTCCCCCGCTTTTGTTTCTTGGTGGGGGTGTTGGTCTTGGCGTTGCTGCCCTCTGTGGGCGCATCTTCCTTGCGCTTGTTCGACTTGTCGTCGAAAATGGCACCAACGGCCTCCTCGCCGGCGGCGTAGTTGGTGGCAGCGTCGAACAACTCGTTGGTGTTGGCGGGACGGCTTCGCGCAAGCTCGTGCACCAGGTTCCTGCACGTCGTGCCCTCGAGGAAGGCGTTGATGACCTCGACGTGGGTGACGCTGGGGAGCTCAGTGCATTGCTTGGAGAAGCGCCGCACGTAGTCGCGCAGGGACTCATTGGGCTTCTGCCGGCACCCTTTGAGGTCCCAGGAGTTCCCAGGGTGCATGTACATGCCCTGGAAGTTGCCCACGAAGATCTGGACTAAATCGGCCCAGTTGTGGATCTGGTCTGCGGGCAAATGCTCGAGCCACGTTTGTGTGGCGTCAGCAAGGTGAAGGGGAAGGTTGCGGATGATGACCGCGTCGTCCGTCGCACCGCCCAGCTGGCATGCTAGGCGGTAGTCGTTGAGCCAGACTGCGGGATCGGTCTCGCCCGAGTACTTGACGAGGGTGGTGGGCTATCGAAAGTGTGGGGGAAAAGGAGTGGTACGAATCTCCCGGCTGAACACACGGGTGCCCAGAGGATCTAGTGACTCGCCCCTGTCATGTTCGAGGTTAAAACGTCCACCCCGTCGAGGGGTGTACTTCCTGCCATTGATGATGTTGCAGGTGTCGCCGTCGCCGTCATGTCCGCGCATGTCGTGGAATCGCTCCCTTGCGGGAGTCTTTTCGATGCGGTCGTGCACCGAGGGTGCCTTCGCACCGTGCGCTGCGGCTGCCTTTCCCTTCCCTCCTGGTGGAGTGTGCACCAAAACCTCGTGGTCCTGTCGTGCAGTCCCACTGGGCTGCTTTGGGACTATCGAGTGCATGCGAGCCGAAGATTTCTCGGCCTGCTGCACAACAGCTTACTCGATGAGCGCCTATGCCTCGCGGCGCAGGTTGCGACCTGAAGTCGTCGACGGCTCGGGCATTGCTTGGAGTAGGTTGGCCACATCGACGAGTTTTTCGCCGGCCGTTTTCAGTTCCGGAGGTTTGTCGACGTTGTCATCGGCTAGGATCCGCTCCCGGGCAACGCGCGCCGCCGCCTGGGCATGTGCGCCACGCGCGGTGCGCTGCTGCTCGAGTGCGGTGCGCAGCTCTTGTGTCTACCGACGCTGCTCGTCGAGCTTGGCTTGAAGCTCCTTGAGCTGCGCCAGCTGTCCCTGCTGCGCCGCCGAGCTTGACGAAGAAGAAGGGGTCGCAGCCGGCACCATTGGTTGGTTTGCCTGTGCGTCTGCCCCGCCGTTCCTGTCATTGCCCGGAGCGTTATCGTTTTGCCCGTCCGCGAGCTCGGCCATGAAGCACTCCTGATGTGGGATCGTAATCCCCCTCGCTGGAGTCCTCGGAGCAGGTGAGGCAGTAAGCCGCCGCGAGCTGGAATGAGCGGAAAGCGTTGGGGTCGCGGACCCCGGAGTAGTCCTCGGCCTCCTCGGCCGTGAAGTTGTCCATGAAGAAGTTGATGTCGTCGGCGATCGAGCTCGCCGTCTCGGGGTAGGAGTCGACAGGAGATGATGCGATGAGGTTGCGGATCGACAGGAGGTGATGACCCGGCAGATCCTCGTACTCAGCAAAGTTGGTGCTGGACGAAGAGGTGTAGGTGGCAGCGTTGCGCATCCCGAAGAGAAAGGGTGACGGCACAGTCGCGCCCCCCCTGGGAGGCACTGGGGTTGCAGTCGATGATGGTGCCCGCGTAGATGACGCCGAGGCACGTGATTACGAAGTGGTGGCCCCGTCGGCCACGATGCTGAGCTGCGACATGGCAACCTCAACCCACGTGGGGGAGCTGAGGCGTGTCGCCCGGCGCCGCTCCATGCGCGCTTGTCACGAGTGCTGGCCCGAGCGCCTGTTGCGCCGAGTTGGTGAAGTCGGAGTGTCAGGGTTGCATCTGGCAAGAGGAGCTCCATGAGGTAACCATTGCCGATTGCTCTGAACTCAAGACTCCCGAACCAAATCACGTATCCCGCTGGGAGCGAATCCGAGGCACCCATGGGGAATGGGTTGGATCTGCTCGCCATCCCTGGAGATCAAATGGGAACAAAAGAGAAATGTCACGCAGCTTCCCCTACTTGGCACGCAAACTGTCGGTGTCCTGACCTGGCGGTCCAGACCCAACCAATGATGATGCTGCATGTTCCTCGTCCCAGATGTTGATGCAAGAGGCAACACAGAAACACACGGGTTTATCCTGGTTCCGGCCGTGGGGCCATACGTCCAGCAAAGGGGTGTGCGAGAGCACTGTACTGTCTTGCACCGGGGGTGCCTGTAGTAGGGGCACAAGCAAGGCGAGAGAGGGAGGGAAGCTTCGAAGTCTCTACTAGAGGGTGAGTTGATTGAGGCGAGTGCCAATATCGGGGCTCAGAAGAGCGTATGTGCTCTGTGAGTAGTGCTAAGCGTTGTGTTCTACCGAATGGGCCGACCCCCTTAAGGGAAAGCCCGCCTCCTCCATTTATAGACACAAGGAGGGACGATGTACATGCACAGGGGATCGTGGAAGTCGTCGTCTTCTCCCTGAATCGCGGGGGTGTAGTGGTCGAGCACTGTGGGAAGTACACTGTGGGGTATGACGCCGGGCGTGGCAGTCGTCCTGGGCATCGTCCTTGGTCTTGCGGAGATCGCGCCGGCGTCCTGGCGGCTCCAGCGGGCGGCGTGGTCATTGCTGTGTTGGGTACCGTCCTCCAGGCATGGCGTGGCAACGTTCCGAGGGTCCTACAGGCCAGGGTCTTGCCCTGGTCAAGGCCGAAGCCGCTTCCGAGGGTCGTGCCCATTCCGTTCGAGGGCTCCGCGGAAGGGAAAGTACGAAGGTTCCTACAGTGCCGAGCACGTCTTGCACGTCTTCCTACAGTTGGCAGTATAGTAGCTGGAGCAGTGCCGAGCACGTCTTGCACTGCATCACAGGTTCCTACAGTGTCGTCACAGCGTCCGGAATGGCGGAGCAGTGACCGGAGTTGGCGAACGAGACTCCGGTCCCAGCCACTTTGGGGAATGGTGGGCTGACGCTGTCTGACCAGACCGCTATGGAGGAGTGGTTGGCATTAATGCCTCCGTACGGCGGGCGGATGAGTGGAAGGGCCGTTTGTCCCTTCCGTCGAGGGGTGGCCTCGAGCGAGGCGGAGATGATTCGCCCCTCCGAGGGTAGGCTCGCTACCCTCGAGCGAGGCGGAGATGATCCGCTCCGCCGAGGGTAGACTCGCTACCCTTGAGCGAGGTGGAGGTGCGGGGCGCGGTCGAGGGCTTTGGCGGGGAGCCCTCGAGCGAGGTGGAGATTACCCCGCGGGTCCGAGGGGGGTGCGGATGGGCTGCACTGCGTACGTGGTCCGTGTGTTGGGCTTCTTTGAGTCCTTTCCTTTCTTCTAGATTGGAAGGAGGCTGTAGGCCTTCGTGGGCCCGGTTGCCCAGCATGTGTTAGCGTTTTTAGGGCGATTTTAGTCCCCTGATTAGGATGCCCCTAATCATGGTACCCGACATTTATACATAACACAACAAAACTTAACCAACAAAAATGTATTTTTCAACCCATTTACAAAGATTACAACACCAATTTTCACAAGATACAAGACAATATGCAGTAGACATTTCATCATAAATTAGAAGGTAACAACAAAAAGTAATGGATCAACCCCTCCGTTGCCATCTTCAAATTTTCAATCTCTTCCAATGGATTGTTTCCGAGCATCTCATCCTCTCCCAATCTTTTTTAACAGTTTGTTCCTTGCTGCATCTCACCCACAACCTAAAGAGAGCACATCGCCAAGCAATTATCAGCATGCAATATTTGCGATGAGAACTATTGGCCAAATATCTACTGAAACTACAAGCATAAAATTTAGAGAAACACTTGGAGCTATATCAGTTTTAGAGCAAAAGTATTGATAGAAACATATTTGCATTTAAGTGTTAAGGAACATTCACATTACTTTCAGGAAAAAAAAGTAATGATAGAAACAGAAGGAACATTTACTCAATCTTTAGTATCCATAAGGTAACAAATTTAGGAACATGCATACCAAGAAAATGGTTGGACTTAAAGGGTTTATGAACAAATCAATCTAGTAAGAAAAACACTAGACATAGAGTAGGCATTAATTAATACATATCATGTATACATTTGCTACTTGTGCGGGAACAAAAAACCAGAACCAGAGCAAGTAAATAACAACCAGAGTAATCAAAATAGTATCCTATGGTACGTGAACAAGTAAATAACCAAATGATGGGTACAACCACCATAAATAATTAGTCTGCAATGTCATCATAAATTATTGGGATAAATTATTTAGTCAGTAGAGCAGCACCTAGCTTAGCACAAGTATAGCATGCTCATCTTGAATTTATATGTTAGACAACAAACTTCTGCATAAGTCATGAAAACAATCAAAGACACAATTTTATCTGTTCTCTGCTGGTTCTCACCTCAAAGCATGATTTGTGTGTAGATGTCTCACACCTTTCCTGAAAATTAATATGAATAAGCAAGTTTGGTGGAGTAACCAATTTTGGTATTGTTGCTATCAGTAGATTCTTGAAACCTGCAGTAGAAAATTTATGTTAAGGTACTACGCAAAAAAGTAAAATGACCATGATGAAAATAAAGCAGAGAGAAGTAGGATGAGGCATACTTTTAAGTCAATGTCCCTAAACCCTAAGCTCTATTTATAAGTCAACGTCTGCTAAACTATGCAAGATATAACATGGAATTTTGCTAAAGTGGTTGTTGTAGCAAGACAGTTATGACAGCATTGGTCCTTTGCCCGTAGCTGCCTTGAAATAGTTTTGAAAGAAGAAACAATATTATGGTGCCATGACCAGCTCTATTTCTGCATTATAAGTTTTGTATTATGAGTTCTGGTAGTCGCTTCGTCTGTATTACCTAAGGTGAAGCAAAATATGTCGTACTGGTATAGTATCTGATTTCAAATGCATGTTTAATTTAACTTAAACCCAAGTAGCCAGGTCATACTGACAATCCAATGGTCGGATGGAATCAAACAAATAGAATCTACACATCCAAGAATTATTATTAAATTAATCTAAGCCTTCATGTATGTATCTACAGGAAAGTAATGTGGAAAAGGTAGCACTAAAAATTCACTTGAGCAAAACAACAAACATGTGCGGGGCATGGTTTGGTTTACCTCAACCTGGGTTCCATGTCACGGAAGGAGATGACGAGGATATTGTCGGCTTTGCATTGCAGGGAGAGAAAGGGAGGGAGGGAAGCAAGGAAAATGACCACCGAGTCTCACTGGCACACTGCCCACGGTCCACTAAGGCCACTTCCAACGGTGGAGCCAACTTAGCTCTTGAGCACAGTATCAAAATCGGCACAGTACCGGCATGAGAAGTGGTGCCAGGGTTCACCAAACCGCCGGTCAAACCGGTCCGGCCCTGTTCCGATTTGGGCCGGTACCAAACCGGCCCAAATTCAAAATTTAAATTTAAATTTAAATTCAAAATAATGAAAAATTCCCAAAAAATTCCTAAAAATACTTCAAGGTGCGAAGAATCTAATGGTATCAAATTTTCTCAAAAATTCGTTCATTTAGTATAGTTTGCGAGGATTTGAAGTTAAAAAAAACGTGCATACAAAAGTATACAAATACAATGTAAAAGTAGTACAAAAGAGGGTTGGAGGGTTCATTTAGGCTAAAATATGTTATACAAATATTTATTTAGTATACTTTGCGGGCATTTAAATTTAAACCAAAAAAGAAAAAAATTTGAATTTAACCGGTTACCGGTCAAACCGACTGATAAGCCGTTCGGAACCGGTTGAACATGCGATTTTGAATTTGATTTTGAATTTGACCGGTTTCCGGTCAAACCGGCCCGGTTGAACGTGCATACTGTTCATTCACTGTTCACCAATAAAAATTCCTATAATCTAGCATACAGTGCACTGTTGGAGAAGTTAATGGAAGACGTTGCTGACCTGCTGCAGGGTGCGCCGCGCGGCCGGGCCCACTGCAGGGACCGGCGCTCCCGCGGCAGCCACCTGCTGCACGGTGCGGCACGCGGTCGGGCCCACTGACCGGTGCCACGCTGGGGAACGATACCTCCCGCGTCAGCGCCCCGCTCTGCAGGGAGCGGCGCACATCATGCAGTTTTACCTTCCTAGCCAAGTGCTTAAGAATATTTTGTATTAAGAGTAAAGACCATTATCGTTTCCTAAACTTATTCGACAGTGTCACTTGATCCCTAAACTTGCATATCGACCATTTAGATCCTCAAACTTGTTCGGCTATATCATTCCGGTCCCAACATTTAGAAATCACCCGTTTAGATTCTCAAACTTATTCAGATGTGTCATCCCGGTCCTAAACTTTGTTTTGAGTCTCATTTTGATCAAAACAGGGATCTAAAAACTCTATATAAAAAATAATTCATAATTTTTTTATATGAATTCGAATGAAGATAAATTTTATGTCAAAATTATAGCCCTCGACACGGTCTACAACTTTGTAGTTGAAAAGTTTTTTATTTGAAGTCGTTTAGTGTCCCAAAATTTAATTTTAAATTTTAAATTTCAAAATATATAGACTTATAGCAATATTTTGGGATGCTAAACAGTTTTAATTCTAAAGCTTTTCAACTACAAAGTTATAGATCATGTCAAGAGCTACAATTTTGATATATAGTTTGTCTTCATTCGAATTTATATGAAAACGTTATGATTTTTTTTTATATAGAGTTTTTGGATCATATTATTTTGACCCAAATAAGACTCAAAATCAAGTTTTGGGACTGAAATGACACAACTGAAGTTTGGGGACTTAAATGGGTGATTTCTAAGTTTAAAAACTGAGATGATACATTCGAACAAGTTTGAGGACCGTGATAATCTAGATGAATAAGTTTGACGACCTAAACAGTCAATATGCAAGTTTAGGGACCGGAATGACACACAATGATACAAGTTTAGGGACTGATGATAGACTTTGCTAAGTTAATGACCGAGCCAACATATAAGCTCTGGTCGGGCACCGTTGGGATCATGGTGGGCATGAACTAAACCCTAGCTACGACTAGAATATCTATAGCTCGTCATTTCTCTAAAGCCAATCACATTGGGTGATTTCATTTTGTTGTTTTCAGGAGTTCCAGATCAACAAAATATAAATGAAATCATAGAGAACCTCACTCCACGATGCATTGTTTCATATTTGCTATTTTATATATTCCCATCATATTTAATTCTAAAACTTATCAAGAGTTGGTAACTGCGCATATATAATTTCATTCCATGCATCTAGATGAAACTTATTTCATCTCTCTCCTCATTAATATAGTGTCATATTATTTAAAATAGTGACATGACATCATAATAAATGTGTATAAAACTCTCGTGAAACTTTCACCGGGAACGGCGCTCCGGTGAAGACTGCTCATCTCGGCTTGTAACCTGTACTTCAATTATCTATTATCTAAATCTTTTGGATTTGCCTGAATTCTCCATCTTTTTTTTAATTTTTGATCTGTTGCTGATCCATATCCTCAAAGGGTCACAGGCCCACGAGGGATAAGAGTAAGTTTTATAGTAAATTATAAAAAAGTTGGATTCTATGTGGAGTAGAGAGAAGAGAGAGAAAAGAGGAGAGAGAAGAGAACCGGCGCTCCACTCCCCGCCGGCTCAAGCAGGTGTTCTCTTCTCTTCTTGTGGGCCCGCAAGCACTGAAACGCCAGTATGCAGCCACCAGCGAGTGCGGAAGCAGGCGCCTGCCCAGACATGCAGCCGGCCAGTCGGCTGCGCTATTAGGGCTGCTCTAACATGTTCACGCAGCTCTCACAGCCCCCATCATGCCACATGTTCCTCCGTGTAGGGGCTTTGCGCGTCCGTTAAATGCGGCCAGGCGGGGATAGGTCGATGGGTAGACTAATTCTAGTAGAGGGTTTCATATTGATATTTTTAAAATAGCCGCGTAAACAAGAAAATTATGAAATAATGTATGAAACTATATCTTTCCAATGTATAATTTCATATTATAGTTTTTTAGAATCTATGTTGCATTTCATTTCAAAACTCAGAGTGTTGGAATTCGCGCAGAGAGAGTTTCATCTAGATAAAATTTGTTTCTTCTCTTTTTTTCTACATTCTATGCCATATCATTATACTCCCTCTTTATAGGATTCAGAGGTCATTTAAGTCATAATTATGCATACTAAGAAGTAATTAACTAGGGCTTAGTTTTTCTTGTTTACCTATATTCAATAGGGTGGCGGGTGCATTATAGCTATATCAAAACACATGCAACTCGATTGGTCTGTCCTGCTTGTCCTGAGGTTAGAAGGCGTGACGACCAAAACAGCACCGTGTAGGGTGGTAATGGGCCATCAAATTTGGTCTAAATAATCTAAGAGACGGGCTCTAAAAGGACCGGGATCTAATCTTATACAATTTTGAGTTAAAAAAATTAAGAGCCAAGTTGGGCTGTGAAGTGACCACTATGACCATGACCCATTATCGCCCCTAGTCCGTGTCCACATGACGTCTTCCTTTTCTGAACTTGCCACCTGGGCCACGACATCTTCCAAAAACTACAGGGGGAGTACAATCCTACGTGGCATGTTAATTAATGTGCATGAAACTCCTATAGAACTCCCACTGAGAATGGCCTTAACATAGAGAGAGTACAATCTTACATGACATACTAATTAATGTACATGAAACTCTTATAAAACTCCCACTAGGAATGACCTTATTAGTAGCCCAATGAATGAATACTACACTAGCTACTTAGCCAGTATATGTCACAGCTAGTTAATAATTTGCTAGTTTGACTAATTCCTATCCTACATATGTATACACACACTCTCCAGCTAGCTACTAGCTAGAAGCTCCATCTATAATAAATAAAATCAGAGACAGCAAGTGTTGACGACCAAAATTGGCAGTAACCTGAACAGACCAGTCTGACCGGTCTAGGCGTCTGTAGACGATCTGGCATGACCAACCGGTCTGACCGGTAGGTCCGACCGGTCAGACCGGTCTACCTGGAATCCGAGTACAACTAGAACTCTTTGTAGATTTAGATCTGTAATAGGATTTCTTGCGGGATAAGTCCACCCCACCCTATAAATATAAAGGGTCACGGCCGATTAGGGAACCCAATCGAATCTATCAAAAACACATCTTTTATCTTTTTACCTTTACCCTACTTTTCCAACCTCGACATACTGTTCTTCTCTCGTCTCCATGGCGTTTGAGGACGCCCTAGCTAGCCTGCCGAGCCTAGGGCAATCCTACACGCACTTGCCCCGACGGGGTCCCTCCCGGGCGAGCGTTCGTAGGATCGTCGCCGTTCTGCACGACGACCGGTCTGACCGGTCCCTCTGACCGGTCTGACCGTTCCACGCAGGAGGTGCTGCAAGGAGCTCCTCCTCGCGTCGCGCGACCTAGCGCGATCGTGTGTTGGCCCGTAAAAGGCGTCAACATATTTTGGCGACTCCGCTGGGGAACGAGAATCAGGCTATCATGGCCGATTTGTCAAACCCTAGCAATCCGGCATCATCTGAAGAACTACTTGAAGAGTATCGGCGAGAATATGACAAAGCAGTCGAAGGTCTACTTTTGTCTTGCTTTCGTATAACAGAGCATGGAGTCGTTAAGATAAAGGAGTTGCAGACACCATCTACCATTGATGTATTAATGGAGATGCAATCTTCAGGTACTTTATCTGACATTCTATCTGGTTTTGTCAAGCATTTGATTGATAAGAAAGATAGTTCAGTTGCAATTCCTGTTATTCAAAAATCGGCTATTGAAAAGCCGACTAGTAATCCTTGCGAAATTTTGCATAATGTTGCTAGTCAAGATACAATTCGGCCGTCCCAAGCCGAAATTGTTGAGCCAAATTTCCCTAGCAAGAGCACAGAAACTAAGTTTAGTACTTCTACGCTCGGGGGGCAACAAAACATAGTCAAAGGTTCCGGTTGCACCGCAACCGGTCTGACTGGTTATCCGACCGGTCTAACCGCCTCGTCTAGGGTTTCACCAAATAATTCAAAACCTAAGATGGTTAAGCTCAAAAAACCCGAGATTGGTGTTTGGAAAACTGTTGAATCCAAAGGCCGTCACAAGCATCAAAAGGAAAAGCCGAAGCCCTTTCTTGGAGATCTTCCGGCTAAATCCAGAAAATGAAATAATGATGCTAGTCGGCTAAAACATCCAAAACACTCAAGATCTACTCCAAGACAACAATTCCATGATCGGAATCGGCAGACAAATAATTTTCCTAATTCAGTGCCGTTTTCATCACATAGGTCGTATACACATATACCATACGGCATGCCTTGTTTTTATCCGTCATGGTATTTTAATTCCTATATGCCGTCTCTTCCTACATATTTGTGCCCAATTTATATTACCTATAGGGAGCCGGCAATTAGTAAGCCACCACCTACAAATAATGGCCGTTTTGATCCAAAAAATCGGCCTGTGCAGAAAAAGAAACACATGGTGATCAAGCAAGTTTATCATGTCAAAAAAGATGGGCGATTGAATAAAAATTCAGATTTGACACAAGATAAAGAGAAGCCTACCGTTGAAGAAACATCAGCTAGTTCCGTTGCTCAAATTGTCCCCAATGGAGACCATACTTCAAACAATATAGTCGAACAATGTTCAAGTTTGGCTGGGGGGGGGGCAAGATAAGAGCATCTATATCGGTTCTGACAGGACCGGTTTGACTGGTTCGTCAGACCGGTCTGACCGGTCTGAACCTGGAAAGTCTGGTGGTGCAAAAAATAGGATCAAGCCAACCTTTGAGGAGCTTCTGGATAAATACAAAAAGATATCTGCGCAAAAACAAAGCAATCAATTGGAAGGCAAACGAAAAAGGAGTTCTTCATCACCAAGATCAAGAAATCATCAACGGTCATCGTATTGGTCTTCGTCATTCATCTCGTCGATGCATGTACCATGGTCCGCATATTCAGGTTTGCTTAATCCATGGTTTGGTCATAATCCTTGGCTGCTATATTATGATTATCAGTTTTATACTTTACCAAGGAGCTATGATTTGTATAATCGGCCGCATTGGCCGTCTCAAGGTTTTTGTTATTGAACATGCTAAGGAATATAAAGCCGAAATAGTTTGCTGATCGTAAGCTAGAAATTGTTACATGCTAGTTCTCTTAGTTGGGCTATTTAGCATGGTTAAATATAATGTATGGCCGACGTTTTGTTAATCGTCGCCCTTAGACAATTTTGGTCCAGAGAAGTGTTCTTTGGCACGCAAGATTTGCCAAAGAACAAGGGGGCATATGTTGACGACCAAAATTGGCAGTAACCTGAACAGACCAGTCTGACCGGTGTGTCCAGGTGGTCTGACCGGTCTAGGCGTCTGTAGACGATCTGGCATGACCAACCGGTCTGGCCGGTAGGTCCGACCGGTCAGACCGGTCTACCTGGAATCCGAGTACAACTAGAGCTCTTTGTAGATTTAGATCTGTAATAGGATTTCTTACGGGATAAGTCCACCCCACCCTATAAATATAAAGGGTCACGGCTAATTAGGGAACCCAATCGAATCTATCAAAAACACATCTTTTATCTTTTTACCTTTACCCTACTTTTCCAACCTCGACATGCTGTTCTTCTCTCGTCTCCATGGCATTTGAGGACGCCCTAGCTGGCCTGCCGAGCCTAGGGCAATCCTACACGCGCTTGCCCCGACGGGGTCCCTCCCGGGCGAGCGTTCGTTGGATCGTCGCCGTTCTGCACGGCGACCGGTCTGACCGGTCCCTCTGACCGGTCTGACCGCTCCACGCAGGAGGTGCTGCAAGGAGCTCCTCCTCGCGTCACGCGACCTAGCGCGATCGTGTGTTGGCATGTAAGAGGCGTCAACATATTTAGATCGTGTGTTGGCCCGTAAAAAGTATGTTGACGCAAATCTCGGTCAACACACGAACGCACTAGATCATGCGGCGCGAGAAAGAGCTCGATGCAGCTCTCCCTGCGTGGAGCGGTCAGACCGGTCTAAGGAACCGGTCAGACCGGTCGCCGGTGAGAATCGGCGACGGCCGACGAACGCGAACCCGGGAGGGACCCCGTCAGGGTAGGCGCACGTAGGGTTGTTCTAGGATCGGCAGGCCACCTAGAACGCCTTCAAACGTCACGGAGACGAGGGAAGAACAGCAGAGGGGGTTGGAAAAGCTAGGGTTTGGAGAAGAGGATAAAAAGTAGAATTTGTATTGATTTTGTTCGATTGTATTCTCTAATCGGCCATGACCCTTTATATTTATAGGGTGGGGTGGACTTATCCCGCAAGAAATCCTGTTTACAGATCTAAATCTATAAAAATCTCTAGTTGTACTCGGACTCTACCTGGACCGGTTAGACCGGTCAGACCTACCGGTCAGACCGGTCGGTCCCTGCCGGACAGGCCGCAGTGCCTCTACCGGTCAGACCGCTCGGTCATACCGGTCAGACCGGTTGGTGCCAATTTTGGCTGTCAACATATGCCCCCCTGTTTTTTGGTAAAGCTTGCTTACCAAAAAACATTCTTCTGAGCCAAAATTGTCTAAGGGCGATGATTAACACTACATCGGCCATGTTTTGCTCAAGTCAATGTTGAAACAACTTGTTTGGTCCCCCACACCTTCTTCATTGTCGCTGACGTCTTTGGCACGGTCTCCACTTGTTGTCCCATTGCCTCCTTCTTGCGCATACGTTGCAGCCTTCGCTTCTGAGTATGAGACAAACCTGAGGGACACCACCTCGGCTGTAAATACTTTAAATCTTGCTCCTTGCTCTTCCCATTCTCTTTGCTGCAATCAACATCTTGCTTGACCGGATTATTGCTAGCAACAATCGGTCTTTGTAATAATGCATGATTTGGATACATAGGAGGATATTGAATATAATATGATTGCATATGCATCCTACTATAATCCATATGTGTATAAAAGTAAGGATACCAGCAATACCATGGAGCAATCGGTCCACTAGATGAAGTATAATTACTTTGACTCGATTGTTCTTGATGTCTTGACGATGATCCCGTATCCTTGACTTCGCTTGGTGGCCCCTTCTGTCTCTGAGCACTCCCTTCCTTCTCATATTTGGCCAAGAGTTCTTTAAAACTCAGCCTTGTCTTAATTTTGGAGGAGTTCCCAGATTTACTGGGCGCACCGGTCAGACCGGTCCCATGACCGGTCAGACCAGTCGAACCGGTCAGACCGCCGCTGTGGCCGGTCAGACCGGTCGACTTGTTGTCGGCCTTCTTCTTGTCTTGCCCCCCGAGTGTTTTTGCACCTTAAGGGATCTCATGTGTCAGCTTCTTTTCAGGTCTTTCATCACCAATAACTACATTCTTCCCCTTGGTTGATTCGGCTTGACTCGGCCGAACTAGCACTTTAGGATTTTTCAATTCCAACACATGCACTGGGAAAGGATTCTGATCAACCTGCATATTAGGAGTAACCAATCGTCCTTCATTAATGGCCGATTGAATTTGTCTACGTAACACATTGCAATCATTAGTAGCATGTGAAAAAGTATTATGAAACTTGCAATATGCTCGCCGCTTCAACTCTTCAGGCGGCGGTAGAGTATGTGACATTTTGACGTATCCAATCCTATATAACTCATCAAATATCCTTTTGCACTTGGATACATCAAAAGTAAATTTTTCATCTTGCCGATGTTTCTGAATCGGCTTAAGAGCAGAACAAGTAAATGGTTTAGCTTGAGATGGCCAAGCAAACTCAGCAGCATACACATCATTAGATTCATCGTCCGAACAATTTGAATTGCATTCTAAAGTATGCACACTAGAACGATGATGTCTTTGAGACTCTTGAGGCTCTTTGCTTCGGCTTTCTATAGCCAAAGCTCTTTGATGCACCTGAGTAACGGTAAAGAAATCATAGCCCTCTAATCTTTCTTTAATATGAGAGCGCAAGCCATTAAAAGCCAAATCAGCTAAATCTTTTTTCTGCAATATTCACATTAAAGCATCGATTTTTTGTATCGCGGAATCGTCTTACATAATCATTGACAGATTCATCACGCGATTGTCTAACCAATGTTAAGTGAGACAACTTAAGCTCATCATGCCCATAGAAAAAGTTCTCATGGAACTTCTGCTCTAACTGTTCCCATGAGCCAATAGAATTAGGTGCCAAAGATGAAAACCATGAGAAAGCGGTTCCAGTTAAGGATAAAGAAAATAAACGCACTTTCAACTTGTTTATTGAACCAGCTTCTCCTAATTGGGCAAGATACTGACTAATATGCTCAAAAGTACTCCTAGTATCTTCCCCACTGAATTTAACAAACTCAGGCAACCTAAAACCAGCAGGGTATGCAACCGAATCAAACGAAGTAGGATACGGCTTTTGGTATGTGCGGGTTTTGCTTCTAACATCCACTCCAAAACTTTCTCTAAGCAGATTAGCCAAATCATTCTTATAATCAGTAAGCATTTTATCAAAATTACTTGAAGAATTTGGCTGTGTGGATGTAGATACCTCTCGCTGGTTTGAAACAAACTGACCGGATGGACCGGTCAGACCGGTCGGTACGACCGGTCGGACCGGTTGGGGGGAACCGGTCTGACTGGGCTGATATACCGGTCTGACCGGTCTCTGCCGGTTTTGCCAACGCTGCACATATCGGTCGAACATCTCGTCGGAGATAGGACCGGGGTGTGGCACTGAATTCCTGGAGATTTCTGGTGGTGTGTACTGAACAATCTCGTTCGTTCGGCTAATGTTGGCCGAACCAGGAATACTCATAATAGGATCAGTGTATGTGGGTGTAACAGTTTGACCACTGAAGTAATTTATCGGCATCCCATATTGAGGTTGACTCGTAGGAGATGCTGCCGATGGTTGAGGAACATAAAATTCAGAAGTAGAAACAGATGGAGGTTCATCGGATGATTCTGGTTTCTTACCAGCCGATTCCCTTTCCTTAGAGCTAAGCCAATTAACCCAATAAACATCACGCTCAGCTAACAATTTCTGAATTTGTTCCATAGTAACACCAGAAGGTGGAGCAGTTGCAGTAGGTGTTACCTCAGTAGATGCATCCGAGGAAGAAGAAGTGAAGTCGATCTCTTTGATCTTGGTGACCTTGCCGCATCGACCGACCTTGATGCTCGCAAGCGCCGCTTGTAGATCTTCTTCATCACGCTTCTTCTTGCGCTCCTCCAGCAGCAAATGAACGTCCTCCGGAAGATGCTCATATGAAGGGATGATGTTTTCCTTGTCGATTTCTATGTTGGAGCCCATCTTCTTTGGAGTAGATTAGATCGGTTCTATTAACCAAGATCTTTCTTCCCCAGCGGAGTCGCCAAAAAGTATGTTGACGCAAATCTCGGTCAACACACGAACGCACTAGATTGTGCGGCGCGAGAAAGAGCTCGATGCAGCTCTCCCTACGTGGAGTGGTCAGACCGGTCTAAGGAACCGGTCAGACCGGTCGCCGGTGAGAATCGGCGACGGCCGACGAACGCGAACCCGGGAAGGACCCCGTCAGGGTAGGCGCACGTAGGGTTGTTCTATGATTGGCAGGCCACATAGAACGCCTTCAAACGTCACAAAGACGAGGGAAGAACAGCAGAGGGGGTTGGAAAAGCTAGGGTTTGGAGAAGAGGATAAAAAGTAGAATTTGTATTGATTTTGTTCGATTGTATTCTCTAATCGGCCGTGACCCTTTATATTTATAGGGTGGGGTGGACTTATCCCGCAAGAAATCCTGTTTACAGATCTAAATCTATAAAAATCTCTAGTTGTACTCGGACTCTACTTGGACCGGTTAGACCGGTTGGAAACCTACCGGTCAGACCGGTCGGTCCCTGCCGGACAGGCCGCAGTGCCTCTACCGGTCAGACCGCTCGGTCATACCGGTCAGACCGGTTGGTGCCAATTTTGGCTGTCAACATAAGTTGTTTGGTATTCGTGTGGAGCCATTGTCCTTCATAAGTAGAGTACACTTTTTATATCATCACGTATACTATACGGCTTCCTTTGGATGCTGGCTAGCTCATGCATATAATATTATGAATGATGTCGACAGACAAAGAGAAAGCGGAGAGAGAATTGTGCCATCATGCATTGAGTCGCATCAAGACCAGGGTTTACAAAACCGGTGGGAACCGGTCCGGTTTGACCGGTTACTGGTCAAACCGGTCCGGCCCGGTTCCGGTTTGGGCCGGTACCAAACCGGCCCAAATTCAAAATTCAAATTTGAATTCAAAAAAATGAAAAATTTCTAAAAATACTTCAAGGTGCGACGAATCTAATGGTGTCAATTTTTCTCAAAAATTCATTCATTTAGTATAGTTTACGGAATTTTGAAGTTAAATCAAAAAAGAAAAAGAAAAAAACCGACGGCCCATTATGGCCCATCGCGCGGCAGCGGGCAGCTTACCTCCCCCCAGTATCCCTCAGCCTCAGTCGCGCCCCCCTCAGTCCGCTCCCTACTCAGACGCTCCTATGCCACTCGATTTGGAACCAACTACATGTTCCTAGAGAGCATCTATCGGAAACGTGATCGTTTCATGCAGTGGATGGCATCTACTGAGTTCCAACACAGCAAATGGGCAAATACCGAAGATGGTAGATTTACTCATGCAAGTTTTGCAAGTATGGAGTGGTGGGATGCATTGAAATATATCATCGACACAGTTCAACCAATATACAAGTTCCTCCGCTTCGCTGATCAGGACAAGAAGCCGAACATTTGCGAAGTCATGATGGCCTACCAAACTATGAAACAGGAACTGCGGTCTTTCTTTGGAACAAATGTTTCCACACTGAAGGAGTATATTCAGGTGGTGGACGGGAGGTTAGGTGACGTGTTCATAGGCACGTATGTGGGTCCAGGTAAGCACACACGAGTCATCTATTTGTAAGCTCTATTGATCTGATGATTATTTAAAGTGATTTATATTTTGCAGCTGCTGTCCTAAATCCGAGGTATACATATACGATGGATCCAACTCAACAAATGTTTCGTGGACTCAAGGATACATTTCAGCGCATGACGGATATCCAAAGCGCCGTGCAGGCATTGCAGGAGTTTGACGTGTTTCAGCAGAAGTTTGACATGTATATATTGCACATATAAATGCACACATATTTCTGACTATGATTATTGACTACTAATTATGATATATGGTTGATTGCAGGGGAGACTCAGTTCACACATGCTACTCAGGACACCGACCATGGAGCACCGCAATCGCAGAGGAGAACAGGTGAACCGACGGACAACGACACTCCACAGTACTCTTCTTCCTCCTATAGTGATTCCAGACACTCTTTTCACTACCCCATTCCTGACATCAGCATGCAGCCACCGACGAGATGGGTGTACGAATGGGAAGACCCCCATTTTTACACTAAGTTAGTTTAGGAATGGCAGACAACATCGGCGTGGACGGGCCAAACTTGGCAACTGTTGACGCTCCTTAGAGCGCCAATTTACGTACCGCAAGCGCACGGATCATGTAGCTTTTCCCTCAGAGTATTCCCCCAAGGTTTATCAATCCACGGAACAAGTGTATTACTATGCTTAACTAAGCACTAATGATGTTGGTAAAAGATCTATATTGAATGATTGAGTGTGAAATAGATCTAATCTAACCAATCTAATCTAATCTAGACTAGTGAGCAATGGTAGGTGTGTGCACAAGATATGAAGAGCATTTGTCCATAGGGTCTAGGATCATTAGAGATGTAATCGCCAAGCAATGAAGAATGGATCTAATCTACCAAAGGTGTGTTCCAAGATCAAAACCTTTCCCTCCCGCATACTGTCACTACACGAGGATAATCGGTAACGAATCAACAAGAACACGATAGTTGATGTAATCTAAGTAAACCATGCAAGAGCAAAGCAAACCCAAAGCCAAGTCGCGAACTATTAGGCATCAAAGCATCATCAACAAGAATCGTGATAGATCAATCTCATAAAGGATTCGGCAATTACAACTCAAGATCTCCTTACAATCCCATGAACAAACGAGGACTTTACCCCATGAAGCTAGGCGAAGCATAGTCGATCATGATGACAAAATCTCTGGCAAGGGATGGATCCCTTGCTGTCCTCCAACTTGCAGTGGCGCCGAGGGACGATGAGGCCTCCGGTGTCGCCTTTCTCTTGTGTCTAACTCTAATGGATCTCTAAAACTCGTCTCTGGATGCTTCCTCTCTGCTATCTCTGCAATCCCCCTCTTTGACGGCGGCTTCGGGGTATATATAGGTGGTTCTGGTCGGCGGTTTTGGTAAAACACAGATTAGGGTTGACGCATACTTCGCACTGAAGAAAATTGAGGCCGATTGGGCCCCGGAATGGGCTGGGCCGGCCGGCTCAGAGGACCCCAGGCCGGCCGGCCTGGGCCCTTTCTGGCCCCTTTCGGTCCCATCTTTCGCGTGCAGCCTCTTCTCATTATTCCTCATCTTAGCCCAGTTGTGACCATGCGTCAAAACATCTCCGAAAATGTATAATTTCCTGCCAAAACACAACATGCTCCAAAATCCAGGACAAAATCGAAAACGGTCAAGTTCGGGTGCGAAGTGGCGGGTTAGTACATGAATCATCCCGAAGAAATTACCAAAACCACTCCTAATCATATAATAAAATGAGTACTTAAGGAGCGCCAACATTCCCCCCATGCTTAGCGTTTGCTCATCCTCGAGCAAATCAAATCATCAAGTCCTTCCATGGGTTGCTCGAGAGTTCTCAAACTGCAAAATTTACTTATGCAAACAAGTCTAACAATATTTCTTCAAACAAAGGTCAGAGGAGCAGCTAGGATAATCATATCATGGGCGTTTAAAAACTCATCCAATATTACTCCACGACTCTTACATTTAGCCGGCAACTTGAATATCGACAACACTTGCTTTTCTTGCCATCCTTGGAGGTTTTTCTTTTCTTTTTTTTAGTTTTTAGAAGCAAAATACCCTGCAACAAAGGTTAGACAAAAAATTCTTGCACAAGTCCTTTCATGTCTCTCAATATAAGTGGCTATCCTATTATTATTTGCAAACTCTCATCTCCCTAAAGTCTCTCAAGTATAAAGTAGGGCTATAGGTGAGGCTTAGCAAAGTATATACATATATTGTCAAATTAAGAAAACCTTCTAATGATTGCTTACATTCCGAGCCAATGATCATGAGAGTTTCTCCATAATGTAAAGGGTTCAAGGGTAAGAAGATTTAGAATGGTGGACATGTGCAAAGGCATACAAAAAGATTGACTTCAAGGCACAAGCATCGTCCTCGTTGTCGGATTGCACATGGTTGGAATTGAGGATATTGTTCTCAAACAACAAGGTGATATCTCTTTGCACTTCTCTAACCATAGAATCCCTTCATTTATTCTTTTCTTCTCATATATTTTTTTTTCTTTCTTTCTTTCTCCCGAATTTTCTTTCTCTTTTCCGAACCTTTTCATAGGACACTTTCTATAAAACAAAGATAGGCAAATCTCCGAAGTGGCTCCCTGAATTTTTGAAGCCCGAGCCGAGGCCAGAGGGGCCTAGGCCAGCCGGCTCAAGGGGTGTAGGCCGGCCGGCCTGGGGCTTTCCCAGCTCGGCTTCGGTCCGTTTTTCTAGTACTCCTTCCTTTCTTCATCCCAAAATTATGTTTTATACAAATCATGCGCAGAAACAAAACGTATCCTCATAATTGGGTTGTGGTCAAGGAAAAGGATAATAAACAAGATAATCTCAGTTTTGGGTTTTGGAATCTGGTAGATCTCATGAGTTGTTCCGATGAGGAATTCTCATTACCGAATATTGACGGGGCTAGCAATTCAGAGATGAAAATTACAGACATGATCATTGCTCGAAATTAAAACTCCCAAGAGAAAGAAATCCTAACTCAACTCAATGTACATCCAATACTTATGGTGGAACAAATATAGCTTGTGGATGATAGGATTTTTACTCTCAACTTGCCAAGAACTTGATCAACCTTATGTTTGTAGGGGTTTTATTATTTTTATGAAATTAAAATCCTCCAAATCATGCCTTACTCGCAAGCGTAATCAAAACCAAGTGCTAGATCAAAGCTCAAGTGTGGGTATTAACATGGACGAATAATTTACTAAGCTCCACAAATACGAATTAATTTTCATGACAACGCTCGTGAACAATTGCTTTAAAGAAAATAAAGTAAAACTGAATGTATAAATAAAATGCACGATCCAATCAAAAAACAAAGACTCTTTTTATTTTGTTTTCATGACTCAACACTAATTTAAGACTCACTGTCACACAAGCGAAAAATAAAGCACACAACGCTAGACTATGACTCTCACACATGTGGAATTAAAGACATGCTCACGACGAACTTTCGAGTAAACAAAGACTAACAAAATTCAATCTACGAGCCGTCACACATTTCCCCCCATGCTTAGATTATGCGGCGTCCTCATCGCAATGATATAAAAGACGGGTGTGACGCTTGTCGGCGTTCTCAACGGCACCTAGGGCAATTGCATCTAGGGCGCCCTCCTCCTTGCTTTTGTAGATCTCCGACCATCCCGAATAACTTCCTTATGTTGCAGACAAGGAAGTTGTAGTCTCTCTCAACCAAGCTCTCGATGTCGTCCATCCTTCGATCCATTGCCACGATTCGATCGTGACACCTATCGATGGTGGCGCGGAGATCCGTGATTTCATTGCGGCACTTGAAACAGCACCCGGAGTGATGCCCGCTATGGTTGGGGCTGTCGTCCTCGGGCTCGTCGTCGTCCTTCTTCTTCTTCTTCTTGCCGCTGTCACCTTCGGAGGGGTCGTCTTCCTCCCTTCTCTCCTCTTCGGCCCACCCCGGCCAATCATCATCGTAGTCACGACCGGTGGCGCCCCATGAACTAGGGCTCATGATGCTCTCCCAATCGCTATCCCCCGCATAATCCTTCGGCTCCGGGGTGTGCTCGACGTAGTTTTTCCTTTTAACTCCGAGAAGGCGCAAGGAACGCCTAGGTGCGGGTGGCTCTTTGTCTTGTCGCTTCTCGCCTTCGTCTTCATCGCTGATGACGACAACCACCCTTTGGGCTTGAGCTAGCTTCTCGTTGCACCATTGAAGGCCCTTCCCTCCGACGCTCATCCTTGCTTGAGTATTGAATTTCTTCGGAGGGGCCTTCGCTTCACATCGCTTTGCTTCGACAAGGAGGGGCTGCGCACCGGTTGCCGAGATGGGGCTAGGCGTCCTTGGCGTGGGGGTGTCGGGCACCATGCCCCTCTCCTTGATCTCCATTGCTTCAATCATAGCTCTTGCGCTCGATGGACCGGCCATTGTCGACGTCTCTCATGGGGTGGTGGTGTAGATTGAAAAGTATGAGAGAATAGATCTAACCCGCGCCTCTATTTAAGTCCCGAAAAGACTTGGACGAGAAGTCCAATATCTCTTCGGTTTTGGCATGCGAAATCTACAAGGCACAGGTTTGAAATTTCCTTATCTTGTACCTACCAAAAATCGAGACCGAATCGCACATGAGGAGCCTCTGGCCGGCCGGCCTAGGGGTATTGGGCCAGCCGGCCCAGGGGGTTTTTCAGCCCTCTGGACTCCAATTTTTTTCGAGGTGCCCACCAACAAATTATGAGCCTATGTTTTACTCAAAGTTCGTCTAGAATAAAAATAAAACTATGAAAATAAAATTTAAAAGAGAGTATTTACAAACTTACCTTGCTTAACATCGTTAGGCTTGATGGTCCGGTTCCTCCTCCATGGTGTATATGTCGATGTAATGAAGGGGCACGACGTCGGGCTCCAAGAATACCTTTAGTCGTTGTCCGTTCACCACATATTGGTCACCTTTCACATCCATGATTGTCACCGCTCCCGTGGGTGAAACTGAGTGTACGACGTACGGTCCATCCCATTTGCTTTGCAATTTTCCTTTGCCAAAAAGTTTGAATCTTGAATTGTAGAGTAGGACCTTGTCTCCTTTGAATTCCTTGTTTTGTAATCGCTTGTCGTACCACCTCTTCATCCTTTCTTTGTAAATTGATGCACTATTGTATGCTTTCAATCTTAACTCCTCCAATTCGCTTATTTGAATTCTCCTTTTAATTCCAGCGGCTTCCGCATCAAAGTTCATCTCCTTCATCGCCCAATACGCCTTATGTTCTAGCTCAACCGGCAAGTGGCATGTTTTTTCATAAACAAATTGATAAGGAGTCATACCAATCGGAGTTTTGTGTGCCGTACGATATGCCCATAGTGCATCATCTAGTCTCTTCGACCAATCTTTTCCTCCTTTTACCACGGTCTTCTTTAAGATATCCTTCAATTGCTTGTTCGAAGTTTCCGCTTGTCCGTTTGTTTGGGGGTGATAAGCTGTGGACACTCTATGTTCAATTCCCAATTTCTTCAAGCATTTACCAAAGTCTTTGCCCGTGAAGTGTGTTCCTCCGTCGCTTATCAAGATTCTCGGGATGCCATATTGAGGGAAGATAACCGATTTAATCATGTGTATGGACACCTCCGTTGATGCCTTCCGACATGGCATAGCTTCAACCCACTTAGAAACATAGTCCACCATCACCAATATATGCTCAAACCCATGTGAGTTCACGAACGGTCCCATGAAATCGATTCCCCAGACATCAAATAGATCTATTTGCAGGTTGTAGTTCAACGGCATGGCATTTCTTTGCGAGATATTCCCCGTCCTTTGGCATTCCGGACAAGTCGAAACAAATCTTTTCGCGTCTTCATGCATCTCGGGCCAATAGAATCCACTAGCCCATTCCTTAGCTTGAGTTCTAAAGTGCCCATAATGTCCTCCATATCCCGACGAGTGACACTTCCTTAGAACTTCTTCACGTCCCTCCCTCGGTATGCATCTTCTTAGGACTCCATCTTCTCCATATCTATATAAGTATGGTGGATCCCAATAGTATTTTCTTCTTTCCGCGATCACTCTTTTCTTTGCATTCTTGTCCAAGTGATCCAAGGGCGTCCCTTTTATTGCCCTTATTATTTCATTCATCCAACTATCTTTGTCGAGAATTCTATATAGGTGATCATCTCTCATTTGATCCTCGATAGGTTCTTTTCCATTATCTCCATGGTTCATCCTTGATAGGTGGTCGACCACAACATTTTCTGCCCCTTTCTTGTCCCTTATCTCCACATCGAATTCTTGTAGCAATAGGATCCATCGAATCAAGCGTGGTTTAGCATCTTTCTTGGACAAGAGATACTTGATTGCCGCATGGTCAGTATAAACTATCACCTTTGAATTTACTATGTATGATTTGAATTTTTCGAAGGCGAATACCACGGCAAGCAATTCTTTCTCCGTTGTTGCATAATTAAATTGGGCTTCATTGAGAGTCTTGCTTGCGTAGTAGATAGCATTTACCTTCCCCTCTTTTCTTTGTCCAAGAACGGCTCCTACGGCGTAGTCACTTGCATCACACATGATTTCAAAAGGTAGATTTCAATACGGAGGTTGCATGATAGGAGCACTTATGAGGGATTGCTTGAGTGTTCGAAATGCGTGAAGACAATCACTATCAAAATTGTACTCCACATCTTTTTGGAGAAGTTGTGTCAATGGCTTGGTGATTTTTGAAAAATCCTTTATGAACCTCCTATAGAATCCGGCATGACCGAGGAAGCTCCTCAAAGATTTGATGTCCGTAGGTGGTGGCAATTTCTCCATGGTTTCTATCTTTGCTCTGTCCACCTCTATCCCTCTCTCGGAGATAACATGACCGAGGACAATTCCTTCTTTCACCATGAAATGACACTTCTCATAATTAAGCACAAGATCAACCTCTCCACATCTTTTAAGAACTTTCTCCAAATTTACCAAGCAATTTTCAAAGCTAGTACCATGCACCGAGAAATCATCCATGAATACCTCCATAATCTCTTCTATGAAATCTGAAAATATAGCCATCATGCACCTTTGAAAAGAAGCGGGCGCATTGCACAATCCAAAAGGCATCCTCCGATATGCAAAAGTTCCATACGGGCAAGTAAATGTGGTCTTATGTTGATCATCCGGTGAATAGGTATTTGGAAGAATCCCGAGTATCCATCAAGGTAACAAAAGTGTGAATGCTTTGCCAACCTTTCTAGCATCTCGTCAATGAATGGTAGTGGAAAATGATCCTTCCTCGTTGCCTTATTCAATTTTGTATAATCGATGCACATCCTCCATCCCGTGATGGTTCTTTGCGGTATCAATTGGTCCTTCTCATTTTTCACAACTGTGAGTCCTCCTTTCTTCGAAACGCAATGCATGGGGCTTACCCATTCACTATGTGGCACGGGGTATATTATTCCAGCATTCAACAATTTGATAACCTCCTTCTTCACCACATCACGCATAGCATGGCTCAACCTTCTTTGATGTTCTACAACCGGCTTGTATTGCTCTCGAGTTGTATATGATGTGTGCAAAAAGCGGTGCTAATACCTTTCAAGTCGTTAATCGAGTAGCCGATCACCTTTTTGTGCTTCTTCAATAAATTCAGCAACTTCTCCGTCTCTTCCCGGCTCAATTCGTCGCTAATAATCACCGGAAAAGTCTTGCCATCTCCCAAAAATTCATATTTCAATCCCTTGGGAAGTGGCTTCATCTCAACATCGGGCGCACCATCCTCTTCTTGATCTAACTCTCCAATGTCTTCAAACTTTTCTTCCTCCAAATTCCCGTGTTGCGGCTTCAACTCCTCCATTGTTTCCACTAGTTCTCCGTCTTGATCATCTTGAGCGTCTTCATTCTCCAAAGCGCATTGGAGAGGATCCCTGAAAGAATCAATGGAACGAATGCTCTCTACCTCTTCGTTATCAAGAAGTAGAGGTGAAGCAAAAGACGGTTTTGAATGAAATTCAAATGTGCGCTTCTCTCCATCTAGATCAAAAGTGACAATCCCTTTTCCAACATCTAGAACAACATTTACTAATTTGAGAAAGGGTTTTCCAAGGATTATGCCTTCATGCTCATCATCACTAGCATTAATCACAAAAAAGTCGGTAGGAATTTCCTTACCCGCTATGGCAACATTTAGATTTCTAAGCACTCCTAGCGGTTTGATTAATCTACCATCTCCATGATCAATTTAATGATTGTAGCATTTAGGTTCGGTGTTTCGTTAAAAAGCTCAACATAAACCTTGGAACTCATCACACTAACATGGGCGCCAACGTCACATAAAACATTGCAACATTTTGTTCCGTCTATCATGCAATCAACACGAGGTGTGGGTGATGGATTACCTTCACCTAGATCGCTTCCAATCGCATATACTTGGGCTATGTGCACGTAGGGTGATGATTCCGATTTCACTCCCATGATCTTTTTGACCTCCATCACTTTGCCCAAGTCAATATCTTCCTCTTTTTCTTCAAAAAGTTTCCGAATAATATCACCGGCCGATTCATTGCCAAATGTATATCCCGTGTGATTATCCGGCGGAAAATCTTCCGCTATCACCTTCGCCATTCCTCGCTGATTTGGATGCGGTCTTGCTTTGTCGAACAATCTTCCGAAGTCAGTTGGTATCCAATCCATTTGCTCGAATTCCCTTAGCAATTTGGCGGAGCCCATGGTTATTCCTTTCTTTTTCGGGTCGTCTTTCGTTGCACTCCGGATCGATGCTTCTTCATCGTGGTTTGTCTCTATGACTTTCCCATGCTTCGGTTGTTCTTCCCTCACTTCCGATGCCTCTTTTCTGAAAATTCCAGCAAGCACCCGCACTTGAGATTCTTCCTCGGAGCTTGCCGAACATCGTTTTTCCCAATCTCTTCGCATGGCCGCACCCTTTCTTTTTTGTAGGAGTTGGGCGGCTTCCGTGAGTGTTTTCTCCATGAGATCTCCTCCTGCACACATTTGAACAAATTGCATGCTCTCGGGGGTTAGCGAAAAGTAAAAGGTATGCATGAGTACTTCACCGGAAAATCCGAGCTTCGGTCCTTGTTCAATCAATCCATTGAATCTATCCCATGCTTGATCTATCCCTTCTTCTTCTCCTTGCGTGAAGTTGATCACTTGCTTCCGAATATGTTGAACCTTGCTTAACGGAAAGAACCGCTCGCAAAATTTCTTCATCAAGTCATCCCAATTTCCTTTTACCTCGAAGGATGCAAGTGCAAACCATCTTCTCGCTTCTTCCACAAGTAAGTATGGGAAAAGATTCCATCTAAACCAAGCTAGCGGAACTCCGTCTTGTTGTACCGTGTTGCATAGCATTGTGAACCAATTGATATGTCTATATGGGTTGTCCGTCTCATCTCCTCTAAAGGGGTTTGCCGCCGCCATCTTGATGATTTGAGGCTTGATCTCGTACTCGGTGGCTCGCAACACCAAATCTGATTTTTGCATGTCGAAGTCCTCCGATCGCGGGCTTGCATAATCCCTTAGTGATTTTTCTCCTTCCTCCACGTGTTGAATGAGATGGGCCATCTAGACAATCAAAACAAAAACAAGAAAACAAAAATTTTCTAGGGGAAAGGTTAGGTGTTAGTAACCAACAAAATCAATACAAAGTTAAACGTAGCAAAATCGCTTGTTCCCCGGCAACGGCGCCAGAAAAGCTTGTTGACGCTCCTTAGAGCGCCAATTTACGTACCGCAAGCGCACGGATCGTGCAGCTTTTCCCTTAGAGTATTCCCCCAAGGTTTATCAATCCACAGAACAAGTGTATTACTATGCTTAACTAAGCACTAATGATGTTGGTAAAAGATCTATATTGAATGATTGAGTGTGAAATAGATCTAATCTAACCAATCTAATCTAATCTAGACTAGTGAGCAATGGTAGGTGTGTGCACAAGATATGAAGAGCATTTGTCCATAGGGTCTAGGATCACTAGAGATGTAATCGCCAAGCAACGAAGAACGGATCTAATCTACCAAAGGTGTGTTCCAAGATGAAAACCTTTCCCTCCCGCATACTGTCACTACACGAGGATAATCGGTAACGAATCAACAAGAACATGATAGTTGATGTAATCTAAGTAAACCATGCAAGAGCAAAGCAAACCCAAAGCCAAGTCGCGAACTATTAGGCATCAAAGCATCATCAACAAGAATCGTGATAGATCAATCTCATAAAGGATTCGGCAATTACAACTCAAGATCTCCTTACAAGCCCCTGAACAAACGAGGACTTTACCCCATGAAGCTAGGCGAAGCGTAGTCGATCATGATGATGAAATCTCCGGCAAGGGATGGATCCCTTGTTGTCCTCCAACTTGCAGCGGCGCCGAGGGACAATGAGGCCTCCGGTGTCGCCTTTCTCTTGTGTCTAACTCGAATGGATCTCTGAAACTCGTCTCTGGATGCTTCCTCTCTGCTATTTCTGCGATCCCCCTCTTTGACTGCGGCTTTGGGGTATATATAGGCGGTTCTGGTCGGCGGTTTTGGTAAAACACAGATTAGGGTTGATGTATACTTTGCGCTGAAGGAAATTGAGGCCGATTGGGCCCCGGAATGGGCTGGGCCGGCCAGCTCAGAGGGCCCCAGGCTGGCCGGCCTGGGCCCTTTCTGGCCCCTTTCGGTCCCATCTTTCGCGTGCAGCCTCTTCTCATTATTCCTCATCTTAGCCCAGTTGTGACCATGCGTCAAAACATCTCCGAAAATGTCCAATTTCCTGCCAAAACACAACATGCTCCAAAATCCATGACAAAATCGAAAACAGTCAAGTTCGGGTGCCAAGTGGCGGGTTAGTACATGAATCATCCCGAAGAAATTACCAAAACCACTCCTAATCATATAATAAAATGGGTACTTAAGGAGCGCCAACAGCAACACTACAAGGTTGAACTGCTTAGAGTGCGAGGTATCGATTTGATGTCCACCGCCGAATACCAAACCGCGTCACAAATGGGGGTCTTCCCATTCCTACGTTGAACTTTTATTTCATGTGTACAAGTGTATGACTCCGTATTTGTATGCACGCTTATTACTATTGTATTTGTATGCATGATTATAAATTGTTGCTTTGATGTGGTCATTTATATTAATATTTGCATAGTTCATGCCGAAATTTCCTTTTATTTCACACCGGAGATCTATTTTTTAGCCATCGGAAAATTTCTTTAAATCACTGGTATACCGGCCAAACTGGCCGGTAAACCGGTCTAACCGGCCGGTATACCAGTACGAACCGGTTGAACTGAGTTTTTTGAATTTAAATTTGAATTCGATCGGTATCGTACCGGACTCGGCGGTTTGGCCGGTCTGGTCGGTAAATTAAACCCTGGTTCCGATGGATGCTCCTAGTCTAGCCAGATGGATAGTCTTTTAGATACAGGTCATCAGGCGACCCTATCTCTCTCGTCTTCGACTTGTTTGGCGTCGCCTCTCCTTCCAGACCAGTCAGGAGTCAGGACTCAGTGCCATCTTCCTTCCCCCTCGCTCCTCCCCGGCCGTCATGGGCACCACGTACAAGTGCTGCCTCATCTTCAAGCGCCGCTTCCACTCCCGGGATGCGCCCCCGCCCGACGACGTCCGCGCCCTCTTCTCCCTCCACTCTGGCGGCGGGCCCCACATGGGCGCCGACGGCCTCCGTCGCTACCTCCACGCCTCAGGCCACGAGAAGGACGCCCTGGATGACGCAGAGGTGGACCGCCTTCTTGACCAGATCCACCTCCAGCAGTAGGGCCGCGCCCGCCTCCCGCGCCTCGCCCGATCGCTGCTCGCCCTCGATGACTTCCACCGCTACCTCTTCTCCCACGACCTCAACCCGCCCATCCGCCACCCGCGGGTGCACCACGACATGTCCCGCCCGCTATCACACTACTTCATCTACATGGGCCACAACTCATACCTCACCGGCAACCAGCTCAGCAGCGACTGCAGCGACATCCCCATCATCAAGGCGCTGCAGAGAGGGGTCAGGGTCATCGAGCTGGACATGTGGCCAAATTCAGCCAAGGACGACATCAACATCCTACACGGCAGGTGTGCAGTGCTATTCTAATCCAGAACGACAGATCATTTGACTTTTTTGACCCACCCCCCCCCCCCCAATTTGAACACTATCTTATTCAAAAAATTGTATATACTACTCTTCTTTTATTTATTTATATATATCTTACAATAACTCTGCTTCATCTTGCTGCTAGCCTAATGCTAACTATGATAATGTAATTTACTAGTAATTAAGTAATCAGGTGATTCTTAATTACTTTGTTGGTCAACAGAAAGAATGTATGCTCAATTTCTCATGCAATTTCCATCTTTTTATATACTATAGGACCTTGACCACCCCGGTTTCACTGATCAAATGCTTGAGATCCATCAAAGAATATGCATTTGTTGCGTCCCCCTATCCTGTCATCATAACACTTGAAGACCACCTTCCGGCTGACCTCCAGGACAAAGTTGCAAAGGTATGTCCTAGTAGCCGCAGGGCGTGCTTTTCTTTCTCAAAAAAGAGTAACCCATTGTACGTTGCATCTTCTTCCTCAACCTTTGATTCTCTAACATGGGCCTTCTGGGAATAATCAATCTTGTTAGATGGTTCTTGAAGTATTTGGCAACATACTGTACTATCCCGACACCGATCAACTCAAAGAATTCCCATCACCCGAAGAGCTCAAGGGTCGTGTCATCCTCTCAACAAAGCCACCCAAAGAGTACCTTGAAGCCAAGGTTGGTACCATTGTTGGGGATTGGACCTTCAGGTCAAGCCCTCACCCTCGGAAATGCTCCCTAACCTGTTTGCAGGGCCCCAATGAGATGGAGCCAAGCTTACCCGAAGGTATCGAATGAACACTAAGAAGCGCAAGCTCAAAGACCATAACCTTCGGTACGAAGGATATCACCTTCTGTAGGCCGAAGGTGACCGATGGTTGCCCAGAAGCGCAAGCGCAAACATCAAAACCTTCGGCGATGAAGGATATCGCCTTCGTCCGGCCGAAGGTGACGAAGGGTTGCTCAGAAGCACAAGTTCGAAGACCAGGACCTTCGGGTCAAGGGATCAACTTCGGGAACGAAGGTGGCGGCTGATTGTTCGTTGATGGAACCTTCATGGCTCTGACTCCCGGAGGTCCCCGAAGGTTGTTGGAACCTTCGTCGGTTGTAGACATGTGTGTGAAACATGAATATGTGAGAAGGTCGGATTTGTACACCTCTCGAATACGTGAGAAGGTCGGATTTGTAAACCTCTCACCTTGTAATTTTACTCCGAAGCCGGCTAAGAGTGAGCTGTAAATGAGTTGGGAGGGGGCAATTTAGGAAAACCTAGCCGAGGGCTAAGGGTATAAATAGTCCCCCCTCTCCACAGTGTAAAGGGTTGAATTTTCTAATCATTATTGGAGTTCGACACCTACTTTCATTGTCATCTTTCATACTGTTCATGCTCCCTGTCTGGGCGTCTAAGAAGCTAAGATCCCAACAGCGGCACCCACCGTTCTAGCACGAAAGACAACCCACGATGGCCCCAGCGAAGAAGAAAGCCACCACTGGCACCACAAGCACTTCCACTGAGCCTGGCCGCATCCTCGATGGCCCTCAACCGCAGCACGAAGGAGCCAACCCACAAATGGAAGACATCACCAACGAAGCTGCTCTTCATGGAGACTTGATTGATAACACCGAAAACACCAAAGCTCATCAACTCACAGAAGTAGCACTCAAGCTCAAGGCCCTTGAAATGAAGAAAAAGAACATCGAAGCTCAGCTTGCCACCAAAAAGAGGGCACTGGACCAAGCAAACAAGCTGGCCGAGGCCAGGCGCAGGCTAGCAGAGATGGAGGCAGAAGTTGAGAGCTTGCAGAGGGCATACCAAGAAATGCCCGAAGGTTCCTCCCAGCAAGAAAATCACGTCATTCTCCAGACAGCCTTCGCTCACAATGAAAACCAAAGGCCACCGCCGGTCAACCTCCCATTTGACCCGACCTCGCTTCTTTCAGTCGCTCTGCAGCGAACTTCATGGCCGCTTGGCTACAAGCCTACATAGCTCCCTAAGTACAACGCTACAACAGATCCAACTCAGTTCCTCATGGCCTATGAAGCAACCATTGCTTCGGCCGGAGGTGACGACTCCACCATGGCCAAGTCCTTCGTCATGGCCTGCGAAGGTTATGTGGCTAACTGGTATTCGTACTTGCCTCCGCAATCAATCAACAACTGGTATCAGCTGAAAGGAAGGCTCCTCCAGGACTTCCAGGGCTTCAGAAGGCTCACTACCAACACAGTCAAAGATTTTAAATGCCCCCAGCATGACCGCGAGCCTCTCTATGACTACTTCCGGAGGTTCGTCCAAAAGAAGGCTCAAATTCCAAACTTCCCAGAGAAAGATGCGATAGAGAAATGCATCGAGGGTCTCCTGCCTGGTCAGCTTGCTTCTCACCTCATAAGAGAGACTCCGAGGACTCTAGAGGAGCTTTATTCAGAAGCAGAAAAGTACGCGAAGTCAGACGCCGACCACCGCAGAAGGGTCGAGCAAAGAAGAATCATGCGTCAGGCTGAAAAATACAACCAGCAAACATGGCAGCAAAAGAAGCAGCCAGCTCACCAGCTAATCTTACCTCTGGAAACTTCGCACGAAGATGAGGATCAGATAACCTTTGATCCCTTCATAACACCGCCAGAGTCGGAACCCCAACGCTCAAGCGACAAGCAACCTTCGTCCGGGGCACGAGGCAGAGGCCGCGGCAGAGGAAGGGGCCGAGGTCGTGGACCTCCGCGTGACCCCAAAAAATTCTTCTGTCACTTCCATGGGTCTGACTCCGACCACAGAACAAACCAGTGCCCGGAGAAGAAGAAAACCCTCGACAGAATGGAGTCCGAGAAAAAAGCCAAGCTAGTTGGGCACACTACATGGCCTCAGACTCCACAAGCTCATCAACAAATACAGTACACACAACCTTCGTTCGTTCCACCCCCAACATTTACACAAGCATACCGCCCACCCATGTTCAACTACAACTACCACAACTAGCAGCCGCAGCCAAACCCTCAGACGCAACCCAGTCAACCCACCACCCAAGCTCAACAAACCCTAGAGCAACTACCACCACCCCCAGCCAACCCACTGAAACAAGAAAACTAAACCACATACAGCCAACCCGCGGCACTACCTTCCTTCGGGATGATCATGCCCATCTCCGGAGGTTCCACCCTGGACTTCAAAAATAAGAGACAGCGCAGAGACTACTTCAGACAGGTCCACTGCATCGTCTCCGAAGGTCCAACCAAGAGAACCCAGTGGTCACACTCTCCGATCACCTTCTCTGAAGAAGATGTCAACCTCATTAGCTACCCACACACAGATGCTCTTGTCATCGAGGCAAACATTCAGGGCTGGAGGATCTGCAAGATACTAGTTGACACTGGCAGTTCTGCAGACACCATCTTTTCCGATACCTTCGATAAGATGGGTATCGACCGAAGCCTACTTCAGCCTTCGGATATCCCTTTAATGGGATTCGGAGGAAAGAGAGTGAACGCAATCGTCAAACTGTCACTCCCCGTGTCCTTCGGAGACACGGCCAACGCAAGAACAGAACACATCACCTTCGATGTGGTAGAAATGTCGTACCCATACCGCGCAATCTTAGGAAGAGGGACAATCAACAAGTTTGAAGCTATCGTCCATCAACTATACTTGTGCATGAAGATGCCAGCTCCCGCGGGGGTCATCGCCGTCCGCGGGGACCAGCAACTTGCGCGGGACATTGAGCGAGGATACACCCCAGGACAGAAAAATGTCCACAATCTTCGAACTGAATCCAAGCCCGTTACCTTTAAAGAGTAGCAAAGGGACAGCGAGAAAGCAACCTTCGAAGAAGACTGTGAAGTCAAGAAGGTCCCCCTCGATGTACATCTCCACGACAAAATGGTGACTATCAATGCAACCCTCGAGCCCGAAGAGGAGAAAGAACTTCTCGAGTTCCCCCGCAAGAATCAAGATGTTTTTGCATGGTCCGCCAACGACCTTCGGGGGGTCAGCAGAGACATCATTGAGCATCGTCTGGACATCAACCCAAACATCAAGCCGAAGAAGCAGAAGCTTCGCAAAATGGCAGATGAAAAAGTCGCAGCAGTCAAGGCCGAAGTCCAGAGACTGCTAGATGCAAATGTCATTAGAGAAGTCAAGTACCCAACATGGCTTGCAAATACCATGCCGGTCAAAAAGAAGAATGGCAAATGGCGCATGTGCATCGATTTCACTAACCTCAATAAAGCCTACCCGAAGGATGACTTCCCGCTGCCAAGAATCGACAAAGTCGTTGACGACGCAGCAAATAGTCAACTCATGTCTCTGCTGGATTGCTTCTCCGGATACCACCAGATATGGATGAGAAAGGAAGATGAAGAGAAAACAAGCTTCATAACACCATTCGGCACCTACTGCTTCGTGAGGATGCCCGAAGGATTAAAGAATGCAGGACAGTCTTTTTCAAGAATGACCTCCGTGGTCTTAGAACACCAACTTAGAATGAATGTCCTGGCTTATGTTGATGACTTTGTTGTAACCAGTTCAATAAGAAGCAACCATGTGGCAGATCTGGCCGAAATATTCGCAAGCTTAAGAAAAGCAGGACTGTCCTTGAACCCCAACAAGTGCATCTTCGGAGTTCACAAAGGAAAGGTGCTAGGATGCCTAGTGTCCAACAAAGGCATCGAAGCAAACCCCGACAAAGTAAAAGCTCTTTGGAACATCGAGGAGCCAAAGTCCATCAGGGACGTACAGAAACTCATAGGGTGGATAGCAGCCCTAAATAGATTCATCCCCCTCTCTGCAGACCGAAGCTTACCATTCTTCAAGGTCCTTCGCAACGCAAACAAATTCGAGTGGGGCAACGAACAAAGCAAAGCCCTTCAGGAACTCAAAAACCATCTCCAGAACATGGTCAAAATGACCTCACCTGACCCGAAGGACGTGTTGCTACTGTACATCGCGGCATCCTACTCTGCTGTTAGTGCAGCGCTTGTCCTCGAGAGAGAAGTTGGAGGAAAGAAGCAGCAATTACCCGTCTACTTCGTATCTGAAGCTCTTGCAGGCTCGAAGCTCCTATACTCAGAGATAGAAAAAATTGCATACGCAGTGGTCATGTCTGCCCAGAAGCTACGACACTATTTCGAAGCTCACAAGATAATCGTGGTCACAGATCAACCCTTGCATGACTTGTTCAGCAACAGAGAGGCCTCAGTCAGAATTGCCAAATGGGCTTCGGAACTCTCGGAGTTCTACATAGACTTCGAAAGAAGAACAGCCATCAAATCACAAGTACTAGCAGATTTCATTGCCGATTGGACATCCCCAACCTTCAAGGAGGAACCTTCGACTGAAACCTGGATCGAGCACTGCGATGGGGCCTGGTGCCATGATGAAGCGGGCATTGCTGCAATCATAGAGTCTCCTTCGGGAGCAAAAACAAGATACACAGCACGACTAACCTTCGGCAACCTCGAATCATCTACCAACAACACCACCGAGTACGAAGCCTTGCTCCTGGGCCTTCGCAAAATGAAAGCCCTTGGCCATCAAAACTTCATAGTCAAAACAGACTCAAAGGTCATCAGAGACCACATCGAAAAGGACTCAGAGGCAAGAAAACCAGAGCTTATCGAGTACCTTGATGCCGTCAGATCCATGGAGAAGTATTTCAAGGGCTTCGACATCGTTCATATCCCGAGGCACATGAATGACGAAGCCGACAAACTGGCAAAGGCAGCATCAAGAAAGGAACAGTTACCATCGGATGTATTTTTCGAAGAAATCACAGAACCTTCGGTCAAGCCGAAGAAAGAAAAACAAGTCTCAGTCATCTCAGCCGAAGATTGGAGAACACCTATAATGAAGTACCTTCGGGGAAACATCGAGTCGCCAAATGAGAAAGAGGAGAAGAAAATATTCCAAAGTGCGAGGGGCTATGTTATCTCCGAGGGAGAGTTGTTCAAGTCAGGTGTAACCAGCCCATGGTTAAAGTGCATCTCGACAACCGAAGGAGTCGAGCTCCTCAAGAAAATTCACTCCGGATTTTGCGGATCCCACATTGGCTTCAGACAACTTGTCTCCAAAGCCTTCAGGCAAGGATTCTTCTGGCCAACAGCGCTGAAGGACGCTCAGCACATAGTGAAAACATGCCAAGCATTCCAAATGATGGGGCCGAAGTCCTCAAATCCTTCGGAGCCAACTCAGCTGATACCCCCGACCTGGCCTCTTCAAAGATGGGGAATTGATCTAGTGGGACCCCTACCCACAGCTCAGGGCAATTACAAGTACGCAGCAGTTGTTGTTGAGTACTTTACAAAGTGGATCGAAGCCAAGCCACTCATCAACATCACATCAGAAACAATCAGAAAATTCTTTTGGCAAAACATCATCTGCAGGTTCGGGGTCCCAAGGGAGATCACCGTCGATAACGGAAAACAATTTGATTCACAGCTCTTCAGAGAATTCTGTTACAGTTTGGGCACGAAGGTAATCTTTGCCTCGGTGTACCACCCACAATCCAACGGGGCCGTCGAAAGGGCCAATGTCATCATCTTCGGCAGCATCAAGAAGTGCATGTTTGATCAGAAAAAGGGCAAATGGGTAGATGAACTCCCGAAGGTCATCTGGTCCCACTACACCTCAGAATCAAGAACCACCAAGTTCACCCCATTCAGGCTACTATATGGTGCTGAAGCAATGACACCAGAGGAGCTTAAAAATCGAAGCCTAAGGGTGACCCACCAAGTCGAGGGCACACCCCCGGATGACAAAGACCTCATAGAGCTAGACATCCTTCAAGCTTCAGAAAACCTAGACAAGTATCAACAAGAAACCACGAAGTGGAGAGACAAGAAAATCATGAAAAAGGGCATCGCAGTCGGAGACTGGGTCCTAAGAAGGAAGCCAAATGCCGAAACCTCCGGCAAACTTCAACCAAAGTGGGAAGGGCCATTCCTAGTAATCAAGAGCAACAGGCCAGGGTCATATCACCTGTCCGACGCCGAAGGCAACGAGCTGCAGCATCCTTGGAATGCGGACAACCTCAAAAAGTACTACATATAAAATTGTAAAAAGGACGCATCGCGAAGCTATAAGAGATTGCGGGCCTTCACATTTATTTTTAGTTCTTTTTTTTACATTGCAAACGGGCCGTACTCTTTTCCTCACAAGGGGAAACTCCACACAAGAGGTGAGGTTTTTGACGAGGCGGACCCATTGTAAACAATTTCAATGCAATGAATTTCCCCAAACAAAGTGTCACCTTCACCTAAGCAGCCCAAGTGGCAAGCTTCGGCAAGCACCTACATGCTGCACAAAACAGTAAGTTAGCAAAGTATGCAGAATCCACAAACTTTGCATACTTATCCAAACGCCAAGGGGCTTCGACCTTTTAAAGGCTCGAACCAAAAAACCTTCGGCAAAAAGGCACAATAAGTGCAAACAAAACGCCAAGGGGCTTCGACCTTTTCAAGGTCCGAACCAAAAAACCTTCAGCACAAAAAGGCACAATAAGTGCAAACAAAACGCCAAGGGGCTTCGACCTTTTAAAGGCCCGAACCAAAAAACCTTCGGCAAAAAGGCACAATAAGTGCAAACAAAACGCCAAGGGGCTTCGAACTTTTCAAGGTCCGAACCAAAAAAACCTTCGGCAAAAAGGCACAATAAGTGCAAACAAAACGCCAAGGGGCTTCGACCTTTTCAAGGTCCGAACCAAAAAAACCTTCGGCACAAAAAGGCACAATAAGTGCAAACAAAACGCCAAGGGGCTTCGACCTTTTCAAGGTCCGAACCAAAAAACCATCGGCAAAAAGGCACAATAAGTGCAAAAAGAATGCCAAGGGGCTTCGACCTTTTCAAGGTCCGAACTAAAAAACCTTCGGCACAATAGGCACAATAAGTGCAAAAAGAACGCCAAGGGGCTTCGACCTTTTCAAGGTCCGAACCAAAAAACCTTCGGCACAATAGGCACAATAAGTGCAAAAAGAACGCCAAGGGGCTTCGACCTTTTCAAGGTCCGAACCAAAAAACCTTCGGCACAATAGGCAAAATAAGTGCAAAAATAACGCCAAGGGGCTTCGACCTTTTAAAGGTCTGAACCAAAAAACCTTCGGCAAAATAGACACAAAAAATTGCAAAAAATGCCAAGGGACTTCGACCTTTCGAAAGGTCCGAACCCAAAATAACTAAGGAAGTATCGAAGGGTGGATGCCAGAAAGGGGAAGGCGTTTTTTCCATCCTAACCCTCGGCACACATCATTCAATTTACCCAGCAACGAAAAGAACAAAACCCTTCGAAGACAACAGCGCGCAAGAAAGGGGGGAGACGATTTTCTTCAAAAAATACAAAGTTTTCGCGCGTTGCCTCGTTAGCAAACAAATCATCTATCGGAATACCAAACACTTCCTTTTCATAAAATGCATCCGGGCAACAACTCGTTAGGAAGGGGGGGGAGACATTTTTTCAAAAACAACCCTAACGAGCGTCGCCTCGGACAACAGCAAATCACCGCCCGAAGGAAAAGTCCGGCAACCTAACAAAGGCGGAGATATTCTAAAGGTGCTTTCCCTTGTAGAAAGCAACCTCCAAAAAGATCCTTCGGGAAGAAAAAACGAAGGAAAGGGGGGGAGACGTTTTTCTCCAAAGAGCACCACGACAGTCATAACAAAGCACCGCGAAGGATGCACAAAACACATCACCTCGAAGGATGCGCATAATAGAGCACCTCGAAGGATGCACAAAACATAGCACCTTGAAGGATGCACATAACAAAGCACCGCGAAGGATGCACAAAACACAGCACCTCGAAGGATGCGCATAACAAAGCACCTCAAAGGATGCACAAAACACAGCACCTCGAAGGATGCACATGACAAGGCACCTCGAAGGATGCACAGAAGCAACACCTCGAAGGGGCACAGAAACAACACCTCGAGGGACATCGCAGGCACCTCGAAGGATGCACACATAAAGGAAACCCGAAGGATACGCAATAAGAAAACACTACAAAGGCAATCGTGAAGGTCACATTCAGACGACAGAGAAAAACATATTACAATGAATTTCTACTGGAACAGCTTAAATATTCCGCAACGCTGCATCCAGGACGAGCAAGGCTAAAAGCCTCCCAGCTCATCAATATCATAGCGTTGTTCACATCCTGCACCATGGGAATATTTACAGACCAAAGTGCCAGAAAGCTACCAAAGTAAACTACAAACTAATCTCTAGACCTGAGCCCCCGACGAACCACCGGCGTCATTCCCCGAAGGAGACCTCCGATCCTCGGATATTCGATTGTCCTCCGAAGGCTGATCAGGAGTCGCCCCCTGCACCAAATAGACGAAACCAATCAAAAACAAATAGAAGAAAAATGAAAGGTTGCTGGAACCAACCCTACCTCAGCAACTGCGGCTGCCAGAGTCCGAACGGTGACCTTGCCAGAAGGTTCCCAGAACTGCTCAAAAAACACAGCCTTCACCTCTTGAATTCTTGCCACCTCCACCGCCAAGCCTTCGTAGGGCACATACTGAAAACCATCCAGTCGGACAATATCAACTGCGCCGGCGTGAAGAAGATTTCCAACAAGCCCCTCGAAGAAAACAGAGGCCGTGTTGTCATTTGCAACGCTCATCACCTCCCCGAGCCCCTCGAACTCCGATAGCAATCAGTCCAAAAGCTGAAAGAAAACTTGGGGACCTTCGGCCGGCTCAGGCAAGGGCAAAGGCTCCGCTCCAAGGGCAGCAACAGCCTTCTTGTACTCTTGGTACACTCCATCGGCTCGTTTGGCGACCTCGGTGAAGACCTGCTCGAGTTCAATCATTTTAGCATGAACCCTCTCCAGCTCGGTGATCCTCCCCTTGAGGGCAGCCTTCTCATTTGCATCCCCCTCAATGATCCTCCGAAGGCTCTCTAGAACCTTCTCGTTATCTGAAGCAGCAGACTCCAGCCTCGAACACTTGGCCTTCAATTGCTGGTTCTCGTCCTTCAGAACGAGAATTTCCGCCTCAGCCCGCCATAGTTTGTCAGCTAGACCCAATCTCTCGGTGGCACTCGCCACCCGAAGGTCCGCGTCCGCCTTAGCCTTCTGTATGAAAGTACGGCTGGCGTGGGCAAGCTTCTTGCTCAACTCAGCAACAATGAAGGCAGCGTCGGAGGTAGACGCCTCTGCCACGGCTGCATTAAACTCTGAATCAAAAACAAAAATCACCTTCGGGGAAAACAAAAGGTGAAGGAAGGCTAAATGTAATCAGACACCACCCTACCCCTCTCAGGAGGAAGAATCCCAGTCGTTCCAGGCCCATGCATCAGAGACAAAAGTTGACTCATTGACGCAGAGACAGCTGTGAAGGAAATAAAAGAGGAATTTTATAAAGTCTCAAAACAAAGGGTTCACAAAACACAAAGAATCGAAGCTTACCGGCTTCGTCGAGATTCAATCCCTCCAACGCCTCCACCTCTTTGTCCGAAGGTGGAGCAGAAGAACCACCGGGAACCTCTCCACCCCTGAGCGCCATCAACGTCTCACCAACCAAGATTTCCCCATCTTCGATGTTCACCGCAAGAAACAGGCTGTGCAGCGGTCGACGCCAGAGCCGGACCTTTCGGGGCATCAGCCGTCGAGTCGGACACCCTCGGCACGGGTGGCTTCGGGATGTCCGCAGGCTTGGCCCCAGTCTTGACAAGGCTTTGAATCCTCCGGCGTTTCGTCGTACCTTCGGATGAACAATGAAGGTTAATCAACACTTTCGCCACCTCAACCCGACGGCCGGAACCGAAAAGCATGGTCCCGTACTCATCGCTAAGATCGTAACGGGATCTAAAAAGCCTCCCTTCGGGAACTACAATCTCCCCACCCACCGTCCCCATGAGCTCTTCCATGAATGAGGGCGTACCACTGTCGCCCGAAGAAACTTCCTCATCTTGCGCCTTCCTCTTGACGCTCTCAGCCCTCGCAACAGAAACCTTCGTGCTCGAAGGTTTCCGACCACGCCCGCGACCTCGCGTGCTAGCAAACCCGGAGCTTCCCGCCTCCTCCACCTTAGCCTTACCTCTAGACTTCGACCCAGGAACCTCCGAACCAACGTTCCCCGATGGAGTCATTCTTGGAACGGCGTTTGCCGGCACCGGCCGAGCCTCGTAGGCCACGCCCATCTCAGCCAAACACCGGTTCAAACGAAGGTTACCCCCGCACACCTCCACCAAAGAATGATACTCCTTTTTGTTCCATGGACCCAATATCTCCGCAGCCTGCCGCTCCAGCTCACCAACAATAACTTCGTCACTGGAACCCTCGGGCCTCCGAAGCCCAAAAACCCGAGAAGTCACATCATACTTCAAACCAGCAAAGCGCTTGCGCTCGAATCTCGACAGAGACCAGCAAGCAGCCAAAGGCCAAACCTTCGCAGCCAGAAATTCCTCGACAGCATCCCTGCCACCACAAACTCGGCAAGCCGTCATGAAGGCTTCCAGACACGATTTGAAACCCGGACCATGCTTGCTAAAGGCAGGCTGATAGACGTGATCGAACATCTCAATGTCCGAAGCCAGTAGAAACTTCTCCTCGACAGAACCTTCGGGGTCAGGGAAGCCAATCTTCGCGTAAAACCAGTATCCCAACCAGTTCCCTTCCCACTTGTTCTTGTAAGCCGTCGAGAGCATAACCTTCTCCAGGCCTGTCCTTTTGTTCGGTTTGCGAGGAACGAAGGTGCAGCAGCCGTTCTGAACCTCGCTAAGCTCGGCATCATCATCTACATAGACCTTACGAGGCTGGCAGTGCAACTGAAAAAGCCTACAAAAGGCATCCACAGACAGTTCTCCTCCGAAGGTCCGCACCACCCACAGAAACTTGGCCAATGCAACAATCCCGTTCGGGGTAAAGTGGTGAAGCTTCACGTTAAATGGCTCCAAAAGCTTCGGCACAATTGGATCCATCGGAAGCCTAAGCCCCGCTGTAAAAAAGTCCTTAAAGACCACAACCTCGCCGGTCTCCGGTACAGGAATCAATTCTGCCCCTGGAGGGCGACAAACCCCCTCGGCGAAATAGCCCTTCGAAACATAGAAGTCTATCGTGCTCTGAGAAACGACAGATGGCTCGAAAAGCAAAGTCTTACGTTTCTCCGGAGCCATTAATTCTGACACGTCCGCGGACACCGCCGAAAGGCTCTCGCTGGACTGCTGCTGCTGAGAAGGCTGTGAACCACCCGCCTCTCCTTCGGGAGCTGGACCAGAGTCTGCACGAAGAACCGCCCTCTTAATGAATGCCATATCTACACAAAAACAAAGAAAGGCAAATTAGGAAAAAGGGTTCAAACGAACCTTCAATCAACCTTGCTGTTTGCTTAGTACGAGCCATAAACCGCAAAACCACTTACACCGAGGAAAACGACCAACTTGACCACGCACGAAAATGGAACCTTCGAAAGAAATGCTTTATAGTGGAAAGCGCCGAAGGTAAGCAAAGCTCGAGGGGGCACAGAATTTACCCCCCCCCCCCCCCCCCCCCCCGTCCGCTTATATAGGTGAGGGAAAGCAACAGTACCAACGGTAAAATCGAGGAGTCGGCCGCCCAAGCGGCGAATAGGAGCCCGACACGTAAACCACCAAAAATGATCGTTGCAGCCGACGGTCCGGGAGACGTTTTTCCTCGGGAGCTTCCCGAAGGTTACTTGCAATCCTCTTCTTCAACGCGGGTTCGGACCGTCGGCTTCGGACCTCGCCCTCGAGGGGCTACTGTTGGGAATTGGACCTTCGGGTCAAGCCCTCACCCTCGGAAATGCTCCCTAACCTGTTTGCAGGGCCCCAACGAGATGGAGCCAAGCTTACCTGAAGGTATTGGATGAACACTAAGAAGCGCAAGCTCAAAGACCATAACCTTCGGTACGAAGGATATCACCTTCTGTAGGCCGAAGGTGACCGATGGCTGCCCAGAAGCGCAAGCGCAAACATCAAAACCTTCGGCGACGAAGGATATCGCCTTCGTCCGGCCGAAGGTGACGAAGGGTTGCTCAGAAGCACAAGTTCGAAGACCAGGACCTTCGGGTCAAGGAATCAACTTCGGGAACGAAGGTGGTGGCTGATTGTTCATTGATGGAACCTTCATGGCTCTAACTCCCGGAGGTCCCCGAAGGTTGTTGGAACCTTCGTCGGTTGTAGACATGCGTGTGAAACGTGAATATGTGAGAAGGTCGGATTTGTACACCTCTCGAATACGTGAGAATGTCGGATTTGTAAACCTCTCACCTTGTAATTTTACCCCGAAGCCGGCTAAGAGTGAGCTGTAAATGAGTTGGGAGGGGGCAATTTAGGAAAACCTAGCCGAGGGCTAAGGGTCCCCTCCTCTCCACAGTGTAAAGGGTTGAATTTTCTAATCATTATTGGAGTTCGACACCTACATTCATTGTCATCTTTCATATTGTTCATGCTCCCTGTCTGGGCGTCTAAGAAGCTAAGATCCCAACAACCATGAAAGAGGGTGATGCTGACCTCCATCTTGGCAAAGGAGCTGGTGATGATGCCGCGTGGGGAAAAGAAGTACCGGATTTTCATACTGAGATTAAGTCTGCTAAGAAGGTATCGCCTTCAACTCCAAGTTTGGCTTCATTTCTGACCCTCCTTTCTTTCGCACTACGCAATCAGTTATGCGAGATTTCACCAAACCAATTGTGGCTCCCTCTGCTAGCTTGACGATGATGTCTCTGAACACCAATGAGACGATGACGATGACGATGACAACGATGAAGATGACGAGGAGGAACAGAAAATGCAGCCACATATTGCTCCACAGTATAAACATCTTATTACTATTAGAACAGGGAAGCCAAAAGGCTCTCTAGCTGATGCCTTGAAGAGTGATCCAGATAAAGTTAGGCGCCTTAGTCTTAGCGAGCAACAACTTGCCAAAGTGGCAGAGGATCATGGCACTGAAATTGTGAGGTATACATAAAATAACTACTCTTTAACTCCGCCTATGCTGACTGGAAGACTCTCTCTCCTGAGTCGTCTCAGCATAGCCGGTCCCAAGCCCGGGTAAAGGAGGAGGGTTGCGTTAGGTTTTGGCAAACCAGCATAGAAAATAGCCACTCTAATGGATTTGAAACATAAAATAACTACTCTTATTAGCAGCTTCCCTCTTTGTATTTTAACAGCGGGCGGCTGCAGTAGAAAAGAGGGAGAGATTAAGATACCATATTCCTGCATGCTCCGAACCCTGAAAAGAAAATACTGAGCACTGTAACATCTATAATTGTTTTCTCCCTTTGTTCTAAATACGAGTAGGTTCACACAGAGAAACATACTGAGGATATACCCGAAGGGCACTCGGGTTACTTCATCCAACTACAATCCATTTCTTGGTTGGGTGCATGGTGCTCAAATGGTGGCCTTCAATATGCAGGTATATTTTCTCCTGAGCTGTTGATCCAAGTTCTACAGGCTGCTGCTTGCCTAAATCGGTTCACTGACCATTCATATAATATGGTGCCTCTGTTTTGATAGTCACGCACTTACACCTCTCATAACAGCAATCATATTTCCTTCTTGCAGGGATACGGAAGAGCCCTTTGGCTAATGCATGGATTTTATAAAGCCAATGGTGGGTGTGGCTATGTGAAGAAACCAGATTTCTTGGTGCAAACAGAACCAGAAGTCTTTGACCCAAGGGAACCCCAACCTGTGAAGAAAACCTTGAAGGTCAAGGTGTACATGGGTGATGGGTGGCGGATGGACTTTAAGCAGACACACTTTGATCAGTATTCTCCTCCCGATTTCTATACACGGGTATGTATGCAAATACAACTCAGATTAAGTTTGGCAACAGTGTAGTTACAAGCAGCATAGCTTGTTCTAATCCACTGGTATGGTAGGTTGGCATAGCTGGAGTCCCAGCAGACTCGGTGGTGAAGAAGACAAAGGCGATCGAGGATAACTGGGTGCCAGTATGGGAGGAAGAGTTCAGCTTCCCTGACCGTCCCAGAGATTGCTTTGCTGCGGGTGGAGGTGCACGAGTATGACATGTCGGAGAAAGACGACTTTGGCGGGCAGACGGTGCTGCCGGTGTCGGAGCTGCGGCCGGGGATCCGAGCGGTGGCGCTCTTCGACCGCAAAGGGAACAAGTACAACCACGTGAAGCTTCTCATGCGCTTTGAGTTTATCTAGTCGGAGAGCTGACGATTGCATTGAGTAATATTGCAGGTGTGAGCCCGTGCACCTTTCCTGTATGTTTATGTTAGTGCGAATATATGTGTGAATATGCAAAAATATTCTAGATGTATGCTTGTGTGAGTATGGCGGTTTGGTGAGCTGTTTCATGGTTTCTTTGTGCATAGATTGGATTGGAATTGAATGTTTCATGGTTTCTTTGTGTATAGATTGGATTGGAATTGGATGATGTAACAGTCTTGCTATGTAACATGTTACTATTATACAATAATAATAAAAATAACAAGGCATCGTGCTTACACCATGCTGCCTTCTTCTGGAATCCGGATTGTATGGTTATTCTGAATCCAGGAAGCTGATCGACCACTAGTACGTATTGTAAAGAAAAAAACGTTTATCCCATACCCGCAAATGATCATACACACTGTTCTTATTTGCTATGAAAATGGTGATTCTTGGCCGTTCAAGCATATGTGGTTCAGACATAAAAAAAAAGCAGGATATATTGGAATGAAAATCTATGTCTTTCCCTTCTTGGAAGATCCAGAAATTCCAAGTGGCCCTTCGACTCACTAGCTGTGAAATATGGATAAACTAGCAGAATTCCTATCCCTATCCAAGGAAATGTAATGTTCACCTCTTTGCTTTACATACATGGTCATTAAAATTATCCATCAACTAAATAAAATAAATTAGGTTTCGTCAGATTCCCTATGGGGTCTCGCCATCTTCTTCCCCTTTAGGCCATCATATCTTGGAGCTGCAAGCATTAGGTCAATCCTTCAGTCAGAAGCATCCCTCCAGAATTCCAGATATGAGATGCTACTAGACACTGAATCAACGATAGATTTACCAAGGCTTTCACTTCACATTTCACAAACATGCTAACTAGCAGCAGAAGACTCCTGAGTTACTTCTGTAGTTATATCTGCGGCAGAGCTACTGGTCTCGGCAGCCTGGTTTTGGCTGCTCTGCGCTTGACTTACTGCTGGTGCCGGTTGCTGTTGATCTTCAGCAAGACCCAGAACCACCAAAGTGGACCTGCCCATAAAAGCAGAATCCGATCACATATCCAGCGCCTCATATAATATGCATACCTACAATTTGCTATAGATAAGAGCAAAAAAAGAAAACCTTGGAAGAGTAGATCGAACATTTGGTTGCTCAGCGTGCTCAACCAAGGGTGCCTTCAGTGTGGGATTCTTACTCAAGGCATTCTCAAGTTGAGGAGCTGGTAACTGAAAAAAACATATGCCACGTCATGGGAAATCTTGATACATTATTAAAAACAAGGGAATTGGATCCAAAACTCTTACGTTCATGGGCCCTTGAGCCTACTAAGAAATTAGCATATCCGGTGTAAAATAACTCCTAGATGAGGATTGAGCATAATGCATACACAAACAAATAGGTCATGTAAGAGATGATGCGTGCCAACCTGCAGTAACACACCATATGACTGAGGTTTCGTCAAGATAGCACACTTCAGAAATCCTACCCATAACTTAGGATATTTCCAAATCTGACATGAGAAGTGATGGAGTCCAGTTTCAGAAATATGTAAAAGAGAACATCAGCTAAAGTCATCTTCCATTAAAAAAAAATCAAGGACCTGCTTGCTCACAAGGCGAGACATGATCTCCATCACAAAATCCACCTGTGAGGAAGGCTCATCATCAGATTATGAAGTCCTTTGAATCAAATCTACTAAATGTTGTAGGAAGGAATAATAGATGTATTCCTCCAACCCTAGAAGGGTGGGTATATATAATTCCTATACATGGGCCTCTATACACATGGGCTCAATATACCCCCCCCCCCCGCAGTCTGAACTACCGACACAGCGGTGTTCAAGACTGGACAACAAGAAAGCCAACACCCCCCCACAGTCTGAACAACCGGCGCAGCGGTGTTCAAGACTGGACAAGAGTACAAAGAGAGTACAAAGGGCTAATACCCACCCGCAACCACAACTAGCCACCGGCTACGTTGAGGCTGGAGCAAAACTCCGAGAAGGTCGAGGAGGGCAGCCCTTGGTGAAGATGTCAGCAAACTTTGAAGTAGTCGGGACATGAAGTACCCGAACATTGCCGATGGCGACTCTGTCGCGCACGAAGTGCAGGTCAATCTCCACATGCTTCGTCCGCTGATGCTGGACGGGGTTGGTGGAGAGATACACGGGGTTGACGTTGTCGCAGTAGACGAGCGTGCTCTTGGCGAGCGGGCTGTGGAGCTCCGCCAAGAGCTGTCGTAGCCAAGACGCCTCCGCCACGCCGTTAGCGACAGCCCGGTACTCCGCCTCAGCACTGGAGCGGGAGACAACTGGCTGCCGCTTGGACGACCAGGTTGCCGCCCAGGAAGACGGCGTAGCCGGAGGTGGAGCGACGAGTGTCCAGGCCGAGGTCCACTGTGCCACAGACGTAGCGGAGGAGACGCTTCAGCGCAGCAAGGTATGACTCTCGGGGATCATGCATATGGAGACAGACCTGCTGGACAGCGTAGGTGAGATCTGGCCTGGTGAAGGTGAGGTACTGCAACACGCCGGCCAGACTCCGGCAGGCCGTAGAATCAGCCACCGGATCACCCAGATCAGCAGACAGCTTCGCCTGAGTGTCGACAGAAGCAGACAGCTTCGCCTGAGTGTCGACAGAAGTGGAGCAGGGCTTGCAATCAGTCATCCCAGCCCGCTCCAGGATATCAAGTGCGTACTGCCGCTGGTGAAGAAGAAGACCAGACGGGCGAGGCTCAACAGTGACACACAAGAAGTGGTGGAGCTGACCAAGATTTTTCATAGCGAACTCCTGCTGCAGAGAGGAGATGACACTCTGAATCAACTGCTGACTGGAGGCTGTGAGCACAATGTCATCAACATAGAGCAGCAGATATGCAGCCTCACCCCCACGGCGGTAGACGAAGAGAGACGTGTCAAACTTGGCCTCGGTGAACCCCAATGTCAGCAAGAACATGGCGAACCGAGAGTACCAAGCCCGAGGAGCCTGCTTCAGTCCATCGAGAGACTTGTTGAGCCGACAGACCATATCCGGACGACTCGAGTCCACAAATCCCGTTGGCTGAGAGCAGTAGACAGTCTATGACAGAGTGCCGTGAAGAAACGCATTCTTCACGTCCAGCTGGTGCACAGGCCAAGAGCGCGAGAGGACCGTGCGCACCGTAGCGGGCTTCACGACTGGGCTGAAGGTCTCATCATAGTCCACACCAGACCGCTGAGTGAACCCCCGGAGAACCCAGCGAGCCTTGTAGCGCTCCAGTGTGCCATCAGCCCGGCGCTTATGCGTCCAGATCCACTTGTCAGTCACCACATTGCAACCAGACGGACGCGGCACGAGGTCCCACGTCTGGTTGGAAGGAAGAGCCGCGTACTCCTCTTCCATCGCCCGACGCCAGTGAGGATCCGCCAAGGCGTCGCGGACAGAGGAGGGTACCAGAGAGACCCGCGGCTCTCCCTCGGTGGAGGAGAGAGTCGCGGCCTGAGACGTCATCCGCCGAGTCACCATGGGATGGATATGCCGAGAATCCCGATGGATGACTGGCGGGTGGTACACCTCCGGCTCGGCTCGAGAGGGAGCCGGAGGAGGCGGCGGCGGCGACGGCTCCGGCGTCGGCGTCGCAGGAGCCTCCGGAGCAGGAGGAGGCGCCGGTGTCGACGCCGAACGACGCCGGTACACCTGCACCGGCTCAGCGTACCACTGCGGCGCCGAGCGACGCCGGTACACCTGCACCAGCTGAGTGTACAGCGCAGGTGCAGGGGAAGGCACCGGGGCCGCGCGTGGCGCAGCGGGAGACACCGGGTCCGCGCGCGGCGCGACCGCGGGCACCGGGGCCGCGCTCGGCGCAGCAGGGATCACCGGAAGCGGTGCCGGTGTGCCGGGAAAACCTGCAGGAAAAGGACAGACAGGTAATGGTGGCTGAACCACCAGGTCAGTCGGAAACAGAGACTCCAGCTCGGGGTCAGGAGAATGTGTGGAGGTGGAGTAGGAGAAATCCGACTCGTCAAAGACGACGTGTCGGGAGATCAGAACGCGGCGAGAAGTGAGGTCAAAGCATCGGTACCCCTTGTGGTCAGGGGAGTACCCGAGGAACACACAACGAGTCGAGCGGGGCGCCAGCTTGTGAGAAGCGGTGGCGGAGGTGTTAGGGTAACACGCACACCCGAAGACCCGAAGATGGTCATAGCGAGGAGGGATACCGAAGAGAGTGTGGTGTGGAGTGGGAGCAGGAGAAGCAGTGGACGGAAGGCGGTTGAGCAGGTAGGTGGCGGTGTGGAGGCTCTCAGCCCAGAAGCGCGGGGGCTAAGAAGCCTGGATCAAAAGAGTGCGCACGACGTCGTTCGTCGTGCGAATCATCCACTCAGCCTTGCCGTTCTGAGGAGAGGTATACGGACAAGACATACGCAGCTGAACACCCCGAGACAGGAAGAAGGACCGGGAGGTGGAGTTATCGAACTCCCGCCCGTTGTCACACTAGACGGACTTAACGGTGAGGCCGAACTGAGTGGACACCCAGCGAAAGAAGTGGAGGAGGGTGGGGAAGGTCTCAGACTTGGCGCGCAAAGGGAAAGTCCAAGAGTAATGAGAAAAATCATCAACAATGACCAGATAATATTTATAGCCAGATATGCTAAGTACAGGAGATATCCACAGATCACAGTGAATCAGATCAAAAGCATGCGCAGCATGCGAAGAAGAAGAAAACGGAAATCTAACATGACGACCTAACTGACACGCATAACAGGGGTGCTCAGCAGGAGCCCAAGTACATGGAACATTGGTACTACGGCTGAGCTGAGCCAAAACGTCGCGACCGGGGTGACCAAGCCGGCGGTGCCAGGTGGTGGAAGAAGGCGTCATGGCAAAAACAGTAGACAAAGAAGCCGAAGGCGAGGCAGCAGAAGCAGGAAGCCGAAAAGTGTAAAGGGGCCCCGGGCTGTCACATCGGAGGAGCGGACGCCGGGAAGCCGAATCATTCACAGTAAGACCAGAGGAGTCAAATTCGATAGAACAGGAGTTGTCAGCAGTAAACTGGCGAATAGAAATAAGGTTGTGAACTATTTGAGGAGCAACAAGAACATTAGGAAGACGAGGAGCAGAACCCACGGCGGTGACAGGAAGGCAAGACCCATCACCAACCATGATAGAAGAAGGAAAAGAGGGGTGTGGGGGTTGGACAGAAGAGAGGATACCGGCATCAGGAGTGGTGTGGAACGAGGCACCTGAGTCCCATGGTGCTGAAGGACTGCGCTAGAGCGGCCTGATCCCACCCCCCAGGCCAGGTCGGCTGCTGGCTAGGCTGAGCGGGCGGGGTCCAGGACGGCGCGAAGTGTGGAGCAGCGCCAGTGAACATGGCCACCGGCTGGAGCTGAGGACGAGACCCCCCTCCCGGACCCTGGAACGGCCACATCGAGATGCGCCCTGACCATGGGTTGCTGAAGGATGGCCAGGGCGTACCTCCAGGGGCAGGGGCAGGAGCGGGAGCCGGAGTCGAGGGCGAGGTGGGGAAAGGCCTCTAGCGGGCGATCCAGCTCTTCAGGTGGTCGTAGGTCCCCCTGCACGAAGGCGTGGAAGGTGGCGTCGAGCTGGAGAGCGCGGTACTCGGCGTTGCCGAGGAACTGCCCCTCGAGCGCCACCCAGGCCTGCCGCGCGGTGCCGCCGTGGGTCCTGACGAGGTCCTGAAGATCTAGGGAGATGGTCCCGAAGATCCAGGACATGGCGACGCTGTCGAGACGCAGCCACGCCACGTCTCGCGCCTCGATCGGCGAGTCGACGAGGACGTGGTCGTCGAGGGCGTAGCGGCGGAGGGTGAGGACCTGGTCCCGCCAGCGGCCGTAGGAGGAGGACGCGGGGTCGAGGAGGACGGAGACCAGGGCCCTGATGTTCTGGACGCCGGCGGCCTGGAGGTGGAGCTGGGCGACCATGGGGTCGGTCGGGTCGTACCGGGCTCCAGATCCAGCGGGCGGGGCCTGGTGGGAGGAAGAGGCGCCGTGCTCAGGGTCGACGGGCTGGCCGGAGGAGACGCGGAGGTAGCGCTCCGCCTCGGCGACCCGGAGAGCAAGGGCGTCGGCCGTGGCGCACTCGCGCTCCCAGGCGAGGGCTGCCACGCGGACCCGCTCCTGGGCCGCCGAAGCCTTCGACTTGGCGGCGAGGAGGGCCGCGGCGAGAGCGGCGCCGGCCTGCTGCCCTTGGAGAGCGGCGGCGGCGAGCGGCGCATCCGTGGGCGCCATCCCGAGGCCGGACCACGCGGGATCGGCGGCGGCGGCGGGCTGCTTGCCGGCAGCGACGGCAGCGCGGTGGGCGGCGGCGGCGGCGCCGGGACCGGCAGCGGCCGCCCAGGCGGCAGCGGCGGCTGCAGAGGGTCTGGCGGCCGGCCGGGCAGCGGCAGCAGAGGAGGGTAGGGGAGGGGCGGCTGGATCTGGGGCCAGGCGGCGGCGGCGGCGCCTAGCGCGCCCGGCGCTGCGCCCCCCGCGCCCAGCGCGCTCGCGCCAGCGACTGCTGGGGCAGCGGCGACGGCGAGCAGGGCCCCCCAGCGGCCCCAGGCGGCACCGGCCCCCGAAGCAGAGGAGGCGGCGGCCCAGGCTGCGGTGGAGCCCAAAGCAGAGGAAGGGACGCTCGGAGCAGAGGAGGAAGGGAGGGGAGGGAAGGAGAGGGGAAGGGAGGGGGCCGGTGGCCGGCCGGCCATGGCCGGTGGCTGCGGGCTGGATGGGAGGGAGAGAGAGGAGGAAATCCTAGGCTATTGATACCATGTAGGAAGGAATAATAGATGTAGTCCTCCAACCCTAGAAGGGTGGGTATATATAATTCCTATACATGGGCCTCTATACACATGGGCTCAATATACACCAACAAATGTGAGAAATGATGCTTCCAAGAGACTAAAATATTAACAATTTTTCATGATTATAAGACGCAAATACTCGATTTCCACAGGAAGGAGTCAATAAGATTCACATTAACTATTTTGCTCTGGCAGGATTTCATTCCTGGATCCTTGATTGCCTCAACCAGTCACTCCCTTTCAAACAGGAAGTAGGCACTACACACAGCTGAGCTAACAGGTAGTAAATATGGGTGCATCTTTCTTGCTTATTCCCATCTAGCTACAATGAAATAGTTATTGATGTAGGTTTTCCAATAGAATATGGTGCATTCACCAAAATCGATAGCAAGAGGTCATAAGTATTGAGTTGCATGCACCAACCAGTTCAACCCAAAAGCTTAAGTTGATGGGGAGAGGTGGACAATTCACTTATATTCCAACACTCTCCCTCACGTGTTGGCTCCCTCAGGCCTCAGATGTGGAATAGGAGCAAGCAGAAATTATTTTATTTAATTACGCTAAGCAGGATTCGAACTCAAGACCTTTGGCTTTGATACCATATTGAGTTGACCCAAAAGCTTAAGCTGATGGGGAGAGATGGGCAATTCACTTATATTCCAACAATAAGCATCGATGAACTCTTGCTTCTGGAATATCATGTGATTAATGACAAATCGTCAATGTATGCCTTCAAAAGTAAGATCACATGGTTGTGTGAACTTTACTTTAAAGAACCCTAGGGCCATGTCATCCTGGTCACATGTACAAATCTCTTTCACAAACTATGCTATAAACAAAAATCATGCCATCCATTTCATAGCACCAAATATCTCAGGCTAATCACATTTGACATAGTTGATAGTTCACATAATGTGAGTGAGGAGTTAATTTACCAATGCAGGAAAAACACCTATTGCTTGCATAACAGTCCTCATGAATAGCAAAGGAAGAGGAATTTGCTCAACCTGTGGAAAAGTTTACATTGATCACCAACTGCATCATATAATAAGGCAGATACTATGAAATAGAAATCATGCCCACCAGTTGATTTAGTGCTTTTGCCAAAACTTGCTGGGTGAATATTGTTCTTTGCTCGAAGCAAGCAGAGCATGCATCCATAACCTATAATTAGTTATGAAGCCTTCAGTTGATTAAATTAGGTTGTCAAATGGTTCGAAAACCCAATTCTAAAATAAAGAGAGAAACTAGCATACCTTTTTGAGTGGTATTCCTTCCTTATCAGGATCTATTACATGAATTGCAATTAAAATTTCTGATGGGTCAAGAGAAGGGCCATTCCGAGATGATCCCTGCGACAAGTAAAAAGTGATGTTGTGTGATTAGTATGCAATGCCCAACTGAAATGAATAGGTAAAATAAGTCCGAATCCAAGTAACTTGAAAAGTTCAAAGTCCTAAAGAGACAGAAACTTGTTCTTTAACAATAAATCTTTACCAGGAAATAATACACTCGTAAAGTTCTATTTATGTCTCAGCCTCATGTGTGGAATTCAACTAAGTCTCAAGCTAGAGCTTTATTTTCAAGTTACATTGAGGAATGATCTCAAAATTCACTCAAACGAACATATATCACGATATCTGGATGAAAAAACTAACCTGCAAGATTCGTGAAAGGGCAGCTTGAAACTTGTCCATGGGAAGATTAACAATACTTGGGAACACAGGCAGGACCTGAAAGCAAAGGGTAGTGAACATAACTAATATGTACCTGGATAAAAATATAAGAAACATCTCAACAATAAGAGTGCTGCCACACATCCGACTTCATCCTGCTATACGACAGCAGCAAATCAAGAAGGAGCCATTTCTCTCCCTGCAGAGACTAGGGAGCAGTTGTTTTCCTCAGCAGTGCACAGAGTCGGGCGTTTGGACGATATGGTAGGACCCATAGATGTTTCCCAATAATAATGTTTAAAGTATAGAATTACTCCAGCATAGCAGAAAACCAATTAATATCAAGGACTCAAGGTTCATACAATTGAAAGGCAAAACACTTACAATAGGGTGGCAATTTCCATGGAATAAAAAGAAAGCAGTTTAACAGGCATGTGCAAGTGCAAAACAAAGTGCAAATAATTGGCAGTACTATAGACAACTGCAGAAGATTGCGAAAGTTTAAGCCACAGCCTAGAATTAGAATATGATAATGCTAACTGGTGGTATGTAGTGGGAGGGGGGGGCAAAACCTCGTCTTTTGGCAGATGAGACAAGATTGCAAAAAGGAATTCAACATCCTGCAAAATGAGGCTGACATTTTAGAAACTGAGAATATCCAAGCTGACTCTGATCTTCTAGAATATCAGTAACAAATCTGTGCTTTTTTAAAGTGAGCAACGACCTTTGTTTTAGAATATATGTTCTTTATGGAAGAAGTCAATTCTTTGGATGGAACTGCAGCATCAGTGAGGGTTTGTAAAACCTGTATGGTGCAATATCATAGGTTATAAAAATGCAACCAATGCAAGAAGATAATCTTAGAAAACATAAACCCTCTTTTGCATGTAGTCACGTGGATTCGGATCAATAGAAGAGAAAATATCATAAAAGGCAAACAGAAGTCAAAAGTACAACTTGCACCTGCATTAGGAGGTCCTGGCAGTCACCTGGTGGATCTGAGATGATCCCAAGAAGATCAGGAGAGGAGCCTATTGTGCGTATTAGAATTGGTACTTGTCGGTGAACTGCCTGGAAGAAATCAATTACATGGTAGATAAATATTTGCTGATAGAACAAAACGTAAAGGAATATCCAAGCTATCTACAAGGCAGAGAATGATAGGCTGTAAGGACCTGCTTGGCAGCTTGAGGTAGACTGCTGTATATTGCAAATACATGTCTGAGGAGGGAATGTTTCTGGTAAGAAAGACATGTTTTGCTTGCTGTTAGCAGATATCATGGAACTAGACTAAAATAGCTGCTAATCAGTAGTCATTGACCTTGGTGCACAATGCAAAATACAGCGACATTAGAGTTTGAGCATCTGCCACTGAAGCTGATAAATTTTCTAAAACACCATCCTTCAGAAAATACAAGGATACCCAATCAGCAAAATTGCAATCAGTTCAGAATATCAGCATAAAAATATCTGAAAGAAATGAGAGCATGAGACAAACATTGTGTGCTTCAGGTGTAGCTGTTTCAGTAGCTGCAGAATCACCAGATGGAATCACTTCTAGAACTGAATTAAGTTTTTCTTTTGCAAAATCTTCAATCTTTTTGGAAATGCTTGCCATGGGAAATAACTTATTTGCTACCTGTTATCATATGGCAAACGAGGTGAGCAAACCATGTAAGTGCAAATTTCATAGAAGCAGGCGGGATTTGCAATTACCAAACGTATTGCCTTCATGCGGACCTCCTCTAAATGATGAGTTGAACTCTGCACAAAACACTTCAGTAAGTGACGTATAAAAAAGGCACTAAAGGTTAGACTTCAATGAGGAAAGTCATGGAATATTAAAAATAAGCTTCCAATGATAACAATGCTTAGGTTTTATCCACTAATAATTGCATATTCAATTGTTCAGAGATTGACCCATGTCAGAGCAAACAGAATAGTACGCAAGCATCTTGGATTACTTTGACAGAATTTGCAAATACATAATCCATCATGCAATAATTCATTGAAGAATGTTAAAAAAGGCTGACTTGAGCTCTACCCCAAATTAGAAGTAAAAATAGATTACTTCATCAAGTTGTCATTTTATTGGAAACTTTGCTACCAAGCACTCAAAATTTTGTTGAAAGACACATGCAAGCATGTAAACATATATTTCCTAACTAAGAATAGAAACATTAATAAATATTTCCTGACATCAGAAAAGCACCTGCAAAGCAATCTCCAGACATCTGTTCCGATTTAAAGGTCTTAGCATGATAAGGTTCCAGACAGCACTGAGACCTTGAGTTACCCTATCACCACTCTGGATATCCTTGTCCTGCTTCTCATTACTTTCAGGAGAACACAAACCTTCTAGAAGTTTCAACACACCTTCTGGTAAGTATGGTATCTCACAAAGCAATTTGCCAAGTGACTTATCTGAAGCCGGAAACATGTCTCGAAGACTTTCAGCCTATGAAAAAGAAAATTGACAGCTATGACACAAGAGAAATAGCATTTGTGACAAAGTTTCATCAATTTTAAGTAGACATACTACAGTCAGAAGAAAGGATTCGTAAACTGATGTAGCAGTTCTAGATGAAAGAAAATCTTGATCCTGCTCGGCCTCACGATATAACCGGTTCAGGATGCATAAAGTCAACTCGTGCCCCTGCTTAAATAAAGAAAATTTGAGTAAAATATCTCTGAAGAAGTAAGCTGAGTGGAACACTGGAACTACAAAAAGTAACCACAGAAATAAATCGCTAGTAGGACTAATTCCTCTAATAGGGTCACCAGTCATCCTAATTAACAGCTATGCAATCAAACCACTCCTAGTTCAATTCAGACAGAAGAAAGTTGATTACTAATCATTTCATCAAAAGAATTGATTACTAATCAATTCAGGAGCTAAACAGCTAAGTTTCTCAATAGTGAATACATGCCCCACCAACAATTCTATAGAAATGTAGCTGTATACCAATTGTACCAAATGGACTAATTACGATGTTGTACATTGGTACTGGTACCTCATTATTTGCGTAATCAGAGAGGACATGCTTTTGGAGAAGCTCCCATGGGTCCAATTCCAGAGGAAACTGCAATGGTAAGTAACACAAAATAAAGGACGGCCACTTAAAAAAACAATGTAAAGAGAGCACGAGTGCATGACTACAAGATGATTGGACATGTTTCTGAGAGGAGCTACGCTTTACAGAAAAGCACCAACCAAAGCTCAAGCCAAAAGTATCAATTGTACTGGAGGAGATTATAAGACCTTAGTACCTCAACACCCAAGTGAGCAAGCAACGGAAGGCGAGCAATTGAGCCAGCAGTTGCTTCTTGCTTATCACTCTCAAGAATACGCAAAAATGATTCTTTTTGAAGCAGATCTTTGGCCTCGTCGCTGAGATCAATGTTATTGACAACAAACTTTGGAAGGGCATATTGTGAACCAAGGGAATTCAAAGATGAAAGCTGTGAGTTGTTTGCTTCCAGTATAGAAGAGCTTGGGCTGCGAGTTTCTGAAGACTGAGCCAAACTAAGACCAGCAGAGGAATTATCAGCAGGCAATGAACTGATAAAACTGCTAGCATGCTCTTGGGTTCCCTGAGGTTCTGTTGAAGCATGGGAAGTCTCTGATGATTCTAGAATATCAACCAAACTTTTGGCACCTGCACTGGTTACTTTGACCTCTGCTGTTTCCATACATGGAACAGTGGGACTGCTGTTCTCTTCCATGGGAAGATTTACTGAACTAGGAACAGGTGAACTAGCAGGAACTGTCATGATATCATCTGCGTCAGATAACACTACTGCAGATTCCTTAGCTGGAGGCACTTCATATTGATCAATTTGACCCGCTCTCTGAAATGCAAAAGATCAATAAACTAAAGAAGAACAGAATCTAACATATCAAAAGGTGACAGTTGAAGGGGGAAAAAACCTTCAATAGAGACGCCAACAGAGAGAAGGAACTTGACAATGGAATTCCATCCCCAGAGCTAGTAGAAGGAAGCTGGTGTTGGTCAGCTTCAGGACGAGAAATAGGGATGTGTTGCATGTTAACCATTACGACCTCTGCTAACAAATCACTAGCGATACTGGATGAAAGGATTTGCAGTGATCCAGCAGCTCTGTCACCTTGTGCAGCTAGTGCCGCAAACATACCAATTAATTGGTACACAGCTTCTGAATTCCCAGTTCTTATAGAGATGGGCTGGCTAGATGAGATATCAACAGAAGTTGACTCAACATTTCTATTGCTTGCCTCTTCACTATGTTCTTGAACATCAAGTGAATGTCTGACTCTTTTACTGGAGTGACCATCATCTTCTGTCATATGATTCCTGTCCTCAGCCAGACTTCGCTTGTTACTACTATCGGTGCTTCTCTCCTATATATCAAAGAAATATAGCCATTTTGGAAGTAGTTATGATTTATGAGAGAGGGAGAGAAAAGGCTTGGAGGTGCAGGTACATACCATCAGAGGCCATGATTCTTCCCTGTTTGATGTGTCCCCAAAATTCTTGCCAGCATTTGCTGTATCTTCTATTGAACCCCCCTGGTTGATAATATTTTGAGCTTCCAATAGACGTGCTCGCCACTGAAAATTCAATAAAAGCCTCGAATTAGTAAAGAACGTATTTCAACCAAATATATGAGATATGCACATTCTCAAACAAACGGACAAACGAGACCAACCATAATATACAATACTTAGCAATCAATTCAGACTATGGACTAAATGGTGCTGATTGATTGCATCCACACAGTTTATACGGACTGGTTAGTGCAAAATATTTTGGTTGAGGATAGTGACTTCTTAAATGGTTCACTAACACCGAGGTCTCAATTAGTTCTGAAAATAGTTCTAGGTATAGCAGTGAAACATTACACTCATATTTGTCGGAGTGTCTGATATTACACAAGCTCACCTTTGTCCTCTCTAACCCAGGCCAGATTTGTTGTGCCCACATGCTGAAGTGAAAATCAAATTTGGCTGATGCTGAAAAGCCAGCCTGTCAAACCCTGTTTATGTTTTTTTGATTGATTTTCTCTCTAAGAAACCCCTGATGTGATCACAATTGAAACCATAGTACAAAAAACTGGGCTAGATTGATTGGTTGAACCAGAAAACTGGGAATCAGTGACCTCACAGGTTCAATTCAACTGGAAGATCAGCCATGCAGTTAGACTGGTGTGAACCGTTCAGAACTGGGTCCAACCAGCGGGAGCTGCTACAAAATGTTATAAAAAAACAAATTGCGCTAGAAACGGAATCGAACCCACAACTCAAGTGTTGCACATAGGACGCACACCAAAGCCTACAACCAACTGGGCTAAGTTACTTCTGTGATGATAGTGCGAAAACAATTCTAGTATACCTCTTAAGTTCCATGGGTATGTTACTTAGAAATTATTTATTTGTCATTTTTTATGAACCAGTGGTTCGATCGGTGAACCAGCAAACTGGTAAGCTCACCAGCCCATCCTTTTGTTCAATGGTTGAAAGTTGAAACCCAAAGGTTTGGATGATGCTGGCATGCAACACAGGTATGGATTGATCTACATGGAATGGGTATTCCATCAGCCTAGCATGGGGATAAGATAGGAAGAGAGTAACAAAAAACTTCCTGAGAGTTGATATTCATCTGGGCATTCCATTTATGCATTTGCCATGTGAAGTTGGTGCTATACCCAGCACCCACGCCGACCTGCATACCTCACGGTGCATCCAGCAAGATTAAACTGGCCAATTTTGAGAGTTTGCTTAAGCAATTAGTTGCTTTTTTTATCCTAGTGGAGATTAGATAAGATTGGTAAAGAATATAGTTATCTCTCTGCCCTACCCCTGCAAGCCCCTTCCCTCCTGCATGTTCCCACCTCATCACCTCAAGCATGGTACCTGGCTATTGAGACCCAGGCAATGACCAACCATCACCAATTATTGTGTTCCATTAATGAACTTGAAAATATCCAGCGTAAAGGGAGTTTTGTTCATATTTTTCCTATTTGTTTATGAATGAAATGCCATAAAAGAGTAGCTAGTTTAGTTTTCTTCTTGCCACTCTAGTCCATGTCTAATACATATTTTCAACCATTCAAACAAATATCCCAGTTATCCTGCACATGTTCCAACTAACCAAACAACCAGTTATCCTGCACATGTTCCAACCAATCAAACAACCACATTCCAAGGTAACTAAAAAACCAAACACATTGGAATCACTTTTTTCACCTTCCAATTGGACTAGAGTCTAAAGCCCAGTAAAATCCATCCAGGATGGTTAATAAGGGGAGGATGGCCCTCGCACAGGAAAGAAATGAGTAACAAACTGGCTCAAATTTAATAAAAGATAAGAAAAAAAATCCTAATCAGGGTGTCTAAAAAAACATAATATAGCCTTCGATAGATAGGGTATCTGTTAACTCTTGTCGTTGAGCACATACTGAAATAAGGGCAAAAGGACACATCTCGAATGTACCAGTCAGTAGAAAAGTAACGAGATAGGTTGAAGCTAAAAGAAATACCGGCTCAGCACTTGAATGTGTACATTCCAGGCATGCAGAAAAGGCACTCTTCAAAGCATGGAATGCACCTGGGACCCGCAATTTAATAATTGAACTTGCTGGATCCAAGGAAAGTAAAACTGGCAGTATGCGTCCGTAAAAGGAAGGCCTTCTTTGGGCAATAGCTGAGAGACTGAAAGAAGTTTGTGTTGGAAGAGTTAGAAAAGTAATGCACAAAATGGGGGAAAGAAAAAGGAGAAACTCGCACTGGATAAAGATCAGAGTAGCATGCAATTTTTCAACAGATAAAGCAAATAAATGACACAGCAGGGAAAGGATAATTAATTGCCCTGCAGCTGGTACAGACTATAATATATACAGAAAAGATTATGGAACACGTGGACAGGAAACAAACCTAGTAATGAAGACAATGATCATGGAAGTACTGAGTGATTTTACTTTAGGAGACTTGAGCTGCTCTAGCAACAATCCGAGGTTCTGGCTGGCTTCCATGGCTAGATCCCCGACATTAAGCAAAGGGTGACCTCCTCGTAACCATGCTACATTGAATCCCATATCTACAAATGATTTACAGGTGGCCAATTTAGAATGCAGTTATGCACCCAACAGATCCTAAACATGGAAAATATCAAGTTCCATATGAAAGACAGCATAAGCTGTACCTTTCGTAGCTTCGCTTGGTGGATCTGATGGGATATTAGGATCCGGTGTGTACATAAGAACTGTTTTTTCAACAAACTTAACAGCCAGTAACCTGACACCTTCATTGCCAGTGGTCTGACAGAGAGATTCAACATGAGATAGGTGTAGGCCAAGAAGATTGGGTTATTTGGTTGCAAAAGAAAGGAGAGGGGCTCGCCTGAAATGCCATGAGAGAGACAGCAGATTTGAATTTGAGCAGCCACTCCCATGACGATTTAAGGGCATCATCAATCCCCCCAGTGGAGAATAATCCCTGGAACCAAAAACAAGAAAACTGAAATGGAATTTGTGCAGGGAGGCAGCTCCATAAGCAAGTGTTGGAAATGGAATTACCTGGATAACTAGGCGTTGGATCAGCTTGGCAAACAAGGTGGTTCCTGTTTTGATAGCTTGCCTGACAACTGGAGGCGCCTCATCATTCAGAAGATGCAGCAAACAAGGGATGATATCTGGTAGGTACTCCATGTGTTTTGACCCGACCACACCAATGATCCTACGGCAGGAGAGCTTTTGCAAGTTGAGAAACATCTTTCAAATATATATATAGGTTTACCCGAATTCGGCTGGGCTGTAGACCTTGAGCTAGTAATTAGTTAGTTATTTGCAGCACGGCAGAAGCCGGGGGAAAACAGCGGGTAATTTAAGCAAGCTAAGCTAAAAATGTAGGCGGCGACTGATGAAGTTGGAGTGACCGGAGCAGGAAAAGGGGGAGCTCACTCGGCTACATGCTTGCGCACGGGGCTGGCCTCATCGGTGTGGAGGTCGGCGATGCGGGCGACGCGTCTGGGGAGCGGTTCCCTGCGAAGATCGCGTAGATGGCTGAGGCGCTCCGCGATGTCATGTGCCGGCGGTGGAGGGCGGTCGTGCGCGTGGAAGCTCGGCGAGGGATTCCGGGCGGCCAGCATCGCGACCGTAGGCACAAGGTGCTGGGATGGACGAGCTCGAACCGAAACCCTAAAAAGTAGGTGCCCGCCGGCGACGAGCACCCACCGCCGTCTGCCTTGATGGAAGAAGCAGCAGCTGCGGCTGTTGTTGGTGGGCTTTTCTGGCCTCGGGCTGGGCTGCCGGCCCAAGTGGCCGTCTGGTCTATTTTTTTTCACAAAAAAAAAACTCATTCCAGGCTGGCTGCCGCCGCCCCCCACCCAGCAGCAGCAGCAGCAGCAGCAGCAGCTCTCGGGAGGGACTCGACGCCGCCGCCCGCCGCCTCCGCTACTCCCAGTCCCATCACCGGCCGTCGCCGTCCCGCCCTTCATGGCCGGGCAGTCCGACCCGCACCTCTCCATCTTCTCGCCCTCCGAGGTAACTAACCCCTTCCACCTAGTACCGCCTATCGCCAAAGGGGAAGGAATGCCCAATTCCTTCAATCCGTGCAGGTGGAGTTCGTGGCGGAGGATGAGATCGTCGACATCGTCCCCAACATCCGCATGGACGCCCTCAACATGATAAGCGTGCGTCTCCGTCCACCACCCATTTCCATCCCCCATTTCCCTTTCCTTTTACATGCAGCATCTCACACTGCCGCTGCCGTGTAGGGGGACTTCGGGCCCTTCTACCCGCAAATCCCGGCCAAGGTGCCGCTCTGGCTCGCTGTCGCGCTCAAGAAGCGTGGCAAGTGCACCATCCGCACCCCGGACTGGATGACTGTTGGTCAGTGCTTTGCGTGCTATCTTGTTTTGCCCCGGCTCCTTGCGAAAGTATTCCTTGGTTGTATAAACTGTATTGGTTACTCATTTCATGTGTGGCTGCCTTGTGTTTTATCCCTGTATCTACCCGGTGCTAGACCGTTTGACACAGGTACTGGAAGCAGAAAGAGAGTCCTCTCGAGAATTCCAGCCATTACCATTCCACTATATTGAAATTTCTAAGCTGCTGTTTGATCAGTAAGCCGCTGCCTCACCCCGTTCCTTTGATGCTAGCACATTGTTAACTTAAACCTAACTCGCTCTCATTTTTCTCCTCAAGTGCACGTGATGACATCTCAGATGCATACTTGGTGAGTTTACAAATTTGTTTCTTGTGTCCAGCAATTCCCAATCGTATTGAAAAATTGCTTACTCCTAGTTGTGATCATGATGCAGGTGAGATCTTTAGTTGAGGACATCAGAGATGTCAGATTCCACAAGGTTGAGACTGGATTAGAGACAATATCTGGACGCACTCATGCTGTGAAGGTAACTTTCCCTGCTTCCGGATTTCAGGAGCTAAATCAACTGACTTTCTTAGTTCCTCAGATTCTGTTAAAGTTATTATTGTGATTGGATGTAATTTGCATTTCCATTGTATCTGTCTTTCATACTAGCTTAACTGCCTGCTTCATTGCTCAGGCACCAACTATGCCTTACGCATCTTGTTTCTGTTTTCACAGCTCAAAAATCTGTCTGCAATGGAAGTGAACATTGTCCGGCCTTTCATGGTGAGAACTTTGCAGGCATTCTATAAGCACGATAGTCCACAGATGATTCAGCAAGCAGATACTACAGGGAGCAGGCCAACACCAGTTACAGACCGTGGTCCAAGAGTAAGTCTTTACTTTTAGATTTAGTTTCTGCTTGCTCGTGGCTTCTAGGAAGTAGTTTTCTCCATCAATATGTACTCTTTAAGAATCTAAGATGATGCGCACAGAAGGATCGGTGCACTAGATTAATAGGTAGCAGTTTGAGACAGAATGATTCAGTGCTTCATGTATACCCAAATATTTCTTATCTGGACAGCATATTTAAGTGAACCCAGTACCTTCAAACAGTAGCACGTGATTTGTCAGGAAAAATCCCATGTCTCCAACTTACAGTTGCTTTTTCTTCCTTTTGCAGAGAGATCTAAGACGCAGGTAGTGAGCCTGATATGCATGTGCCTATCACTTGTATTTGCAAAGTATATCTGAGGACAGCAGTAGTTGAAGGTTGGCATTGCTTTCTTGCAATGTTACATGCTAAGAATGTGTTAATGTCCTGACCCCCTGAGATCTATCAAATAGTAAAGGCAATGGTGCATCGTCCATTTATTAGAAGTTTTTCCAAGCTATTATATTCGATCTGGTTGTATTCAGGGAAAGGTAAAGATAGTAGGCGACGGCAATAATCTCTCACAAAAAGAAGATTTTGTCCCTGAATGATTGAACAAGTGTATGTTACAGTTTGGCAATTAATTACGCTTAAAAGTTTGATAAGTCGCCATTCCATTAAAAAAAGTCTGATAAGTCATGTCTCACACTCATGGCCAGAATTGTATTCTACTGTTTATCCTGGAGTGTACTTGATGAGATGGACGTATCCATCCATGGATTGTGGTATGGTTAACACATGGATGCCTAGTGCTCAAGTGCTGTTTCTGTCTGCAGGAGCTATTTGTCTCAGCAGACTACAGAGTGGTTCCCGGTGGCATTAGATTTCTTTCTGCACTTTCTTTCATTGAGATTGAGAATAATGAGCTTAATGATACTTGTTGTCAGCCGCATTGATGGAAGATGTTAGACACGTTGGTTTTATCTAGCAACATTGTTATTGTATTGGTGTTATCCATCAACCTTTCTATACGTACCCTTGTTTTCTTTTTCTTTATTCTTTTTTTTTTTGGAAAACTGGCTAGAGCACGCTGCGATGCTGTTTCACATTGGAAACTCCAGTGGGAAACAGCATATACAATGAAATCAGAGTGTTTAGGGCAAATTCCCTATGTGGCCCTAAAATAAATGTCAATCCTTTCTATGGTCCTAAAAAATTTAGACTCCCTTCTATGGTCCTGTTTTTTTTTCATCCCTTCCTGCCCTGTCGTTATCTCTCCATTATCTCTCAGTTAAATGGGTATGAAAAGATCAAGGGAATACCCCTGGCACAAACAACATATATTGACATCTCACATACAGCAGATAATCTGAGCCCATGTACAAATCATATTTAACATGTATGATGTTGGTAACACTAGGATATTTTGAATCAAATTCTCCAGATTTTGAACACATTAGAGATATCATCATGCACAACAATCTAATAGTTTCACATTCAGTAGGTTCAACATAGAAAGTTAAGATCTCTAATAAGTTCAACATGTGAGTTCACATATAGTAGGTTCAGATACTTGGATTGCATGACATACATGTTCACATACAGCTCCGCACGAGTTAATACATAAACACAACTAGTCCAGAACAGGGTAAATCACAAAATGAGCCTTCTTTTGCTTGTGCTCATTGCATGGCTGCAAGTATCAAATTTTTTGCAAGGGCATATCCAGGTGAAACCAAAGAACCGACTCACTAGTTCGGGCGGTGGCAGCATCGTAATGTTGCTCTCCTCTTGAGGCGTCATCTTGGAGTCCTTATTTGCGACACCACAGTCGGCTTTGAGCAATGGCGACGTTTGATCTATTGGCGTGGTAGAGATCGACTCAGTGTGTTTTCTAGATCACAAGGTGACCAGAAGGCGTAGGAACGTCGATAATCCTTACATCAAGAGTTTCTAAGAAGACAGGTGATGCGGGATTCTTGTAAACATAAGGACCAAAGCCAAGTTGAAAGAAGGACGTAGAAGAAGTTCAAAGCTTAGTCTTTTGTTTTCTTTTTTATGTCTTCTTTTTTTTTGTCTTTTGTGTTTCTCGATTGGAGGTTTATGTAAGCTTCTACGTTTGTGGTCGTAGACATTCACCTATAAATGTTGGGTTGTCCCTTTTTAAAAAAATGGTTTGAGATACAGATGGTTGTACCCGTAAAGCATTGTCCCTTCTAAAAAAAGATGGTTTCAGATACATGATGATTGTACCCTCAAAGAATCAACTACATCCTACATCGCCCCCCCCGGCGTAAGTATGTGCCCAATGCATGGTGGATCTGTCGAGCAACCATCGACGTGTCAACAGTAGGTCTTCTAGACAACACGAGCAATGTTGGTATGTTGCGGTCCCTGTTACACGCAGAGTAAGCATGTTCTTATACAGTTGTTGCATTGTCCTTAAGGCATGTTTGGATGGTGGCAACAGCAGTAATTTCCTTCACTGTCTCTTTTATCTTCACAACAGTAACAAGAAAACAACGACCATTTGCTTAGTGCAGTATACAACATAAGATTTGCGTGCTGCTGATGCTGGTATTAGTATAATTACAACATGGCACGACGTGCCTAAGCTAGCTACCGAATAATTACAATGAAACCTATGCAATACCGGCTGCCAAGAGGTAAGCAAGCACCTCCACAGGTAGCAAACAAATGATGATACTAATGTACACAGCACCGGACTGACCTCGTGCAAGTTCAACAATGAATGTGATCGTCCAATGATGTACACACAAAACATCTCTTTGTTGGATTATAGCTTCCACCACTTCTTGTTCTCCATGGTTTTCGCAAGCTCCTGCGCCAGGGAAGCAAAGTTTTCAGCTCCACTCTGAAGCTCTGCAGTTTGTTGGCTTATTCTCTGTAAAAACAATACAGCTTCATATTACTCTGAATAAGGTCTGCAAAGAAACAATAATAGAAACGGAAGCATGAAATCGAACTATTTCACCTCCAGTTTCTCCTGCCGCTGCATCAGCTTATCCTTGGCATGAGCAGCTGCTGCTGCCGCGTCCTGCAGTGGACCTACATTTAGCGCCCATGCACAGCAAAACCATGACCAATTGCAATGTTCATGATATTAATTACCCCGCCAAATTTATATTTCGTTAGAATTTCCTGTGGAGTTCTCATTCTTGGTTCACCAACATGGCTTGACCCTTCAAATAGCTTCTCTCTCTCCTCCTCTGTACCAACACAAACATACAGAGTTTAAACAACTATAACCTCCAGTAATGGAAACAAAAAAAAAATGCGCTATTATTATTCTGACCTGTTGTTCTATTGTTCCTGTGGGATGTAGAGGATGATGCTGGTGCCGGGGAAGGTACTTCGTCATCAATCTCTATGTCATCTGCATCGAATACTCTCAATTTAACAGGGAATACTTCTTGCTTTAAGATACATATAAGGAATGAGAAAGAGAACCGATTGACAGTTCTTCTATCGGGTCATCAAGATTTGGTATTGGTGGTTCAACAAATGAATCTTTCAAGAAAAATGACTCCAAATATTCGCCGGGGGTTTGCACAGTGAAGCTCTCTCTCATTTTTGCACTTTCTTCAGCCTTGCCTTTCATTCCTTTAATGATGCCACCAAGGATCCCTGCTGCTGGATTCTGCGCCGCAATGTGTCCATGTGAAGCCAAAATGTACAGTGGTGTCACATCAGTAAAAGATATCAGAAAAGAAATTGGATACCTGCTTCCTTCTCTGCTCAGTTGAGAAACTAATAGCTGCTTCCGCAGCTGCTGCAAGAACTTTGTCATGAAGGCACGGCAGAGATTCTGGAATCCTATTACCAAAGGGTCAGCAGTCAAATCTATTGCTTCTCAATCTGAATAGCATCCTAGTACAACAATGACATGCAAGAAATGTGAAGTACCTGAAGTCATTCTCTGAGGCCATGAGAGAGATGATTGCAAATTCAGATCCACTTACCTGGGGTGGAGCATATGTTAGGAAAATGAGGATTTTTCAGTAAAATCTGAATATATATGAAATCTAAATAGTCTGGGCACCCCCTAGTTTCCTTTAGAAAATGAGTCAACTGATAAGTTGCAGGTTTTACTGGTGAACAAAGCCAACCACCTCTTCAAGTATGCTTGCCACAAAGAAAACATGACACCCATTTTAGGTATCAAAATTCCTGCTATGTTTTGTTCAAAAAAGAAACCTGCTCTTTTTTTTGCGGTAAAAAAAACTGCTCTGTTTGGATGAAATAAGCTCGATATGGATGTGACAGCAGCAATACAGAATTTAAACGAAAACTACTGCATATATTAGGCACTAAACTGAAATCTGATCTGAACTTCACTACACTAAATCTGAAATCCACCGACCAAATCCTCATGATTAAGTTAGAAGGGCAAGTCATAAAAAGTACCAGAGTAATTTGTCCATTTGAGGAGCTCATGGATTTATCCATGCCTGCCTTGTAACTCCATCTCAATATCGACATCAAGGAGCTCTCAGCAATAATAGCCAGATCTGGCACAGACCTGCCCAGAATAAAGTCAAATTACCATGGTCTGAGCAAACTTCATCAATCCCTAACACAGAATATGCCAGTACATTAAACCGATGGAGTGGCTTGAAAGTCGAAAATCTGCCTTTTTTAAAACTCAAGAATATTGACTAGATTGAAAAATCAATATTATCAATACCTTGAACATTCTCATGTGATTCTACATGGTAATACAAATACGAGCCAGATGAGATAACAGAACACCAAATAGGGATGATGAAATGTTACCAGTTAAATCATTATTGGTTCAAGCGAGCAAACAAATATGCTACTATTTTTTTCTGCCTCGAAGCATACAATTAGATGTAAACACAGGACACATTTTCTAATATATATAACATGAAGTCAATATGTCAAAGCTGCACTTATTATCCATATCTTGTATGACAAGGCAAAGACATGACAAAAATGTAACTACCTCAATTCTATAGTGCCAGTCTGATAAGCCAATATCAACCCAAAAATTTTGCCATCCATATTCTTCAAAACTGCTGACCAGCAACAAGGTTTTGCAAGTTTCAGCTTATGTAGATGCTTGTTTTTTCCCTGACAGGAAAAGGAACACCACCAGTAAGATGTGGAAGTTTGGAAATTAACAGAAGGCAGTTCGTAAAGCTAAATACACACCTGAATCAATGATGCAAGGGATAACAAAAGCAAAACATCCTCACAGCAGATAAGAAGTGAATCTGAACCACCATTTTGTGAAAGGTGGGAAGCATTTTTCAGGTGCTTTCCAACTCCTGGTGCTTGTTTATTGTGAACATCATTGCCTTCTTTTCCTGTCTGACCTAGACTCCCGACTGTGTCTTCTGATAATTGGGTTTGCTTCTCATCTGAAGCTCCATCTAGATGCAAAAGCTTCCAAGTTAGGCAACAATCTAAAGGAGATACAAGGTAAGTGCCACCTCAATGTGATGATAGTAATCACTTGCCTATGACATACATAGAAATTGCAGATGATTGCTTCTGATCTAAGATATGTGAATTCATCATCACACCCGTTGTGCAGTCAAGTACAGTAACACGGCCATCCTTTGTCAAGGAAAGAAGACAATCTCTGGGTAACCTTGCTTTCTGAGGACTCTCTTTCTCTGACTCATCTGCTTTTGCATCAGACGTCATAACACTGTAAATGCCCAAGCAAACAACAGGGGAGTTTGTTCCTGATGCACAATCTACAGTGAATAGAATTGATAGCTGACTTGGATCAAACATTGCGACCTTCAAGAAGACAAACCAGAAAACAATGATTAGCTAATATATGTTGGTAATTGTAAGTTTCAAGCAAACAGTACAATATCAGAAATCTTAAGTATAGCATATATTATAAAAATAGGTAGAATATACCTGACCGTTCTGATAGCCTGTGGCAAGTACTTCTCCTGAAACTGTAAATAATAGAGATCGCACTGGGCAATTTGATGCCAAAAAGGCAACATAACAATGGAATCCTTTCCCATGACGAACAACATGGACTGTCGAAAAGTCAAACGAAAAGAGTATTTGTTTTTAATGAAAACATAATTTGAAATAGAGAACTTTGTAATGCTTAGGGTGAGTTTCCTTACTAGCCTACGACAGTAGTTTTTTAGAAATGTTGGACATGGCGGCTAATAGATAAGAAGCGGTGTTTTGTGCCCTGATAAGCTGGTGGGAGTTGAGCCCTTAGGTTTGGGTCCTGTTCAACTAGAATTTGAGTTCCTATTGCCTCTTATTTACAATGCCACCTAGTTCCTTCTAGGTCGGTCGAGTTTTTTGTCCACTCAAAAATGCTCAATCATAACCAATAAATTTAGTTTTTGTTTCAACAATAAACATTCAGGTAAGTGATAGTACCCATGTATTGTTCCCATCTGCCAAAGAATCATGTTTTGGCTGCTGCTGGTAACACTACCAGACACGAGAGGTATCTTGTAGGTGATAACAGAAGGAAGTAAAATTGGCATAACACTGCCTTAATTAGGATTGCAGCAACATTTTCACATGGAAAACATATCTTGCATTTAAAGGAGTCTGGGGCATTTAAATAGGTCATTTCACCAGCTGAAACTTCTAGGCATGTTCCCCGTCATCAGGGTTCATAATGACACATATAGCATCATGAAATGATTACCTTCTTGCTTCAATTCACTCACAAAGTGAAAGCTTGAACCCCCAGTGTGCTCACGAAGTTTATAGATGCGTACCTACAAAGAGGTATAGAAGGAGTATTAAACAAGGTATCAACGGCCAACAATTTCAACTAATCCACAAATTTGACAATAAGATCTAACCAGACCACTTGTTGTTCCAACAGCCAAAGTCATGTTTAATGAACAAAAGGCCAGAGATGATACAGAAGCATTTGCCCCATTCAAATTAATATCAGCCACCTACGGTAAAGAATAGTTATCACTGAATTATGTTAATATGTTAAGCCAAAGATAACGCAAGTAATCATGCAAATATAAATGAGACTCACCTTTCCATCCAAGACAAACATTGGCATCAGAACAGGAAACGTTGCATCCCAAATTCTCACAGAACCATCTTGATAGCCTGCAATGTATAGTCTTTCAACAGCATGATCCTCGTTCAGTGACATCTCACTTGGAACCCCACCAGTCAAAGGCCATTTCATGTTCCCTAATATGAAAGGTCCAGCATTCTGCCTAGCACAAAATTTCTACAGAAAAAATGGTCTTAAGTAAGTAATGAATGATGCTGTCTTGATAGAGTAAAATATCCACATCCAAGCAGAATGCACCTTCAGTGAAATATTTGAAAGTTCTCTACCAGTTAGTGAACAAAGATTCGTGACTGTTATGTTGGGATCAATGGTAGGAATGGCAACTGGAGATTTTCGTGCTTCAGGCAGAGCATTTCCCTCTTTTGTATTTTGCACAGAAAATAGAGACCCATCAGCATAAAAATTCAGTTGTCCAGGATTTGTCAAAATGAAAAGTGCAGAAGTTCTGCTTTTATCAAGAACCCCAGTATCAGGAATAAGAATCATATCAGCAAAGGATCCGTCAAGTTTGAGGTCCATCCTTGACATGCATCTTACTGATTCTAATCCAGCAGTCGACTCCAGACTAAGAATCTGCAAGAAAATGAGCATTTTTGTCATTGATGAAGGTCTAGTTTTCTCCAGTGTGAGGTTTGGGAAAACATTTTTAAAACAAACTATGTTTTTCCAAGTTCAGGATAGTCATCCTGATAGGTATGAATACACTATTTTAGATGAAAAATAGATATGGCTGCTGAGACCTGAACCCAAAAGGAGTGTTCAGAATTGTTCAGATCTAAAAAATGGGTTCTGCCTGGAAAACAGTTCTTTATACTGGCAGGAAACCCGCCATGCCAAACTAGTGCTGTGTGTCTACACTAAACACGTCTCACAACCAGGTGACAGTAATTGGTGTTCACTGAGCTAGGAATTCACTTCACCAAATTTGTAAATAAGCAAAAAGGTATAATTGAGTTCACCCGTGAAGGCATCAATTGTGATCACTGATCAGCAATGCCTTTTAAGATGGCAGGCAAAAGAAAAGGAAAATCATAACAATGAGAAAGAAACAAGAAGCAAACCGTGAGAACTTCTTCAGATCCCATATCATCACCACCATATACAAAAAGATGCCCTCCTTTATTACAATGAATTGATGACCCAGCAGACCAATGCAATACAATGACAGGAAGCCTACGACTCCCTGAAGCCAGCTGCAGCTTAACAACATTAGATGAAACATCCATTTGCTTGACTTGCCTGGGGGGTCCTGTATTCATATCCCATAGAAGTATGTCTCCTGTTATATAGCCAACAGCAACAATTGAGCCCCCTCTTGATGCCCAACAAAGAGAGCAAATTTCTCTTTCTTCTTCACTGTCATCAATAGCATCGTTCGATTGATCTTCATCAGCATCACTCCGTGCACCAGTGATTTGACCCTTCACGTGTAAATCCCCATAGCCTCTAACTGAAACTGCATTGTTATCAGATACATCCCAAAGAACCAGCAATCCTTTCTCATACGCAATTAGCACCCTGCAACATTTACAGCAGTTATTCTCAAGTGTTCTAGGTTCACAAAATAGATCTGCCTCAAAATAAGAATAATGGGGTGTCACAAAGCTATTGTTCTTCTTTCAAACTTTCTTGCATAAAAAACTCCTTTTATGGTATTCCAGGACTTGTGATAGATCACATAACTGTTTTCAAAGTAAAAGTGGGGAGCCGACAATAATACCATGTCTGCACATCCAGATAGTCTAGTGACTGATAGTTATTAACCAAAGTTCCACAGGTTTCATAAAATGAAGAACTCACCTTGTCCCAAAAGTGTCAGGTTGGATCAGTATTCCAACAATAGGTTGAGGATCCTGTAAGGAAATGCCAGCTCTTTCTGTGGGGGGATTGGGGGAAACAATGGACCAAGGAATATTAACTTTGAATCTCCATGGGTAATCAGTATTTAAATTGTGCAGGACAAAACGTGCTTTTATTCCAAACAAATGAATTGCAGAAAATGAGAAAATTGCTGTATGTTATGAACATTAATGGTCGCACTCAATTTCATCAAAATTTGTACTGACTCAAGTAATTTTCTTATGCAGTTGCGCCTAACATCATATATTTGTATGGAGTGTTGAAAATTCGGAGTAACAGACTATAATCATCTTTGCTCAGAGTTAGAGTTTGTCCACCATGTCATGCAGCAAACATGGAAAGGAGATTTTGTACATCAATAGAGGCAATTGGAAGAAAGAAACATTCTTTGTAGTTCACATCTGGTGAGGAAGACACGTGTACCGGCTAAGGACTGGATAGGAACATTATATGGCATTCTTTGAAGCTTCCCATCATCTACCTCATACTTCAATACAGAAAGAAGACCATTCTCATCTCCAAGGTACCTTAGGGCAAATTTTCAATACAAAAGAAGGGTTATGAATTTCAGCAAACAGATATAGCAAAGCCAAACTAAGTAAATTTTAGAATGTGGAAAAACTGAGTAGCCGTATCGATAGCTTACATCAGAAAGGACCCCTCTATGGCTGCAAAAGCAGTAATGTTGACATCCCACTGGGATGAATAAAACAGTTGCCTGAACTCAAGATTCCATACCTACAGGACAGGCATGTATCATATACAACGGTAGTAGAGAAATGTACCTTTTCTATTTCAGGGCTAGAGAACAGCTGACACTCTTCTTGGATAAATAGCACAAGAAGTAAAGGAGAATTCAGATATGGGGTGTGTTACTGTGGTTGGAAAGGTATCGGATGGTACCGGGAGGTACCTTTCCTATTTTGGTATGGGTCCCACCTATTTTGGTACCGATTGGTACCTTTTTCTAGGTAATTCTTGGTAGCTGTTATGTCTCAACCATCGATTTCAGCCTGATGGACAATCCTCATTTGTTTCAACCATTGTAAAATTTCTCTTCAAATATAGGTGTTACACTATATAGTAGGGAAATATACTTTTTCTTTCTCAGGAATTTCTTGCGATTGCGATGCTCTTATGCAGAATATTTGAGAAATTGTTAAGTTTTCTTTGTTGTGAATGGTGATTGAAAGAAAAGTGCCAAATGGCTTCACAGTATTTGCAGCTTACATGATTCAGCACTATATTGGAAGATACTTTCCTTATGAACTATTTTCCTCCTAAACCATCCATTCCTGTGATATTTCAATCTAATAGTAGATGTGTCCTTGGCATTACAAAATGACAAGGCTATACAAGAATGTTCACAGATTGTATTCAGGGAAATAAGCATAGTACAGTTGGTGGAAGGCTATATGCGAATCCTTGTTGTTAGAATATAAGTGAATTGCCCACCTCTCCCCATCAGCTTACGGTGCATGCAACTCAATATGGTATCAAAGCCAGAGGTCTCGAGTTCGAATCCTGGTTAGCGCAATTAAATAAAATAATTGCTGCTCACTCCTATTCCACGTCTGAGGCCTGAGGAGCCTCCACATGCGGGGAGTGTTGGAATATCCTCATCAGCTTAAACTTTTGGGTTGAACTGGTCGGTGCATGCAACTCAATACTTGTAAACTTGAATCAAGTGCCTATTTCTTCTTCTACGAAAGCCACATAGTTCCTCCGAGGTTGGTCGAGGACTCGAGGGATTTTTTTTGTTAGGTTTTATCAAAGTAAATGTAATGAAGAAAGTTATGAACCAACATATGGGCAGCACGTAGCCAATGTTAACATATATTACCTCCAGGGATCCCCAAAACAAAAAAGAAGAGTTTGAATACATCAAAAACTTTATCTGTCAGTAGCTCACCTGGATTTCATTTTCATTAGAAATTGCAACCAGAAGCCCCTGGTTTATTATAAACTGTAAAGAAGCAACCATTAGTTGTTTCAAGGAAAAAGGTGCAACTTGGACATGGTATTGGGTGTTATATGTAAGCAGTAAAGAACATGGCTAGTTTGATAAGGCGTGGTAACATATATATATATATATATATATATATATATATATATATATATATATATATATATATATATATATATATATATATATATATATATATATATAACTTTGCCTTTGACAGGGAAGAGAAATAGTTAGGATTCAAACCTGCAAGAATTTGTACGGCACACTCTTTGGTGATATAAGAATGCCTTCAATGTTATCACCTCCAAATATTTTTATCCTACCGTCCCTGGCAGTTAGAAGTGCAGAAAGGCTATGAGCATGTACTCAAGAAGAGACGGGGTTCGCGTGGATGAAAATACTGAAGCATGGCACTGGCGAAGATATCTCATTCCATACAGTTAATGTCAGCTTTGTTAGTGAATTAAAGTCTTCGTGACATATACAACAAGAGAAACTGAATGGACAGCTTGCTTCCATGCTTATGTAAGTTTCTTCGCTTTGTTATACTACAAACAGAAATTAGTGAAGCTCTAAAATATGTCAGTGACAGTGCAAGGCACGGTGTTGTTTTTTTATGAACCAAGCATAGGACATATGTAGCTGTGACTATATATGCAGAATGAGTTTTGTGCGAGTGGGTTTAGTTGACAAGTGGTGGGTCGGGGGTATGCGGATTGATGATAGTGATTTGGAGGCGAGCCTGACAGCGTTCCCACGGCGAGGAGGCGCTGGACGGGATCGAAGGCGAGTAGTGAGGCCGTGTAGGGCACCCCGTAGTGAAGCGCGATCTGCGCGTCCATTTGGGGCACGTCCCCAGGTGCAGCTGGTGGTGCTCCTCCCCCTGCCTGCAGCAAGGGCCAAGCCAACATAACACGCAGCAGAAATCAGAAGCAGAAGGTGAAGGCACGACAAGCATGGATTCCAGTTCCGTGCCCGCAACCAGAGCTGAGATTCCTTTAGGCAAGGGAATCGGCAGGTATTCTGGTTGGTTGGATCAAGAAAAGTCAAATGGAATCGCCGGAGACCAAGAGGGGGGACCTGATGGTGGTGGTGGTCGTGGTGTAGTGCCTTGTGGAAGAGGCGCTTGGTGAACATCGCCGGGCGGGCGGCGACGGCGAGGTCGTCGGACTGATTGCCGTCGAAATCGAAAGGGTATGTGGAATCGACGAGACGACGACGGTGGCGTGGAAGACGAAGAAGAAGGTTTAGGTGAGCGGGCCGGACGGAGGTGCTGATGGCCCACGCACCGGCCCAAAAGGCCATCGCCAAGCCCATCATGTTCGGCTGGTTGTGGCAAAAAATTCTATACATTTTTCAGAAGATTTTTCCATTCCCATCTTCCAATTTTAAGATTCGTGTCAACAATTTCACTCGTTGAATCTTCTCAACTCTAATATTTTTTTCTCCTCCTGCCCTCTTCCTCACCGTGCGCCGCCGCCCACTGCGCCGTCGCTGCGTCGCCCTCATGCTGCGCCTGCTCGCCGCGCACTGCTGCTACGCATGCTGCTGCTGCGGCACGCACTGCCATGCGGTGCTGCTGCTGCGGCACGCACTGCCATGCGGTGCGGTGTTGCTGCGCAGCACGCTGCTGCCGCTGCCGCGAGCTGCTGCGGCACGAAGCCGCACGCTGCTGCCGCGCGTCGTACCCGTCGACACCGGAGAAGAACCACCAGCTCGCAGAGGAACCTTCAATATTTTCATTCAGCATTTTCAAAAATTTATATTTCCAATTTCAACATTTTATCTTTACAATTTTAATATTTTGAAAGTCAAATATTGAACATGTTTAACAAAATGTTGAGTTAATTCTACTAAAATATTGAACATCTTTGCCTCAGATAATTGGGCTAAATGGACTTAAAAGATAGATGACTTATCTATCTTTCACAAGATATATATAGAAGCCCTCGATTGTGGCTGATGACTAGTACTGATTTGCTATGAGAGAAAAATACTACTGACTCACTAGTGGCTGATGGCTAGTGCTGATTTGATAGAGAGAAAATCACTGCTGCTAGTCGCCAGCACAACAGAGCCGAATCAACAATAGTAGAATTTCGATGCCGACTCCGAACCGAATTCGAGCACAATGACATGACATCCACAGTATATGTGTGTGGATATATGATAAATTTCTACATATACAATAGCACAATCTACTAGTTGCATTGCTCGCGCGCTGGCAGATTAGCAGCAACAAATCTATGACCATGACGGTCGCCGCGACTATGTGTCGCTTGCGCTACAAATCGTCAATCTATTGCCTGAGACCTTCCCGACCTCATTTCGATCTTTGCGACCCAGCCTCCGTCTTGCCGTTGCCGTCGCCGTCGCAGTTTCTACTTCAGAGTTTCAGGGTTCTGGTTTGAGATTTCGGGGTTAAGACTGCCAGGGGCGGCGCTCTCCGGTGAGCACCGCTTAGGGGAAGGGTCTTGGGCGGCAAAGGACTGGCAGTGGTGGAGAATTTCAAGGTTAAGACTGTCAGGGGCAGAGCTCTCTGGTGAGCACTGCTGTAGGGGGAGGGCCTTGAGCGGCGGAGGACTGGCGATGGTGGCGGGTTGTAGGCAGGATAGCGGAAGCGGCCGTCCGCAGCACGTGGAGGACAGCTTGTGGCCTGTGGAGGTGGTTGGGGCATGCGGTGCCGGAGCTGGTGGCGGCGGGGCGAGGAGGACAGGATTTGGGCGCCATGTCGGCTCCGCCGGAGCTGAGAAAGGTGATGGCATAGGGGCAAGGAGGAGGATGGTCGTGGGTCCCATTTGGTTCGTGTGCCGGTAGAGAGTTCCTTCGGATTATGATTGAAAGGACTCGGATGTTGCCCGGAGGGAGCGTGAATAAGCATTTCAACAGATTCTTCAAATTAAAACACTAAAACAGATTGTCAGCACACTGACCGGTCAAACCAGTCTAATACTTAGAAACTTGAACAAGCAGACCAACCGGTCAGACCAGTTGGGGTGACCACCGGTCACAAGCAAAACCTACACAAATCAGAGTTTTCTCCCCTCCTCGAGCTCTAGCACTAATACAATTTGATGTAGTATTTCTGCAGGTGAATAAAAATATATTGCAAGTCCCTGCACACACAAAAATAACACATCAAAGTAGATCGATGCGGAATTATAAAACAAATGGTAGAACTCAAAGTAGTGAGGCAAACCACAAAGAAGACACAAGGATTTGTTTCCCGAAGTTCAGATTCACCACCGTGAATCCTACGTCTCCGTTGAGAAACTCGTTGGGTGTGAGTCTCTTTCAACTCGATCCCTTGAGTTGGGTCTCTTTCAACTACTTTTCCGATTCCACTATCTTGATCCTTTCCATCAAAAGGGCAAGATCACGCCCGCACAGACTTGCCGCTGCTCACCACAACGTTGGGAGCTAGCCAGCGACGCCTAGCCGTCTAGGAGGCAATCCTCCAAGAGTAACAACTTCAATTTGAAAGCTTTGACGAATCACAAGGTGCTCAAACTATAGTTGCTCACTTGCTGCTCAAAATGTAGCTCTCACAATGCTCTACAATCTCATACTTGCTCAATCTATCAACCCAATCCAAATATATGCAATCTAGTTAGCACAACTCACAAAGAGTGTTGGGGAGAGCTAGCTGGTCAAGAAAATACGTTAGGAAGCTCAAAGGAAGTCAAAGAACCAGCAGCCCACCCAAGAGGGGGCTGAGGAGTATAAATACTCCAATCCTAAAAACTAGCTGTTGCTCTGTCAGTGCAGACCGGTCAGACCGATCTGTTCAAATCAACTGGCCGTTATACCCAGACCGGTCAGACCGGTCTGGGCCAGAGAAGCCCAAACCAAAGTTAATGTGCTCTACTTGGTCCACCAAGTCAGCACTTGATCATCCAAGAAGCACAAAGTTAGTTCTCAGGGGGTTTTCTCTCAGGATTCACACTTGGGGTAACCTATGAGCACTTTTGACCATGTCAATCAATCAATGTTGCATCCCTCTTAATAGTATGGCGTTCCTATACTCAAGATTAAATATGAAATACATTTCAACCACTTGAGCTTTGGATTGCTTCAGCTTTGCCATACTTTGATTTTCTTCAACTTTACGATTCCAACATTGCACATCATTCTTTTGAGCAAATCCATACTTGAGCTAGTGACTTAGATCTCCAAATCATTTGCAAAACTGTCCTTGAATGCTCAAATCACTTCAATAAAAATATTTGATGCATTGCATTGCTTCTCCCAACAAGGCTTGGATATGATACTTCGAAAACCCCACGGATACTAGCACTTCACCTTGGCACTTGCACATATGGCGTCACAGAACAGTCCAAATAATACCGATCAAGTGCACTAATTAACCTTTTAACTTAAACCTCTGCTACTGCACTTCACCAGTACATCCAGACTGCCTGCTTTAACCAGGATCGATTGCACAGGAACTCTCGCCAAAAGACGAGCACAGGTGATTACAAGTAACCAAGGTTTTCAAACTTAACTTACAACCAGAGTTAAACAAAAGTCTTCAAAATTTATTTACAAATAAAGTTTTACAAGCCAGAGTTACATTTCGAATACAGAGTTCAAACGCAGCGGAAAAATACCAACAGTTTGAAACAAACTTCAAAATACCGCACGATAAATAACGTCGATGACCAAAAGACGAACTTCACATCTTGCCCACTGATGTGAGGCTCACCTGCCTGCAATCACGGAGAAGGCGGAACCCACTCGAACGTCCAACCTGGAGGAAGAGGCTGACCACTCCAGGACGCACCGATTTCCTCGAAGTCTTCCGGAATATAGCCGGCTCAAAAGGGTTACAACCAAACCCTGAGTATACTAATACTCAGCAAGGCTTACCCGTCTATGGGTATACTTAGCCCATCACCTAGACATGCATAGCTCTTTGGCTCTAGGTTATTTTGCTGAAAAGCTATTAACACTGGATCCTTACTTTCAATATTTTAGCTCCAATTGTGTTGATAGCTAGAAACTAGGTTTGCCTAATTCTCTATAGCACACATGGTTAATCATATTATCTTTTCAAGAACATCAACAAAAGTCCAACTTTTCTCTTTATGTCCATTCAATCCTTACTACGATGCGACGCATTGACCAAGGCTCTCATATCCGCGAGTCACGGCGAATCGATCCGATTTAACCTTGCAAGGTAGACCTAACCAACACGGCACATATATGCCCCGTCGGGCTATACACACCAACCCTTCGCATATGCACACCGATTAGGCGAACTGCCCTGCGACCCGGGACTGCTAGCCCCACCGATACCAACGAAGGGTCAGCCATGAGTTTGTATACTAGCTCCACTGGTGAAGACAGTATCAAGTCCGCCTACCGGTGCACATATGGTACTGAGCTTACCGGTTTCGACTACCTCCTACTCCCGGCATGCGGTTAGTACTGTTCAATCCTCAGTCAAAGGGCCAACAACGGAACGGTCCTCAATCGACACAGGCGGAGGCTTACTTTCCATCCATTCCATATCCATAACCAATTCATCTCCGCCCGGTCTCCAGTTTTCCTTTCTTTTCTCACTGATTCCTTCTTCGGTAACTTTTTCATAAGTAACAAGACCTATATCTCGCGAGTGACAGGAATCCCTCGACTTCTACCGGGTCCCTAATTAGCAAAGCATTTCTAACGGTGCCTGTATACTAGTAGAGGCTCATAGGTACTTAGGGAGAACATGCATACTACGGTTTCATTCAACTCCTAAACACTTAATGCACAATACTTAAATAATAACATTGAATACTTGAAAATAAAGGTTATGCTCCGGGGCTTGCCTTGCAGATTAGCGGGGTTAGCAATTTCTTCGGGAGCGTGTTCGACTGCGCCCTCCTGCTGCTCTCCCGTTTGCGGCTCCTGGATCGGCTCGGCAACCAGCTCGTAGGCGACTTCGGTGTCGGCGGCTACACGAGGAAAATATGACATGCATAAAACTCAAGAAATGATGCAAAGCACTACTCACAACGAACGACATGGACCAATCTCCAAAAGCGTCTACAGAGCAACCTTACAACTAGGGTTACGATAGCAATGGTTTAGAATGGATGTGCAGCTTTTGGTTCTAAGGCCTCTTTAGCCTGAAGTGATTCCTATCAAGCAAAAGTTACTAAACTCGCTTCGAAAGATTTAAATACTATCCTAGAACAACATGGATCAACTTAAATAGGGATTTGTTTTGTTGCAAAACACATGCATGCATGAAAGAATTAAATACAACAACTATAAAAGAAAAGAGCCTAGCTAGGATCAAATTAAAAGCAAGACTAACCTGCAGGTATGATCAAGCCACAAGAATTATCAGAATAACAATGATCTTGGTAAAGCATGCCACATAAAAATCTCCAACATTTATCGACGATGGAAAGCATTTACTTTAACCCTAGCCAGTTAAACTAAACACAATTAAACTTACACAAAAGTGCACAGCACCCACACCTGAAATTTTTATAGAGGATTACACATTCAAAGATTAGGCCACCGCATAAATTTCATGATTTTTAGACAAACAAAACAGCCGATACAAAATAATCTAGCTTAAACGCAAACCCTAAATTTAGCAGGGGTAAAAGTGACATTTTTCATGCATGAGTATTTTTCTACTGAAGATCTTGATTTTAGAAACTTAACAAAATTTAGTTTGTATTTTTGGGATTTTTCTGCATTTTCCTACAAATTACCAAACTTCCACTCAAATCACACAACAAGAAAACAAAAACCACCCTAAATGGAGCTGTGGGCCCCACCCGTCATCCAAATAAAGAGAGAGGGGGCAAAGCTCCCCTGCTCTGCTCTGCCGCCTGCCCCGGCCCGCACGCCGGCGGCGCGCCTGGCGCGCGCGCGGCCGTTGGCCGGCCGGCCGGCGGGGCAGCGCGGGCGGGCCCACGCGCAGGGCTAGAGCGGCTGCGGCCGAGCAGAGGCGCAGGTGGGGGCGGCCCTGGGCGCAGGCGGAGCGGCGACGGCGGCAAGGGCAGAGCGGCGGCTTGCGGCGTCGACGGTGGTCGGCCGTTCCGGCGGCGAAGAAGCAAGGCGGCCGCGGGAGGGAGCGGCACGAGGTTCAGGGAGACGAGGTGGCCTTGGGGCGCGCGGCGGCGCTGTGCAGGCTTGCGCAGGGTGGTCCAGCGGCGTGAGCACGGCGGCGGCATGGCGCACACGGTGGCGCAGCGGCGCTCCGGCGAGGGTGGTACCGGAAAGGGAGGGGAAAAAAAACGGGGAGCTAGAGGAGAGCACGAGGAAGCTCATCGGACCTTCGATTTGGGCGGAATACGGCCGGAGGTGGGAGGTCGACGACGATGGCGATGCTCGGCGGCTCGGTAATGGCGGCCGGGGTTCTGGAGCTTCGATTCGGCCCGGGATTGGCGCGAACGAGTTCGTGGAGGGACGGAGGAGCTTCGGGGCAAGGTCACGAGGCTTGGGGCGCGGCGAATCGGGCGGGGGTGGCGAGGATGGCCGTAGCGGCGGACGGCGGCGAGGCTCGGGCGGCTCTGCTCCTTGCTGCGCTATGAAGAAGAAAGGGAGAGGAAAACGAACACGGCTCCGGGAGAGGGATAAGGACGACGCTCGAGCGCGGTGGGCGAGGTTCGCCGACGTCCGACGCGTGGCGTCGTCGTCGCTGTTGCCGTCGGCGCGCGTACGGCGTCGAGAGCACAGTAAACTAGATGACTTCATTTCATTGATTTTGACCAACGTTTGACCGCCCAAAACTTGAAATTTCATAAAGCAACTTGAAATTTGGTCAAAAAGGAAGTTGTAGAGAACAAGATGATCTACAACTTTTATTTTGGGCGCAACTTGATTTGAAGCTCAGATCATAGACAAAAACGCGATCGAACACTGCTAAATCGATGTTTACCGCGCGAACACGATTTACGCTAACGACAAGATTAACTCCTAATTAGCGAATCTAAGCTCATGATTAGCGCTCAGTAACACTGGGGTGTTACAGTCTTCCCCCCTTAAAGGAATCTCGTCCCGAGATTCATGCGCGTAAGTGACAGATAAGGAGGGAAGATGTTCGTTAACCAAGGATATTAGCACTATCCTAGTCTTACCTTTCCCAAACTGACTTACCTTCGGAAACTTTCTTAGGGGTAGCGCATTCAGCGTGAACCATCCCTTCTCGATGGTACCATGTGCCGGACTTGTTTCTATCGCATTGCTTATTTGACCTCTGACCTTGTGTAGATGGTTCATACTGTGCAGCTAACATCCGAAGCAGATTGCTTGAGTCGCCTCCCGACATACGAACACTGGATAGTATCTTTGCCCAGTTCGGATTATTAGAGGTGCTATCCGAATTCAGTGGATCTTTCCAAGTGGATGAACGGCAGTCCCGGATAAAATGGCCGTATTCGCCACACTTGAAACAAGGTTGACACCCGGTGCAACGACATTTCTTCTTTGATCTCATTGAACTCCGAACCGGTGAACGAGTTCTTGCTCTCTTAGCTGGGTCGACATCAGTAGTACTCCTAACTTGCCTTCTACCACGTGGAGAGAATTCTGTGCATGTAATTTCCCATCCACTCAAGTCTATGCTGCCTGCGCCGAGCTTGGGAGTCTGACAATCTACCTGGTGATCTTTAAGTCCCATCGGAAGTCGCGATGGTGGCATTAAGGAGTCCGAATAAACATTCTGCGTCTTTTCTTGCTTCCAATTTATTTCCGGTCTGGGGTTAGTATATTCTTCAAGTACTTCGCTGTGCTGACTTTTCTTTTCTTTGGAGCTGCTTCGTAGACAAGGGCGGTTGTACATCTTGCAACAGTGGCAAGGCTCAAATTGCCTCATTGGTGCTTCGGTTATCACGACGTCGGAGGGTAGAAGGTTGATGTGCCCCTGACTAGGGTCCTTCCTACTACTTCCCGCTGCATACTCCATTATTCACCTGAGAAACAGAATTAAGTGGAGACATCTTTAGCAGTAAGACAACTTCTATTTCGGGAGGACCCACACAAACCTCATACACATAAATAGCTATACACAACATTGCATACACGAGTTTCTAGCCCAAACTAAGCAAGGTCGTTTAGGGAACTCAAGATTACACATGCAGTCCAAAACCAGAATTTCCTACTAAGGTGAAAGGAACTTCCTCTAACCAGAATTCGCACTTGCTGAGTTTAGCATACAGCTGATGTTCCCTAAGACGCTAGAGTACTATATGAAGATGCTGAGCATGTTCTTCTTCTGTCTTGGAATAGATTAAGATATCATCAATGAATATCATGACGAATTTATCCAGCTCTGGCATGAACACCGAATTCATGAGATACATGAAGTAGGCTGGGGCATTGGTTAATCCAAAGGACATGACCAAATACTCATAAAGGCCATAACGAGTGGAGAATGTTGTTTTTGGTATATCCACCGGTCCGATTTTGATTTGATGATAACCAGATCGTAGATCTATTTTTGAGAATACCTTAACTCCAGCTAGTTGATCATCTCGGTAAATTAACCAAGGTCCTTTGTCTACCACATCTTGTAGTCTTCTAGCATTTTCGTCCATTAGCAGTTCTTTGAAAAATCAATCCCCTTGGTAACTTCGGAAGAAGGACTCACTAGATTTAGGTCCGGTATAGAGATTTCTAGGCAGAACGGCGAACGATATAGAGATTTCTAGGCAGAACGGCGAACGATAGATGCGGGGAATGCCCATGAGGAGATATCACACCGACACAGTGGTATAAGGGATCATAATTAGCAATCTCCATACCAGCGTGTGTCGAGTAGTACAAGCATGTGTTGATTGCTCAGAGTAGGCTCTTGGTTTCATTGCGGTGCCGTCAGGCATACTTCCAACGAGAATCTCTTGTAGCACATATAGATCGTGCATGTATAAGCATTACAAGACGGAGGGATAGCAAGGAGGTGATCCAAAAACGGGGCATAACATGAGAGCAACAGGGATTAGCTGCCACAGACTGCTGGAAATAAGATTCTTGCTTAAGCTTCACGTACAGCTTCCGTCCACCGATGAGATTACCTGATTACCGATCAACAGGGGATTCGGTCCGGTTGGACAGCAACATGAGATTAAGTCTACTAACCATTCAAGAACCTACGAGAGCTATAAACGAAACCAGCAGACACCTGGAAGAAAACTGATGTACCTTCCAGAGACTTACCTGATAAGGCAATGACGTGATTTACAACGGAACGATTTTGACGCTAAAGGAGAAAAGGAGATTAGCATTACACAAGATCATTCTTTACATGCAGTCAGGGACGCCTCCTGATGACGACGATGATTTTAAGAAACATCCGGACTCAATTCTTGCGAGACTCTTCGAGTAGAATAGATAATCAAGTAATGTAAGATTTTCTGCTCAAGAAGAAAAGGTCAAACAAAGCAAGGAATAATGCTGAGACAAGGTAATCAAGCCCTCGCAGTGCAGAGATCTCAACACGAGGAGAGCAAATGTCATTGAGATTCATCACAAGGCTCATGGATAACAAGTGAGGGTAAAACGGAAGGATGGTTTAGGCGGTGTTTTTGAAATATCCTTGCTCAGGATTATATTATTTGATGAATTACACAAAACATGCTTCTTTATGCCAGTACAATGCCACCATACCAAGGAATAAAGATAAAATGTTTCACCCATAGTGCAATGCTTGATGGCTCGGATAATGATGCACTCCTGGAATGCATGATTGCAATGCTGGTGCAACACGATGATAAAATGTTCCATGCACAATGGAATGGTGCATATGAATTGATGCATTAGTTATGATGCTGGCCCAATGATGCATACACCATGGTGCAAAGATGATGATGCCCATGTTTTATGCATATAGGAGGTGCATAAAATATGATGCTTACACGCATGAGTTTGCAATGCACACAATACAACACGCGTCTTAGGACCGTTCTCTTGCGCGAGACTAACCTCTCGTTAACCCTATACCCTTGAGAGGGATTAGAAGTTAGGACACTAGTAAGGTTGCATAAAAGGGGATTGCAGTGAGTTAGGTCACATATACCTTGGCACCAGCGCGCTCCTAGTGGCTCAATCATGTGGCTGCAGCACACATGAGACCCTAGGTTCTGTCGCGGCATCAGGGTTATGTAGCTAAACATAACTGCAAGAGAAACCGATAGTAGCAACCCAACAGTGCCAACAGCAAGAAAAATTAACGAAACCGAAGACACCCGAAGTGTACTCGGACACATACCCGTTAGTCAGCCTACGCATTCCCAATCATGATGCAACACAATGCACTGACCAATGAGGTGATGCGGGATGTTACAATGACTCTACTCAAAAGTTATCATTATCATAATTCTTTTTAATTTCTCCAAAAATTAACTGAGCAAGAACGAAGGTACACGATTTCAAATGTTGGAATCAAAATAACCAACATTGAGAAGATTCATTGGACCATGTATCGAAAGGTTTTGTTGACCGACATCAAGGTTTAGACAGCCAAAAGAGAAAGCAACAACACTTTTGCGGGAATAGGTTCGAGGTATAGATCAAGAGTTTAGATTTGAACGACAAGCTAGACTACTGGTAAGGTTCTCACAAAACTCGAATCCCCTAACTTACAAAAGACCTTCCCAACTCAAGATAAAACTAGCAGATTACGTTGGCCTACTACCACAACACGAACCTAGGAAGACATTCAGATAAAAACAACACATTTTAGTAAAACAATGCAACAAGCATGGCAATCAATCAAACTCAAGATTATGCCAAAATGCAGGCACGTTCTATCGTTTCTCACCCAAGCAATTACCAAATATGGTATACGAAGACGACTAGTGGCACAATTACGTACTCTCCCTATATATACTAGTCGTTCCTACGATCAAGGATTCATAACGAGCTTACGTAGTTAGTGTTCCTGCAGACAAACCAAGACAACAAGAGAGATATAATTATCCATTTCTGGACCCTTCGTGCCAGCACACACGAACGGTCCCCATGTGTCCTACGCCACACGGGTAACGCATATGCAGTTTCCCACATATTCACCCATACATTACCGTCCACTATAGAGACGGCACCCAAACGTTTGACGCTGAATGGGCAGCGCTGCATACGTCATAACAACATATTCACTTCCCGTACACTCGCCTTACGGGACATCCAAGGGTAGACGTGTCCCAAGGGTCACGGTCATGGCCAACCGCATGACAAGTTTACATCTCGTAACATTGCCTTACGAGATGGCCGTGATCACAATCACACGGTAAGAAATCCGCGCTCCATATCAGGCGGCAGATAGCGACAGGCTCGTTCGAATGGAGCCTTATCAACTCCTCGTATGCTCATCATACGGGACCCGCGCACGTATGAAACACGTGGGCTATTCTAAGGAGTACCAGAATACTTACCTTGCTTACCTCAGCGTAGGTGCGTCGTTACAGAATAATAGTTGTGCACAAAAGTAAGGTTTAACGACAAGTAAAAGCTGGAAGTGCTGGAATGAATAGATACTTAGATGCCTCCTAACTTATAATACATAATTAGGGCATACGAACTATCTATCCCATTCCTTAGCGCATCTAGCGTCAACTTTTCGAAAAACCCAAAAGTTTTGTAGTTAAGCACTCAAGTAATCACCCCCAGTGCAATTAGCTCTGATACCAGCTGTCACAGAACAGTCCAAATAATACCGATCAAGTGCACTAATTAACCTTTTAACTTAAACCTCTGCTACTGCACTTCACCAGTACATCCAGACTGCCTGCTTTAACCAGGATCGATTGCACAGGAACTCTCGCCAAAAGACGAGCACAGGTGATTACAAGTAACCAAGGTTTTCAAACTTAACTTACAACCAGAGTTAAACAAAAGTCTTCAAAATTTATTTACAAATAAAGTTTTACAAGCCAGAGTTACATTTCGAATACAGAGTTCAAACGCAGCGGAAAAATACCAACAGTTTGAAACAAACTTCAAAATACCGCACGATAAATAATGTCGATGACCAAAAGACGAACTTCACATCTTGCCCACTGATGTGAGGCTCACCTGCCTGCAATCACGGAGAAGGCGGAACCCACTCGAACGTCCAACCTGGAGGAAGAGGCTGACCACTCCAGGACGCACCGATTTCCTCGAAGTCTTCCGGAATATAGCCGGCTCAAAAGGGTTACAACCAAACCCTGAGTATACTAATACTCAGCAAGGCTTACCCGTCTATGGGTATACTTAGCCCATCACCTAGACATGCATAGCTCTTTGGCTCTAGGTTATTTTGCTGAAAAGCTATTAACACTGGATCTTTACTTTCAATATTTTAGCTCCAATTGTGTTGATAGCTAGAAACTAGGTTTGCCTAATTCTCTATAGCACACATGGTTAATCATATTATCTTTTCAAGAACATCAACAAAAGTCCAACTTTTCTCTTTCTGTCCATTCAATCCTTACTACGATGCGACGCATTGACCAAGGCTCTCATATCCGCGAGTCACGGCGAATCGATCCGATTTAACCTTGCAAGGTAGACCTAACCAACACGGCACATATATGCCCCGTCGGGCTATACACACCAACCCTTCGCATATGCACACCGATTAGGCGAACTGCCCTGCGACCCGGGACTGCTAGCCCCACCGATACCAACGAAGGGTCAGCCATGAGTTTGTATACTAGCTCCACTGGTGAAGACAGTATCAAGTCCGCCTACCGGTGCACATATGGTACTGAGCTTACCGGTTTCGACTACCTCCTACTCCCGGCATGCGGTTAGTACTGTTCAATCCTCAGTCAAAGGGCCAACAACGGAACGGTCCTCAATCGACACAGGCGGAGGCTTACTTTCCATCCATTCCATATCCATAACCAATTCATCTCCGCCCGGTCTCCAGTTTTCCTTTCTTTTCTCACTGATTCCTTCTTCAGTAACTTTTTCATAAGTAACAAGACCTATATCTCGCGAGTGATAGGAATCCCTCGACTTCTACCGGGTCCCTAATTAGCAAAGCATTTCTAACGGTGCCTGTATACTAGTAGAGGCTCATAGGTACTTAGGGAGAACATGCATACTAGGGTTTCATTCAACTTCTAAACACTTAATGCACAATACTTAAATAATAACATTGAATACTTGAAAATAAAGGTTATGCTCCGGGGCTTGCCTTGCAGATTAGCGGGGTTAGCAATTTCTTCGGGAGCGTGTTCGACTGCGCCCTCCTGCTGCTCTCCCGTTTGCGGCTCCTGGATCGGCTCGGCAACCAGCTCGTAGGCGACTTCGGTGTCGGCGGCTACACGAGGAAAATATGACATGCATAAAACTCAAGAAATGATGCAAAGCACTACTCACAACGAACGACATGGACCAATCTCCAAAAGCGTCTACAGAGCAACCTTACAACTAGGGTTACGATAGCAATGGTTTAGAATGGATGTGCAGCTTTTGGTTCTAAGGCCTCTTTAGCCTGAAGTGATTCCTATCAAGCAAAAGTTACTAAACTCGCTTCGAAAGATTTAAATACTATCCTAGAACAACATGGATCAACTTAAATAGGGATTTGTTTTGTTGCAAAACACATGCATGCATGAAAGAATTAAATACAACAACTATAAAAGAAAAGAGCCTAGCTAGGATCAAATTAAAAGCAAGACTAACCTGCAGGTATGATCAAGCCACAAGAATTATCAGAATAACAATGATCTTGGTAAAGCATGCCACATAAAAATCTCCAACATTTATCGACGATGGAAAGCATTTACTTTAACCCTAGCCAGTTAAACTAAACACAATTAAACTTACACAAAAGTGCACAGCACCCACACCTGAAATTTTTATAGAGGATTACACATTCAAAGATTAGGCCACCGCATAAATTTCATGATTTTTAGACAAACAAAACAGCCGATACAAAATAATCTAGCTTAAACACAAACCCTAAATTTAGCAGGGGTAAAAGTGACATTTTTCATGCATGAGTATTTTTCTACTAAAGATCTTGATTTTAGAAACTTAACAAAATTTAGTTTGTATTTTTGGGATTTTTCTGCATTTTCCTACAAATTACCAAACTTCCACTCAAATCACACAACAAGAAAACAAAAACCACCCTAAATGGAGCTGTGGGCCCCACCCGTCATCCAAATAAAGAGAGAGGGGGCAAAGCTCCCCTGCTCTGCTCTGCCGCCTGCCCCGGCCCGCACGCCGGCGACGCGCCTGGCGCGCGCGCGGCCGTTGGCCGGCCGGCCGGCGGAGCAGCGCGGGCGGGCCCACGCGCAGGGCTAGAGCGGCTGCGGCCGAGCAGAGGCGCAGGTGGGGGCGGCCCTGGGCGCAGGCGGAGCGGCGACGGCGGCAAGGGCAGAGTGGCGGCTTGCGGCGTCGGCGGTGGCCGACCGTTCCGGCGGCGAAGAAGCAAGGCGGCCGCGGGAGGGAGCGGCACGAGGTTCAGGGAGACGAGGTGGCCTTGGGGCGCGCGAAGGCGCTGCGCAGGCTTGCGCAGGGTGGTCCTGCGGTGTGAGCACGGTGGCGGCATGGCGCACACGGTGGCGCAGCGGTGCTCCGGCGAGGGTGGTACCGGAAAGGGAGGGGAAAAAAACGGGGAGCTAGAGGAGAGCACGAGGAAGCTCATCGGACCTTCGATTTGGGCGGAATACGGCCGGAGGTGGGAGGTCGACGACGATGGCGATGCTCGGCGGCTCGGTAATGGCGGCCGGGGTTCTGGAGCTTCGATTCGGCCCGGGATTGGCGCGAACGAGTTCGTGGAGGGACGGAGGAGCTTCGGGGCAAGGTCACGAGGCTTGGGCGCGGCGAATCGGGCGGGGGTGGCGAGGATGGCCGTAGCGGCGGACGGCGGCGAGGCTCGGGCGGCTCTGCTCCTTGCTGCGCTATGAAGAAGAAAGGGAGAGGAAAATGAACACGGCTCCAGGAGAGGGATAAGGACGACGCTCGAGCGCGGTGGGCGAGGTTCGCCGACGTCCGACGCGTGGCGTCGTCGTCGCTGTTGCCGTCGGCGCGCGTACGTCGTCGAGAGCACAGTAAACTAGATGACTTCATTTCATTGATTTTGACCAACGTTTGACCGCCCAAAACTTGAAATTTCATAAAGCAACTTGAAATTTGGTCAAAAAGGAAGTTGTAGAGAGCAAGATGATCTACAACTTTTATTTTGGGCGCAACTTGATTTGAAGCTCAGATCAGAGACAAAAACGCGATCGAACACTGCTAAATCGATGTTTACCGCGCGAACACGATTTACGCTAACGACAAGATTAACTCCTAATTAGCGAATCCAAGCTCATGATTAGCGCTCAGTAACACTGGGGTGTTACATATGGTATACCGTTGCTTCACCAAAGCTTGCTTAGTCCCTATTTCCCAAAAAAAAAGCTTGCTTAGTCCCTCGCACTAGTCATCTTGGTTGGTTTCTTCATCACTTACCCTTACCATGTTGAGCTAAACTTTGCACATCAACAATGAATTCCATATATCATTCTTGTATCATCATTTCTTTGTCTTGCTTTGTAATCATGAACCTTTGACCTTTTAGACAAAGCATACTTCACTTTGACAAGCTATATTTAAAAACCATCAACTAACGCATGAACACTTGTTTCTACCTTTTCTCCATAATGTGCTTTGTCGGTGTTTTAACCGTCGGCCTACCTAGGGATGCCCCATGTAGGAGATTGTTTGGGGAGAGATCGTCGGATCTGAAACCCGAAGGTAAACGCAAGGACACAAGACACGAATTTAGACAGGTTCGTGCCGCCAGAATAGCGTAATACCCTACGTCCTGTGTGGTGGTGTGGTATATTGTGCCCTGCGCTGGTGTGTTGGGCTCTGCTGAGCCTCTTCAGCCTATTGCCGATCTAGGTACCCCGCCCTCCTTTATATAGTACAGGGGTGGGATACTAGTCGGTTTACAAGCAGAAGTTCTAGGAGGATTACCATGTAGAGTTCTAGTAGGAGTACAAATGAATCCTAGTAGGAGTCTAATTTCTTCCTTCTTTACTCAGAACTATGCGATGTGCACAGTCCTGTGGGCCCAGGTCCGACAAGCCCCCGAGCTCTTCGTAGTCGAGGACTGCAGGCATCAAGTACTTCTGAAGGAGTTTTCGAGTACATCGAGTGCTTCTGGAATCCTTCAATGTTTTATCGAGTGCTTCGAATAGTCTTTCGAGTACTTCCTTGGCTGCATCGAGGCTATGAGATGCTCAAGCCCCGAATCATCTTCTTTTATATGGTGCGCGATGAACTCGCGCTTCATATGGAGTAGCCCCCGAGCCTTAGGTTGAATCGCAGATTTAGGCTGAGGGTCAAATCAGTCTTCAATCTTCTAATCTGTATCTTCCAAGAATTTGAAAAATAAGCCGTCGATGACACGTATCCTGCAGCCCCCGAGCCTTGAATCCAAATTCCAAGATTTGGAATTAAGGATCCAAACATCATGGCCCACGGCTGTTGATGCAAAAATCAACACACTAGAATCCGAGGGCAAGTGTTCGCCGAGTCACGGAAAGTCAACCAAGCATGCCAGTCAATTTGACCTGAAATTGACAAGGGAGAAAACGAAGTCAAATTCGAGAGCGTATCGGCTGGGATTCCGAATATCTGTCAGATGGGCGTATCGGCAAGCTTTGCCGATACTATAGACGACAAAAATATATTAAATGCAAGCGCGTAGTAAAAGAGCGCATCAGCAGGATCAGCCGATGCACTAAACGACAAAACCGGCTTTGAATAGCCGATCGTGTATGTATGACAAAATCTAAGCTACGAATGTGTAACTTAGATGATGTGAAGCTAAAAACAGATCTAAACCGGCTCTTGAGATAACAAAAGTGTTACTCCAAAACCTAAAGCCGATCTAGTATGTTTTTAGATGTGATAATAGCCAAAAAGCATAGGAAAATCTACAAATCTAGCCGATATCAATAATTGGTGAATAAATCTAGATGAGACGACAGCGATGCGCCCGGAAGTCAAAGTCTAGATAAACTCGATAACTTTTGAATAGATTTGAACGAAGCCACAGCGATGCGCCCGGTAGCTAAAACTCAAATATACTCGATAAAACAAATACTCACCAGCAAATCAAGTCGCTCGAATGTGAGGCGTCCTTGATCAACTTGAAAGAACTAGTCAAAAAAAGAAAAGAAAAGGCGAAGTCGTCGAAAAGGTGCAAAGGAATTGTAAACTTTGTTGTATTGGATGTGTATCAAGTTTTTCCGGTCCCTTACAACTGATATATATAGCCTAGCGCTATCAAGTCCTAGCCGATTACGGTAAACATTATTTGACCCTAAAGAAAAGACTGTCTAAAAGATAAACTACTTAAAATATTACAACCGAATCATCAAAATTTTCGTAGAGTCCGGATCCTCTTCTCCTTCCTTGACTTCATCGGCAACTCTCCATCGGCCGGATACCAGAGCTAGCGGATCAGCATCTTCAAAGCACATTCTTCTGGCCCATCGGACGAACTCCATCGGCCGATTCCAACCTTGTGCATCTTTTGAATTCTTCAAAATCGGCCACCTTCCCTTCACAAAAATCACCTTTCTTGACACGTGTCAAAAAACGGTGTCAACACATGCCCCCTAGTTTCGGAATAATTTATTTTGTTCCGAAATTACTCCAACCAGCATTCAAAGCCATTCCTTGTACCCTGTGCACACGGCTTATCCTGTACAACTGGGTAAAACTCTTCTTTGCCCCTGGCCTTTCGCCTTCTATCTACGCAAACCCAACGCGCCGATTCACTTTCCGTCTTTTTACCTGCATTGATAGATCCATAAAAATCACCCTTCGGCTCTACATCGGCAACAAGCCTCCATTAGCTACAACACCTCTCCTTTTCTCTTTCCAGCAGCTCCAAAAAACCCTAGGTTTTCTTGTAGCAATGACGGGCACCAAGCATCCTGACGAGGGTCCGTCCAATGCCCCTCCGGCGATCTGCAGCCGCTTGGCATAAGTTACCTCTCTTTATCTCCGATCCCTACATTCTCGTTTAGTTCTTATCTTCAATTCCTGCACAGTGACGATGCTTCCTCTTCTTCGGGCTCTTCTGGTTCGGAGGGGCCCCCTTTCCCTGGCATTCCCGAGAGTACCGTGGAGTTCATCCGCCAGCTTCTTCGCGAGAAAGACGAAGCTCGGCAGAACTACTCCCCGGAGACCATAAGGTCTCAGTGCCTCGGCGCTGAACTGGAGGCGGCACAAGCCGACCGGGCCATTGTCCGGGCCCAACTCACCGCCGCCGACTCCAGGGTTGCCGGTAGGTTATTTTATTTTCCGCATCATTTCTTTCTTTTTAAATTCTTCTTCTGACTCCTTTGTTTCGTCAGTCCTGGAATCGCAAATCCAGACCCTCCACGCCGCAGCAGCCACCGCCACCGAGTCGGTGAACGCGCGCGGCGACACCGTCGCCGCCCGTCTGCAGGACATCCCCAACCGCATCCGGGAGGTCGCCGAACATGGGGTTCGCCGTGGCGCCGCCGTAGCCCTCTCCACAGCCTAGTTCGATATCGGTCATGATCTCCTGCAGGTCGAACCGGTCCACTTCCCGCTGGGCAGCGAAGACTGGTGGGCCTTCGAGGAGCTCACCGACGACATGGAGATGGCAGCCGCCGCCATCTCCGAAGATGTCAGCATAGAGGCGGTCATCAGCAATGTCTTTGCCGATGATTAAATTTTTAGGAGTAGCATCTTTCTAGAAACAACTTTTGCTGTATCGGCCAGATCATTTGATCGGCCTTTTTTTGTAAATGATATTATTAAGGCAAAAGTCTATTTTACCTCCTCCAACTATCACCAAAGTTTGGTTTTCCTCCTACAACTATAAAACCGGGTATTTCACCTCCCTCAACTTTTCAAACCGTCCATTTTAGCTCCTTCGAGCGGTTTTGAAGACTGTTTGCTACAGTAACCGTAGTTTTGTCTTTTTTCTTTTTTAAAAAAATTTCAGTTGAATCTTTGAAAAATCATAGTAAATCACAAAAAAATCATAAAATAGAAAATCCAATTTTGTTGGACTCCACATGAGTAGATATACGCAGTGAATATATTATATGGTATACTTTAGTACAATTTTTTTACTGTAACTTTAGATATATACTTTTCTGTAATTAATTTATAGCTACAGTTTTCGTCGTCCCATTATGGTGAAATTTTTATGGTGAGCTAATCATTATATGATTGAGCTGTAATAAAAATTTTATGATTATTAGATCATGTTTGACTGATCTATAGATTTATCTATATAAACTAGATAAATCTATAGAAAAATCTAGACGAATCTATAGATAAATCTATAACTCAGTCATACATGATCTAATAATCATAAAATTTTTACTATAGCTCAATCATATAATGATTATCCCACCATAAAAATTTCACCATAATGGGACGACGAAAACTATAGCTATAAATTAATTACAGAAAAGTATATATCTAAAGTTACAGTAAATAAATTGTACTAAAGTATACCATATAATATATTCACTGCGTATATCTACTCATGTGGAGTCCAAAAAAATTGGATTTTCTATTTTATGATTTTTTTGTGATTTACTATGATTTTTCAAAGATTCAACTGATTTTTTTTTAAAAAAAGAAAAAGACAAAACTACGGTTACTGTAGCAAACAGTCTTCAAAACCGCTCGAGGGAGGTAAAATGGATGGTTTGAAAAGTTGAGGGAGGTGAAATACCCGGTTTTATAATTGTAGGAGGAAAACCAAACTTTGTTGATAGTTGGAGGAGGTAAAATAGACTTTTGCCTATTATTAACGAAGTATTTCCCTTTTCTTGTCGTTTTTCATTGCAACTTCTCACTTGATAACGGAAAAAACCAACCCTGACCTGAATCTAAGCAGCTTGGATTGTGTGGATTTTTTGCACTAAGGGCGACACACATCGTGTCGGCCGTAACAATTGAACCGATAACTCAATTAATCGGCTATCCATCCACCCAAATGCTAGGGTAATACTTCTTCAAATATTTTATGTTAAGAGCTCTAGAATATTCTTCCCCTTCGAGTTTCTCTAAAATATAAGCATTGCCAGGAACGCATCTGTTTACTCTGAATGGTCCCTCCCACGTTGGTGTCCATTTGCCGAATTTTGAACTCTTTGTTCCTATCGGCAGTATCAACTTCCAAACCAATTCCCCTTGCTCAAAGGTTTTGGCTTTTACCTTTTTATCATACCATCGGCTAACTCTGGCTTTATTCGCCTCAACATTTATAAGAGCCTTCAGCCGATGGCCAGCCAAATCCTCTAATTCATCTTTCATTAGAGCAGAACATTCATCGGCCGTCAATTGATTCTGAAACGTGACACGCCGTGAATAAAGTTTCAACTCCCATGGGAGAACAGTTTCATGTTGTAAGGAACATGGCACCATTTATGCCATTTCAAGTGATTTTGGTGATCGAATGACAACACAACACTTGGACTAATATGATTGTTAAGATGACCATTCTCAGGCTTTTAGGTTCAAGTGATGACAAAGAGAAAGAGAAGATAGGCATAACAAGGCCCGAAGGGCTGCCCCTATGGGGGTTAGCGGACGGGGGTCGAGGGGGAGCCGCCCCTCGCGGGTCTTAGGGCAGCGCCCTGAAAGCTCTTCGGATCAGGAGCACCGGAAGAACCGATGCCTAAGCATCGGTGCATCCGACGCTTGTCGGAAGAACCGGCGCTATGAAGTTTGGTGCAGAAGGGAATCGAAGCCAAGTCAGCCTATAGGCACCGGTTGAACCGACGGGTCAAAAAGGGGGCATCGGTGCATTGGGCGTCCTATGTTCCAGAGACGATGTCAAGACCCCAGGAGAAGATTCTTCAGCACCGGTTGAACCGGTGAAGCATCGGTGCATACCATCGGTGTAATGACGTCAGCTGTCAGGAGAAGATTCTTAAGCACCGGATGAACCGGTGATGCATCGGAACAAAGCATCGGTTCAACCGGTGGTCACTGCATCAGCTGTCAGGACTTCAATGGCTACTTCGGTTTATGAGTGACCGGAAGAACCGACGCTACCCCTGCCAGAGGCATCGGTTCTTCCGGTGATACGCAGATTTTTAGCTGACCGTTGGAGCAACGGCTACAAGACTTGGTGGCCTATATATACGCCTCACCCCGGCCATTTGAAGTGTGCTGGAGTTGCTGGACATCTCACACACACCCAAGAACATCTCCAACCACCATAGAGCTTCATTGTACATCATATAGGCTTAAGCACACTTGTGAGAGTGCTTAGTGCTTGTAATAGGGATTAGTTCTTGCGAGAGCTCCCTTGAGAGAAGTCTTGCTGCGGCAAGCAACTTGTGATCCGTCGTGTGACCCTCCGTCTTGGTGTGGAGTGGCAACGACACTTTGTGCGGGGGAAGAGGAGGCCCCCTCCTTGGTGGAGAAGCTCCGTAGTGGATTACGGCCGGGTGACCGAGAGAGACGGTGGCGGTGCACGAGACTCGGTGTCTTAGGGGCACTTGCCTTTGCTTGCCGGCATCGCCTTGGTGGCGAAGTGCAAGACGGTGATCGGAAGAGCCTCGGTGTCCCGTGGACGCAGGCGTTTGTGCCGAACCACGTTACATGACCGTGTCTACTCGGGAGTTTGCATCCCTCTTGCACTTACCTCTTTACTTACCACATTACGTTTCTGCATTTACTCTATCTTGCGTACCTTTACTTTCCTAGTTAGTTTGATTAGGTTTGGCTAGGTTGAAAGTCTTTTAAGGGTAAGTAGAGAGTAGCATAGATAAATCTTAGTCATAACTAGCATATATATGACGTGTTAGGTTTATCTTATGCAAGTAGTTTGAGCCCTAGGTTAAAAAGCGATTAGCGACCCTATTCACCCCCTCCCCCTCTAGGGTCGGACACCCCGGTGATCCTTACACATGTCCGTATACCAAATGATATGGAGACACCTTTGTAGCGCCATTACAAGCCATTCTGTATGCCCATAAAGCTTCATGAAGCACAGTAAGCCATTTTCTAGGATATTCATCAATTTTTCTCTTGATCAATTTGATGACCCCTTTATTAGATGCTTCTGCCTGACCGTTAGCTTGGGCATAATATGGAGAAGAATTCAGGAATTTAATCCCTATTCTAATAGAAAATTCCTCAAATTCATCTGACGTAAACATAGTACCCTGATCAGTCGTAATGGTCTGTGGAATACCAAACTGATAATAATATGTTCTTTGACGAATTCAATCATTTCTTTCGACGTAACATTTTTCAGAGGAATTGCTTCAATCCACTTATGATTTTTACTGGATGGAGGGTATATCTGGCCGATCAAATCAATTCCCCATCCTCTAAACGGCCACGGCTTGATTATGGGATTCATGGCTGACGCAGGAACTCTTTGCATGCTCCCAAACTTCTGACATTCTTGGAGACCTCTGTAATATGTGAAGCAATCTTCCAGCATCGTCGGCCAAAAATATCCGTTCCTCCTGATCACCCATTTCATCTTATAAGCCGATTGATGGGATCCACAAACACCTTCGTGAATTTCACCCATTAACACCTTTGCTTCTTCTTTATCAATGCATTTGAACAAAACTCCATCAATTGTCCGATAATATAAATCTTCCTCCAACATACATACTAGATTGCCTGAAATCTGATTTTTCTGTTCACTTTCTTGGATGGATCTTTCAAATAATCAATAATCTCTTTCCTCCAATCATCGGCTGTTAACTCCGAGGCCATTATTCCTTCCATCGGCCGATATCCTGAAGCATGCTGAGCCAGCCGATTTGCATCACTATTATGAAATTTGGGAACATGCTCGATGGTTACCTTCATGAATTCTTTCAGTAGCCGGAGACATTCTTCATGATATAATTGTAAAATATCATCTTTGCATTCATACTCCGCAACTAACTGATTGATCACCTGCATAGAATCTCCAAAAATCTCAACAACATCGGCTTTGATTTCTCGAAGTAATTGAATCCCCTTGAGAATAGCACGATACTCAGCTTGATTATTGGTTGCAGAAGCTTCAATTGGAAATGAGAACTCAAAATTTGCCCCCCGAGGGAAAATCAGCACCACACCAATTATAGAACCGTCCCCACACGAAGATCCATCAAAGAATAAAGTCCAAGGAACAAGATCTACCATGCTTAGCTCTGGTTTCAGCATCCAGCAACCTTCTGCTCACAAAATAGATAGCTCTTTCTTTTCCTTCAAATTCTTGAATAAGGGTCGATCTGATAGCACGCTCATCAGCCGATAAATACAATTTAAACGGCTTGTGCTTTTGGGGAGGAACCAACACCGGAGGATTTACCAGATAATGTTTGATTTCATCCAATGCCTTCTGATGTTCCTCTCTCCATACAAATTTCTGATTAGCCTTCAACTTCAGTAAAGAACTGAACGGCTGAATTTTTCCCAACAGATTAGATATAAATCTTCGAATAAAATTGATCTTTCCGATCAATGACTGAAGTTCAACCTTCGTCGTAGGGGCTTCAACTTTGTCGATGGCTGATATAGTCTTCTGACTAATTTCAATCCCTCGCTCATGTACCATAAAACCCAAGAATTGGCCAGCTGATACACCAAAAGCGCACTTGTTTGGATTCATCTTTAAACCTTGCCTTCTGGTGCATTCCAAAGCTCTACGCAGATCGGCCAAATGTTCTTGGTGCCCCTCTAACTTCACAATCACATCATCAATGTATATCTCCACAATTTTGCCGATGATTTCATGAAAGATATAATTCATGGCTCTCTGGTACGTAGCACCCGTATTTTTTAATCCGAAGGTCTTGACTACCCACTCGAATAAACCGAGATGTCCTGGACATCTGAACGCAGTCTTATGGATGTCTCACTCTGCCATAAAAATCTGATTGTATCCAGTATTGCCATCCATAAAATTGATCACTTTGTGCCCAGCAGCATCATCTACCAACATATCAGCTATCAGCATAGGGTAACCATCCATCGGAGTAGCTTTATTGAGATCCCTGAAATCAATGCACACTCGTAGTCTGCCATTCTTGTTGTTAACAGGAACCACATTAGAAATCCATTCGGCATAACGACACTGCCGAATAAAATTAGCTTCAATTAACTGTGTAATCTCGGCCTTTATGGCAAAATCTTAGGATTACATCGCCTCGCTCCTTGTTGATATGGCCGATATCCCGGTTTTGCAAACGATGTTGCACAATAGATCTATCCAAGCCAGGCATCTCATAATATTCCCAAGCAAAACAATCTTTGTACTCTCTTAATAAACTTTTCAGTTCCTGCTTGTATTTGGAATCTAAATTGGCGCTAATAAACGTCGGCCTCGGTCTATCACCATCTCCGATATCAATTTCCTCTAGTAAATCGGCCAACGTAAACCCATGCCCCAACTTCCCTTCTTCCTCTAGGAACTCATTCGTCAGGAACTTTCTGAAGAACCGACTGCTTGGATCAGTGTAGAATTGTCACTGGCCGATTCATCACCGGCCTTAGCCTTAACACGCCAAACTCGTGATTTGACTCCTTTCTTGTTCAGAGTTTGTTCTCGCTCTTCTTCAATGATCTCCAGCTGGCCTAACCTCTGAACACGTCGCTTCTGAGACCTGGTCAAACCTCCTGGACACCACTGAAATTGATCCGTGTGATCAGGCTCACATTCTGGATCTCTTCGCATCGGCTGATCATCTTGCACTCTTTCATCGGCCATCTGCTCTAGCCGATCGTGTGCAGGCACTCTTCTCCCAGCAGGATCAAGTAGCATTGTCCTGCCCCCAGTCGATCATGCACTGATACCCTTTTTCCTAGCTGATCATGCACCGATACCCTTTTTCTAGCCTATCATGCACAGGAGTGCGTTCACGCCGACAGGGCTCATGACATGACCTTTCATATTATCGGCTGCCTTGACCATTGCATTCGGGATAATCATATGCCGATGGCAATGTCAACCCTTCTTCCCAGCAGTAGACAAAGAAAGGACACCTCCAATGATCTTGCTCGCGTCGCTCCTCTTCTTCTCTACGCTGCCGCCTTTCACAATCACGCTGAAACTTGTTCAACAGCATTTGAGACGTTACACGTCTACGTGGTGCCGATGAACGTTTAGCATCCTTCATCGGACTCTTTCCTTTGACATCATCGGCCGTTATCTGCGCTTTAGGATCAACAGCTCCAGATTTCTTGGCCGATAATGATGTCGGAATCTTGGCTTGAGGAGAACCTTCATCTCTGGCCACATCAACCATGTTCGTGGCGGAAGGATATCCGTCGATCTTCATCGTCTTCTTGGGAGCCTCAAATTTCACTCTCCCTTGTTCAAAAGCCATCTGAATCTGCTGCCGGAAGACCTTGCACTCATTTGTATTATGCAATGTGGCGTTGTGCCACTTGCAGTACTTCATTTTCTTGAGCTCGTCCTCCGATGGAATATTGTGGTATGGCTTCAACTTGATCAACCCTTCCGACAATAACAAGTCAAAGATCTTGTCGGCTTTGGTGACGTCAAACCCATACGACTCAGGCTCTTTCTTCCCAAACGGACACGTCACCGGCTTTTTGCTGTTCTGTATCCATTCAGCCGATGCAACCGTTTCTTGCTCCTCTTCAGACTCATCATTGGTAGAATATTCCACATAGTTGATCTTCTTCTGAAAAGGTTTCTTGGACTCGTAGGATCAAGTCTCTCCTGTCATCCGACTCACGATCTGGCTAATACTTTCAAACTTCTGCGATGCATATTTATCTTTAATGTGTGGCAAGAGCCCATTGAATGCTGCATCAGCTAACTGCTGATCGGACAGAACCAAACTGTAACATCGATTCTTGACATCTCTGAACCTTTGGATAAAAGCAGCAACCGATTCATCGTTTCTTTGTCTTAAACCAGCCAAATCGGTCAACTTCCATTCAGTAACCCCAGAGTAGAAAAATTGATAAAATTGTCTCTCCAGATCGGCCCAATGTAATATGGAATTTGCTGGCAAAGTAGTGAACCAAGCAAAGGCCGATCCAGACAAAGACAAGGAGAACAAACGGACTCTGAGTGCATCATAGTTGCCCGCTTCTCCCAACTGTAGAAGGAACCTGTTAACGTGCTCCATCATAGAAACTTCTCCCTGCCCTGAGAACTTCGTGAAGTCAGGCATCTTGTACTTGTGGGGGAGAGGAATCTGATTGTAAGCCGGATGATAGGGAGCCTTGTACATAACAGATTGTTGCTTCGGTCTTAAGCCAAACTGCTCCCTCATCACTTCAGCTATCTTCATGCTCCAATCAACTTGTGTTTCAACATTTGGCGTCTATTGGGAAGAAGCCACGCTCGCTGCATTGGTCATCATTGCAAGTTGCTGAGCTAGATGATTCATCGGCTGTTGAGCCGATTGCATCTGTTGTGCTTGCTGAGCTATCCGATTGGGTGTCTGCTGAATCATCGTCGGCTGTGGAGCTGATAGACTAGCCGACTGTTGCCCAGTAGCCTCCATGTATGGTACACTAACACACCGTATCTGTCCGGTTGCTTGATTGTGGAATACCCAGTTGACTCCCTTCTGATGCGGAGATTGCGACAACAACACTTCTGAAGGAGACTGGGGTTAGAGCAGAATAGCAAGACGCTGCTGTGGGGTCATCGGCGATGGCGCTGATGCATTAGCTTGTGCCATCTGTTGTGGACTCCATATGCCTTGTGCATTCAGTTGTGTTGCCGATGCATCCTGCTGTGCACCCATCGGCTGAACGGCCGATGGATTAGGCTGAGAGGTTATCGGCTGAGAAGCCGATGCATTAAACTGCATCTTGGGTGGCGTAGAAAAGAAATCCGGATGCATACCATACCCAGTAGCAGGATCCCATCCTTTAGGAAATACGGACGCAGATCCATCTTGCACAGTTGTAGCAATCGGCGGCGTGATTGAGTAGATAGGATCTGCTGTACCCGCCGATGCTGCAGTAGTCATCTGAGGTGGAGTTTGACTGTTGCTTGTTCCTGTCTGGCTATCTTGAGCCGACAGGGCTGCTGCCATAAACACCTCCAAGGGAGTATATTGCATATGATCTGGTTGTATATAGCAAGGACCTATGCACCTTGGAAACGTGCCTTCAGCAAAAGTCTTGACCACTACATTGTGCACCGTGTTGCCCATGACTGTTGCACTCTTGATGAAGGCTTGTGCCACAGCTTGGCCAACTGCGTCTATCATCTTGCTTTCACGTTGAGCCTCTGTCAATGGCTGGAAAGATGGAAGATTAAACTTTTTGATCACCTCACCAGATCTATTGGCGTTGTACGACTTGAGGCATTCACGTTTGAATTTTCCCACCAGCTCTTCATATTCCTTCTTTTGTTCTTCTTTAAGCTTATCTTCAGGAACAGGAATCTGGTTCTCCTCACTGACCGCAGATTTATCAGTAATGTCCACCATGTTGAATCTTTCGGTCCCACCGGGCGTGCCAAAAGATGTGTTGATGCAAAAATCAACACACTGGAATCCGAGGGCAAGTGTTCGCCGAGTCACGAAAAGTCAACCAAGCGTGCCAGTCAATTTGACCTGAAATTGACAAGGGAGAAAACAAAGTCAAATTCGAGAGCGTATCGGCTGGGATTCCGAATATCTCTCAGATGGGCGTATCGGCAAGCTTTGCCGATACTATAGACGCCAAAAAGATATTAAATGCAAGCGCGTAGTAAAAGATCGCATCTTGCATATTCTTCTCCTTTCTTGACTTCGTCGGCAACTCTCCATCGGCCGGATACCAGAGCTAGCGGATCAACATCTGCAAAACATATTCTTCTGGCCCATCGGACGAACTCCATCGGCCGATTCCAACCCTGTGCATCTTTTGATTTCTTCCAAATCGGCCACCTTCCCTTCACAAAAATCACCTCCCTTGACACGTGTCAAAAAATGGTGTCAACAACGGCGTAGGATTTTTCTTGTCTCAGTCTTCACATGAAGCGGCATCGAGTAGTTTTGCAGAGTCCAGCCCTCGAACTTGGGAGCTTGGCAAGCCGTAGAGATCACATCGAGTAGTTTTTTATGTCCAGCCCCCGAGCCCGAGAGCTAGATATGCTTCTGAAAATATGACGGGTTGTCTGTGCCGATGAAGAGATAGCTAGGCGGGGCAGCTCTCGGGAGCATACCTCACCCAGTAGCAAGCTTCAGGTCCAATCTCCTGTATGAGAAATGTAGGATATGTTGTAAAATAATATACCTGATATCGAGTTGGGTGCGAATCCCAGCATTGCAAAAATACTTTTAATTTTTTTTCGTGTCTTGCTCTCGCTAGGCCATTTAATTTTCCCGAGCAGTTAGCCTATTACGTTTAAGCACCTAGTCTTCTGATTGCCATAGCCCATAGCGCATTGCTGCAGCCACGTGCACGCATAGAAGCATAGGCGCACAGAAGAATCGAGGTTTCACGGATTAAGACATGGGCTCCTCGAGTACTTTAGCAACCTTTGAGAGGAGACAACAAAAAAAGAAGTCGGCAGGACGACAAATGCGCAGCGCGCATAAAGCAGTCGATGTGACTGCGGGTTGCGGACAGATAGTCGGCAAAAATACGGGTCGCGGACAAAAAAGTCGGCGAGAGTGCGGGTTGCGCACAAAGTAGTCGATCATGGTGTAGCCCCCGAGCGTGGCTCCGGTCGAGAGGCGTACCCCTAAAAAGCAGTCGATCTTGTAAAAAACAAGTCGATAAAGGTATAAGTGACTTAACTTGATTGAAGCCGACCAGTCGGAGTCGGTTCCGACTGGTTACTGATGGTGTGAAGCCCTCTCTCGACTAGAAAACTAGTCGAGACAAGTAGTCGAAGTAGTCGATCATGTGTCGACGAGTAATCGAAGTAGTTGTAGCTGTGGCCAGCTGTCTTCTGGTAGCTTCGTGTGCATGTAGCAAAATTTTGGTAGTTGAACTTTTCAACCGCACAAACACAATCAGCGGCCTGATGCTCTGCACCATCGTGTGCTGTTTCTTCTCTTTTTTTTTATATATAGTGGCGCATGGCTTCAAGAAATAGGCTTTGACTCTTTGGTTGTAACCGCTGCTTCGGATCTTCTTTGACTTGAACTCGGACTCGGACGATCGGCTTGTGCGGAAGCAACGTAGATTAATTCCGCGGGAGACCGTGGGACCCGCAGGATCTCCGGCTAATAGCAGATGAATACTTCTCTGCTTCGGATTGTGACTCGCAGGTTTGGATGAGGCGCCTGGTTTTTGTCTCGATTTCGATGTTGCAGCCGAACAAAGGACCAGACTGCTGTTTTGATAATCTTGACGTAAAGATTGTCGATTCGCCGAGCAGATGGATTTTGAGGCCATTCAAGCTCACCCAATGATCGCGACGATGGCTCCACGGTGGACGCCAGCTGTTGGTGTTTTAACCGTCGGTCTACCTAGGGATGCCCCAGATAGGAGATTGTTTGGGGAGAGATCGCCGGATCTGGAACCCGAAGGTAAACGTAAGGACACAAGACACGAATTTAGACATGTTCGGACAGCCAGAATAGCGTAATACCCTACGTCCTGTGTGGTGGTGTGGTATATTACGCCCTGCGCTGGTGTGTTGGGCTCTGCAGAGCCTCTTAGCCTATTACCGATCTAGGTACCCCGCCCTCCTTTATATAGTCCAGGGGGTGGGATACTTTACAAGCAGGAGTCCTAGGAGGATTACCAAGTAGAGTCCTAGCAGGAGTACAGATGAGTCCTAGTAGGAGTCTAATTCCTTCCTTCTTTACTTAGAACTATGCGACGTGCACAGTCCTGTGGGTCCGGGTCCGACATGCTTGTCTTGCTTTGTAACTATGATTTGATAACAATATTTTAAGCATTGCAAGCTTCAAAATATAAGACCAATATGTAGCACATAAGTGTATGTCTTCTCTTTTTGTTTAACTCCATGAAGCCTTGCAATAATACTTTCAACTATTTTTATATCTCACATATTCTTCAAGTATGTCAAGCCATAAATAGAAACCATATATTGTCATTGCATGAATACTTGTTTCTCATTTCGCATCACGACATGCTTGACTTTGTTCAATAAGCTCTGTTTTATTTGATTTCTTGATTCATGAGTCAATACATAAATTGATATACAAATAAATCCCTGCTCATGATATCTCAAATAAAACGTTAGTCCTTTAATCATGTTGCCATTCAATTCACCAAAACTCATTAGGGTCTAGAAGCACTTTCAGTGATTCGTGTAGCTATCACCTTAAGTGATATTAGGTTTGTGCCTGTGCGTTGCCACGGGCAGCAAAATTCTTTGTAGCACTACCCGCAAAAAAAAATCTTTGTAGCACAAGACAAATAATGCTTGATTGAAAAATCATAAAATAAGGACAAAATTCTAGGTAAATTAACCGATAATACCTCGAGACTGTCTTTACAGATATTATATACAGTGCCATGATATTATGTCAAATAGAACAAGATAGCAACAAATAATTCATGGTAATGGTATTGTGTCAACAATCCTATATGTGTTTCCTCATCAAACCATATTTCGAGTATATAGGTTTCTGAGACAATCTTGGTTTATTGGATCAAAACTTCCAAGTATTTGAAATCTGAAAAGAGGACAAATCACCTAAAAAGACAACTGGTGCACATGCAGTACTCTCTAGTTATCTTTAGTTAAAAATAAGTGAGAAAAACTGAATGTAATCTCGCATGCATCACATGAACCAATGGGATGGGTAGTGGCCTAGTGGGTATCTGATGTATCACAATCAATGATCTTGACAACAGAAGAATCACAAATCTTTTCAAAGACTATCACCCCTTTCGAAAAGGCGACCATAGTTCAATTTCAGTTTTATCCCATATTCTTCCTTTGTACATCAATAGATTCAATTGGCTAATAATATGCACATACTGCTCTTATAATTTGGTTTTTGCTGCTGCAATCAATGTTGCATGGATGCCTCAGAAATGATCCACTTGAAGGAACAATAAAAGCAAAATGAAGTGAATGAACAATCAACTGAATGTTTAATTCAAGCACAAGATTGAAAGAATTAGGAAACAAAACTAACCTCCCTGACATCATCAACAGAGCGGGTATGGGAAAGAGAAATGACCTATTGCAAGAAAACTGTACTCAAGACCATCTTCAAAACATATAAAAGCAGTAGTATGCGATCGGCGGCCAGCACAATGTAGGCCGGGTAGAAGCGGCACAGTGGCGATGCTATCGACGGAGCGCCGGCCAATGCAGGGCAGCAGTGACCGAGAAAAATGTTGAATTAACGGAATGCTTTGAAGTACAGACATACGCTAATCCCCTGTTATTTTTTTCCATCAGGAAGGATGTAGTTCTTCTGTTTGGATATGGAGAATTGTTCAGAGTTTGCAGCATCGGTTGAGCTATTAGGCATCTCATCAAATATATAACAATTAACAAGCATACGCTGACTCTAACATTTTCTGGATGTCAAGATGCAACACAAATAAGAGATGATGGCATTACCAGGGACATGGACATGGACATGCGGCCATTACAGATGGAGTATGCATAGTGCCCAGCAAAGCACATAAGTGTGATGCAAAGATTACATCATGGATCCGATCAACAACAGGCAAAAATTAGCGGAAACAAATAAACATCACCTGGTGATGGCGCCCTCGATGGAGTGGAAGCAGAAAAGTAGGGCTCCAGCTCCGCGTCCCAATCAGCAATGTCACCAAGAAGATCAGAACAGCCTTTTTTTTTTTGAGAGCAAAAGATCAGAACAGCCTTGAGCGGAGGTTGATGAAGAGTGGAAGTTGAACTCAGATCAGACGACCTTGTGCAAGACAGAGGGGTTGCATTTATTTTGGGCGCCCTTCGACTACGAGCAGTCCAATTTCGGGTTCTTGGCGCGTGAGTTCGGATCCAACATCCGCATTCGCATCTCGTCTTGCCCACGAGCTAGCGAGCAAATCCCCTCTGTATGCGAATCCTGCTGCCCTGAGCCTGCGGTGCCGCTCCCCCGAGCTCCTGCGCTGCACATGTGGACGGCCTCGATCCCTCCTTGGGCTTCGATCCATCCTGTGCTTCCAGCAGGGAACCGAACAACCATGCAATGCACGTGCCAAAAGACACTACTACTCGCTTCGCTGCTGCTTCCTCCTCTTCTCAACAAATAACCAATTACATTAATATAACCAGCAAATGACTGAATAATAATATCTTTATTATAATGTTGTGTCTATTAGTACCTCTATTGTGGTTGTGAGCTGTCACCTTCTAGCCTGGTACTGCTCCTGTGGTTCCTGTTAGACTATGGTAACCTCGTTTCCCATAGTGTTTATTTTTTGTATTTGCAGCTAGTACCATTGAATAATATGGCTTAGTTTATACTTTTACCAAGGACTCTATTTTCTGAACATTAGATGCCTTATCGCCCAACTGAATCTTTGCCCACAAAGTATATTTTGATCTGTATTGTAGTCTTCTGCTCCATCACACATGGGAATACTTGTGACAGATTTTATGGTTCACTCACTTCATTTTTGAAGGTAGCTAGATTTTTGTGTCTACGCATGTCATTATTTGTGATGAAGAAGCATGATATATCCATGACCATGAGGATAAATACTATATCATTTAAGTATACACATTCAACATTTTGTTTTCACGAAAATGACTTCAGTCTACAAATAAATGACAATGTGTACGAGGTCAGAAGCTAGCTGAAAGAGCGGCTACAAGGAACAAATTAAAATGGGATTTGAGATAGAAAAAAATAGATTTATTGTTCAATTTGTATTCCTTGACTCACCTGGCTGCTCATTCGATAATAACAAGTCTATTTGTAAAATATGTATGTCTTGATCGGAAATATTGTAGCGGTACTGCCCTATAAATTGTTTGTTGAGTAAAGCCCAAGTATACAAGTAATAAACAATTTAAGAAAATGCACTTCAAGTTCGTTAAAAATGCCTCGCGAATGAAAAGCTCCCTGCAAAAATTAGGTATATGAATTAATTTTATATCCTCCGATCAGAGCACTTGCTTTCCTCTACCAAATGTCTCTACGAAACCATATCTACATGGATAAGCAGGACAAAATAACAAAAAAAAAAATCTAAGAAAACCCAACAGACAATGCAAAATGGGACGTAAGGTGGAGGACCAGAAAATCCAGAACTGCACGCGCGGAGGAAAAAAACCGTTCGGGAGGGCGCACTGCGTGCGGAGGGGGTGGCTCGGGGTGCGCCGTAAGCATCGGCATTTCTCATATGTGTATATATATATATATATATATATATATATATATATATATATATATATATATATATATATATATATATATATATATATATATATATATATATATATATATATATATATATATATATATACTGTATATCTATATTACACCTGGGTGCATTCTATACAGAGAATGCACCCAGGCCAACCGGCTCGTCTGGTCCGAGCCAGACCAACCGCCCCCCGCGCACGACCCTGGTCTGATTCAGCGCACCCCGTCGCCCCCCCCCCCCGCTCCCCCAAATTAACCGCACGCCATCGCCCCGAATTAACCGCACCCCCACTTTTGTTTCGTCCGCTCCGCCTCACCGCCGCATCCTCCCTCGCTGATTTCGCCGTTCTGCCGCATCGCCGCGCCGCCTTGTCCACCGGCGTCGAAGCACTGCCGAGGGTAGCCGCCGCCGAGTGCTTCCCCCGCGCTGCTGATTCCTGGTGTGGAGCAAGCAGGAGCGGAGCAAGCAGGGGTGGAGGAAGCGCGGCCGCGAGGGGGGGGGATTCTGTGCACTGCTCCTCGCCGCATTTGCTTCGTTCGCCGGTCCGCGCTCGCCGAGGCTTCGCCGGCGTGGTAAGTCTTGCGCTCCCATCCCCCCTCACCCCTGCTTAAAATTAATTCGCCTTTCCACTGCTCCAATGCCCCCCCTCACCTCGACCCTCAACCACATTTGGGCTCACAATCACGCGTACTGCATCGAGACACAGGATTCCGCGCGCCGCACCCTCCATCGCCGCCGTGGTAAGTGATTTGAACACCATCCTACCCCTATATATCTCCCCCTCCTCATCCGCATTTTGCTGCGCCCCCACATTTTTGTTGCACATTCCACACCAAAAAATCACACAAATCTCACGTAATTTCATCTTCGCGCTACATCCTAGGGTTTCACTGGTGCATATAGGGGGATGGAGGGGAGGGGGATGGGCCTCAGTGATGCAGCGCGCATGGGGAGTTTTTGTGTTGCGGTTTATTGATGGATTATGCGATGGGGGGTTGTACATTTTTTGCAATTGCTCTTCGCCCACCTTTGCAATTTGTTAGCTAACGATGCAATTTAGCCAACAGGGCGCAGTGGGTGGGGGGGGGGGGGTTGCAACTCTGCAACTAGGCAGACGGGTTTGTCCCTTGATGCACTTTTTTCAGATTTTTTTTACAATGAAGTATGATACATTGAGGGTGGGAATGCCATCCATGCAGTAATAATTATCAGCTAGTGTTTTTAAACCTTTTTGCAATTTTAGTCCATGATGTGTTGCATTTTTGCAGTTAGCAATGGTTGCAATTCGTTTCTCTGAAGGCTTTTGTGTTATCAGCTAGTTTTGCATCCTTTTTTTAGCCAACTTTTTGTTGCAATTAAAGTTAAGTACTGGTTGTAATTTTTTGTCTGGCCTATGAATGTTTGTGCTTTTCTTTTTGTCTTTGGCTAGTTTTGTGCTGCCCTATGTCTGGTTATATGTCTATAGGAGATTAAATGGTGCAACACTATGAGCAGGGTATTAAAAAGTGTAGATTATTTCCAGTTTGACTTGTATTTTTGGCCTAGTTAACCAGTCTAGAGAACAACAAACATGTCTGTTTTCATTTATTTTTGGGATATCTTTTTTTTTGCGCAAGAATAATATCTTTTGATTGGCTTTTGTGTCATTAGAATTCAGAAATCAGCATGTGCTGCATTTTTAGCTAACGATGTGCTGTATTTTATACCTAAGCACTGGTTGCAATTTATCTATCCAAAGGTTTCTCATGGCTTTTTTTGTGTTTTTCTATTGCAGTGTTTACAAATGGATGCAGATTCAGATCATCAGCGCAGTGGCAATCATGGTGAAGATCGTGGTACAGTTAAGAGCAACGATAGAATGAAGTTCAATAACAGGAGGAAAGTATTAAGGTTGAACAGTCCTGCTCCACCCAACGGAGGCAGTGATGAGAGTGATGGACACGACTCGGATTATGTGCCATCCTCTCCTGTCCAGGCTGGCATTGCAGCAGAGGGCAGTAATAGGAAGAGGCGTCGCAAACAGGCTCGCCAAATACTTTAATTGCAAATATTACTACTTCACAGTTGGTGCTTTGTCCATATACTGACTGCAAAACAAAAACATGGGTGGTGCAGGCTGAAGTGGTGCGAGCATGCAAAGCAAAGTTTGATGAGCAGCTGAGCAGTGTGTACATGAGGGCCATATACCAAGAGTACAAGAAGCAGTACAATAACAACACAACATTTGTGATTGAACCAGATCCAGATCCAAGGGTGAAAAATGGATGGTTGGTGTAGCATGAAAATGGTGGGAGCAGCTTCTGCTGGGCCCAACATGCATTCAGGGTGGTTGCGGATAAAGATTCTGGTGAATATAGCTGCGAGTGCAAATAATGGGAACATACAGGTATGGTGCTGCTGCTGCTATTGATCTTGCTCAATAATACAACTCTGATTGATAGATAAAAAATACATAAACTCTGGTAGATCAAATAAAAAATAATGCAAAACTCTGGTAGTCCAAAAAATTGCAAACCTAGTAGTCCACCATTGCAACCCCAGTAGTCCACAATTGCAAACTATGGGGTAGTCTACAATTGCAACCCTTAGTAGTCTACAATTGCAACACTTAGTAGTCCACAATTGCAAACTATGGGAGTCCACAATTGCAACCCTAGTAGTCCACAATTGCAAACTCTGGTAGACTACAATTGCAAAAAGACTGATTGACTTCACTTTTCAATTGCAGGTCTGTTCTGTATGCACATCCCGGAGAGATACATATTGAAGAGATATACTCGTGATGAAAAAGAAGAAGTTACATGGGATAGACACGACGATGTGCGAATCGGTGCGCAAGCAAGCAAAGAGCAGTGCAGGATGTTGAAGCTGCTGCCTAAGTTGATGAGGCTTGGAAGAGCTAGAAGTAAATCAGACCATGCCTTTGAGGAAGCAAATAGGCAGCTGGACAAGATTACTCCAGGCATTGAAATATTCCCGAGAAGTGCAAACGATGAATCATCGGGTCCTGCCCCGCCTGCTAGAGGATCGGTTGAGCAATCTAGTAGTGCTGGCACTAATTCACCACCATCTTCAGCTCCGGTGCATGCTGGGATGTTGCTAATTGAGCCACCAATGTCACGTACAAAGGGCCGGGGGCCTGGGAAACAAAAGAAAAATGATGTTCAGGCTCCACTTAATGGCACCCCGCTGAGCACATACACAAGGGCGAACTATGGTGACAGACAATGCAGCATATGTGAAGTACAAGGTACACATTACAGCACAACATGCCCGATGAACCCTGATCGATGCAAATCAGCAAAGATGCGTGCAGCAAGGAAAAATACCAAAAAGAATGATGGGCCCCCAAGAAAAAGAGGCCGGCCAAAGATCGTAAAGGATCTGCATGATGAAAGTGATCTGAGTCAGGATGAACTGAGTGAAGATGAGCTGCCCGTGGCACCGGCTCGCAGCGCTGCAACTGATGGGCGTGTGGGACAAGTAGGCGCAGAAAACAGTGGCCGTCGACGGATAGCTAAGCGTGTAAAATACCAGGAGTAACGTGATTGTGTTGGGCAAAAACACAAAGCAGTGATTTATTCATTACCCTGTGCGTGCTATCTTGGACTGTAAAAAAAACTTGTTGCAACTATGATCAATAAAAACATTATTTATGTTTCTTAATTACAACTGTCACGCACTGCTAGATAGTTTGTGGTGTGCAGTATTGTTATGTGCAGTATAATATGAGCAACTATGATCAAATAAAAAATGGTGCCTTAAAACGTGTTTTAACCAAATTGCAAATAATGTGTACACCGGATTGCAACCATGTATGTATACCAGTTGCAACATTGATGACAAACCAATATAAAAATGGGCGCAAACATTATAGTTACTCTGATTACATATAAAGTGCACTTATAGCTATTCATAGAATTGAGAAGCATGTGTGTACACCGATTACAAAAAAATATATGTATAAAAATGCAGATTGCAACATCAGTTCGGGGTTGTCAGACCCGGGACAGCGGGACTGCTTATAGACATAGAATGTTCTAGAGTAAGGGATAGCTAATGGATGTACCTTACCTCTTTTGTAACTACCCGAATAGGCATAGAACTAGCTGCAGTACAAAGGAAACTACCCGATTATGTTGTAGTAGGACTCCAACTGTACTCGGCTAGGACTTTCCATGTAACCCTGTCCCCCCGGATATATAAGGGCGGGCAGGGACCCCCTCCAAACAATCATCAACACCTAAGGCAATACAAACCACATAGGACGTAGGGTATTACGCAAACTCGCGGCCCGAACCTGTCTAAATCTTTGTGTTTCTTGTACCATCGAGTTCTAGAGCAGTCGATCCCTAGCTACAAACCCTAATGCTAAGGGTATCCCTGAGCAGGCTTGGTGGTAAACACCGACAGCTGGCGTGCCAGGTAGGGGATTCAACGAGTTCACCAACGAATTCGATGGCCGGACCAAGCAATGCCAACGGCGTGCCAGAAGGCACGACCTTCGTTTTCAGTTCCTGGGCTTGCATGGCTGACAAAACGGGAGGCTTTTCCCGCCACCTTGTCACACCTAACTCGCCTAAATCGAAAATTCGCTCCCAACTCGCCGACATCCGTGAGTCCGCGGATCTCGACGAGGAAAGAGTTCCACCCGAACCCGACTCGGACAACCCGGGAAACATGTCAACTCAAAACCGAACTCCTGATTTGGTCGAGTTCGACATAAATTCTGATTCTGAAAAGCCTCACTTTTCCAAAACTCTTGGAAAATACCTGGCTCATCTCAAGACAATCAAACGCCCTAAGATCAAAAACTCAGAACTACTCGCCGGAGTAGATCAAGTATCACGATCAATTGAGGGTTGCATCAAACTTGCAGAAACCGCTCTCAGCTCATCTGCGCCACAGCAGAATCCTAAAGCACTAAACCCACCGCAGAAGAGGTCCGGCGATATGCTCTCAATTGTCGATCGGGTAAATCCGAAGCTTGCCAACTACATTAAGGTGGCTGAAAGCACTCTGCAAAACAAAGAGCAGAAATCGGGAGGAGGAATCTGCGGGGGAGCTGGTGAGACAAACTCTCGGCTTGTTCGGATGGGACCGTCTATCTCCAGGATACCTCAGAGCCCTTCACCGAAACTTGCTCACACTTGGATTCCGAAACCAGTCGAGTCCAAGTTCGATCAGAACTTTGATCGCTTCATGAACGGTCTCGAGAACTTTGAACCATTTGACGATCTTGAAGAGTGGTCAGACAACGTTGAGTTGTTCATGGACGCTATGTCCAAACCTATCGAGCATGCCGACGCTCTTTGGGAACTGGCCAAGATTAAAAAAGGAAAAGCCAAGGCTCCAGAACAATCCAGCTACTCAATCTATGACAAACCCTGGATTAAGGAGCCCGAGGGGCAAACTCATACTCAATCATGGCTACATTGGATGAACGAGAACACCCTCCTTGTAGAGATGGGCATACCGCTTCTCGCTCGCCCAAAACATACATACTCAAAAATCGGTGGGCTAACCGACTCCGAATCCGAGTACTCCTCCGATCCGGAGGAACAACTGGACGACCTAATCCAGTATAGTAAACAAGTCGAGTCCAACTCGGCTAAGAACCTCAAGTCCGATCAGGACTCCCTCCCTTACCTGATTATATATGCAACGCCGCAAGGACGGACGGTGCACCTCAGGAAGGCACAAGATCCCAATGTTTCTGCCTCACAGCTAGCGGATCTTCCTTACCAATAGAGCACTCCTTTAGACCCGTTCTTAAGCAAACAAGACCAAGAAATTTAAGACCTCTGCCGTGAAATCCTCATGGTTCGTATCGCCGAAGAACCTGAGGGCGATCCCACGGAGCATCTCAACCTCGATGACTACAATTCTGATGATTTCAACGAGTACCTTTCCGACAACATAGAAACTACACCTCCTACCATCACAGAAGCCCAAGTCACTACCAAGGATGATCTACCCGCTCCTCCCCCTCCCCAGCAGTGACCGTCACCGTCCAACTAGATAAGCAGCATCCAGCTGAAGATCTCTACGAACGTCGTCGCCAGCTCAACCAGAAGAGGGCGTTCAGGCGTCAGCGCCTTGCTAACAGCCTACAAGAATAGCAAGGCGACAACTACGACTACTCCAACTGCGACATCCGCAGTGTGACCAACATTGGGTGCGATGCGCGCAACATCATCATCTCAAGGAGAAAGGAACGGGAGGAAGTCGAGGCATATAGCCCTTCTTCCAACTACCGCATCCCCCCAACGGCTTCCGCATCCTTCAAGAAGCACAAGCCGGCAACCTTCACTACCCGTCCAAGCGGTAAACCACGCACCCAGCATCAAGCTGAATCGTCTTAGAACGGAAACAGGATCAACAAAGTACTGCTACGCAAGTGCTTTATCCACCCAAAGAGCTCTCACATGATCTTCCAGTGTGACTCTCTCCGCAAGGCCCTTGGGGCACCTCTCCTAAAGGAGACCCCACCAATAAATCCAGTCGACCTCTGCATCGACTAGCTCTACCCTAAATCTTGTCGACCCCCATATCGACTAGTACTATCTTCGAATAAGTTTTATTCAGTTGTGTAAACCATTGCTCACGTCCAACGAGCAAGGGGTAGGTCTTAAGAGTCAGAGTCTGTCACTTTACAGTTATTGTAATTTCGACAAATCCAAATAAAGTTGATTTCTCCTATATCGACTACTTGGCTCTCGCTCACACGACCAATACCCCACCTCGAAAGTCTTGCTCAGCATTAGAGCAGCTATCGAGTACTTTTCTGACATTTACGTCTTCGGCAACCTGACGGGGTTCGTACCTAACAGTTCTGTCTTAAAAGACACTCTAGCCCTCCGGTAGGACACACTACTTGCCCTGCTCGAGTAGGTCTTGGATACTCTTTCGGCACCTTCATCTTGGGCAACCCGACGGGGTTAGTATCTAACATACTTGCCCTAAGAGTTACTCCAGTCCTTGGTTAAAAGGACACCTTACTCGCCCTGCTCGAGTAAGTTTTGGATATCTTTCTGACATTTACGTCTTGGCAACCCGACGGGGTTCGTACCTAACAGTTCTGTCTTAAGGATTACTCCAATCCTTGTTTAAAGGACACCTTACTCGCCTTGCTCGAGTAAGTTTTGGATATCTTTCTGACATTTACGTCTTGGGCAACCCGACGGGGTTCGTACCTAACAGTTCTGTCTTAAGGATCACTCCAGTCCTTGGTTAAAGGACACCTTACTCGCCTTGCTCGAGTAAGTTTTAGATATCTTTCCGACATTTACATCTTGGGCAACCCGACGGGGTTCGTACCTAACAGTTCTGTCTTAAGGATTACTCCAGTCCTCGGTTAAAGGACACCTTACTCGCCTTGCCCGAGTAAGTTTTGGATATCCCTTCGACATTTACATCTTGGGCAACCCGACGGGGTTCGTACCTAACAGTTCTATCTTACGGATTACTCCAGTCCTTGGTTAAAGGACACCCTACTCGCTGGCTCGAGTAGGTCTTGGATAATCTTTCGGCACCTTCATCTTGGACAACCCGACGGGGTTAGTACCTAACAGACTTGCCTTAGTGTTGCTCCAGTCCTCAGGTAGCACACCTTACTCGCTCTGCTCAAGTAAGTTTGGGATGTTTCTAGAATATTCACGTCTTGGTTAACTCGACGGAGTTCAATCCTAATAGTCCTATTCTAGAAATCAATCCAGTCCATTAATAGGACATACTACTCGATACGATCGAGTAGTTCGGGCCATTTTCGTAAACAGCTGCATACTATCTGGGTAACCAAACAAGGTCTATCCTAAATGGTCAACTACGACAACCGCTCAAAGAGTACAGATAAGCCCTTGATACTCTAAAATAAGTTGACACAAGTTTCCCGCTTGCTTGGTTTACTATGGGAATATCCGTTACAAAATCTTTTTGCCTCGAGTACTTGACGGGTACTACTCGCTTGCTTGAGATACAAAAAGAACTCCTGTTTTCCCTTAGTACTCTGAGTAGTTGTCGAGAGCTGCCTGTCTTCTTATCTATCAAGAAACTTATTATACCTCCTAAAATACTCAACAAGAGTTTTATCCTTGATTGGACAACAAAGTCCATATTAGCTTCGTGCTAATAAAACATTTCCTTTGAAAAGGAAACCCATACTAAGCTACGACTTTGAACACCCTTATAGTGCTATTCCTACTTGGTTAATCCCGAGGGATTCAATCCTAACCGGTCAGCACCATGGTTTCAATCTAGAACCATACAAAATCAATCCCATTCGAGAATACTATGCCTCCCGAGGCACTTACGGATACAATGCATCGTATCTACTATTATAACTGAGTGAGCCCGATGCTGCCTACACTCAAGACCCACGAGTACAACCACTCGACACAGCAAGGGATTCCACAATCCTACCACCAAGTACTTAACATTACACAAATATCCAACATTTGTTCAAAGTACTTCTGGCCCACACGCCAACTCAATTACAAGAAAAGATTAAGGAGACTCTGCCCTGCTCAAGGCTTCTACACTCTGATCAGCTACCCAGGAAGTTTCTGCCAAATACTGACGGAACTGATCATCAGTACAATCAGCCTTGGCTCCTCGTCCAAGAGCATCCAGACGAGTGGTTGGCCAATAAGATTTCACCAGCCCAAGTACGTGACCTATGTACTGGCGGGTAATGTGGGAGACAAACCTCTCGAAGGCTCCAGGCACCCTGCGAAGCCTCTCGGCCAGCGTGAGTGGCTCATCTCCATCCCTTCCAGGGATATCCATGGCCTCCGCTACCTCCAGAGCGGCATCTCTGACATCTCTCAGCTCCACGAGTTCTCGCTGCATCGAGTCTCGAGACTGTGACAAAGTCTTGAGTTGTTGCAGCATCGATGCTGCCTCATGGTCAGAGTCCTCATTGATCTTCTTGAGCTTCTCTATTTTATCTGCATTTCGGTACATAAGAATCTTTAAATCCAATACCAAACTTTCATGAATCTCTAAAGATTTGGCACAAGCTATGTACTCGATAGAAACAAAATCTTATAAAGACTAAGCAGGTCTACTAGTCGAGTGCATATCAAATGCTAAAGACTAACCTTTCTTAGATTGGGAAAGCTTTTTCAGCTTCCCTTCAAGAGCAGTCTTCTCAGATGAGAGTGTCTTAACCCTCTCCTTGAGAGCATTTAGCTCTGTCTCATCTGGCGTCTAGACATCCTTTCATCCCAGTGCCTCCTGCAAAACAAAACGATCAGTATACTACTCGATCTACTATAAAAGTACTCGAAGCATTCGATTACTTACCTCTAGCAGCTTAAAAGCATGCTCCATCTTCTCTCGCGACAAGTCACTTCCCGATGTGACTTGGGAAGTACTCGCCACAACAACAGCTTTCTTGGGCACTTCTTCAATCCTTCCTACAGTATTCCCCGTGTTTTAGGAATATAAAGGAAGAACATGCTACTTAATTACATTAAGAGCAAACAAAAGGATACCTTTCTACAAGGCACTACAAGCTTACCTGCAGGGGTCTCCGCAGGCTGTTTATCATCGTCTCCCTCAGGAAGCTTCTCGCCTTCTCCTTCTCCTGGAAGCCTGCAGCTTCCGCTTCATCTGGGATTTCCTCATTGGCCCTCATTACGAACCGGCATCATCTCCAAGTTATAAGTCGACTCCAACTCGGTCTTCACGTTCATCTCGGATTCAGCCAACACCCCTGCACGGTTTCGGAGATATCTCTCTCATACGGAGTCGGAATGAGGTGATCTTGGATGCGTTGGAATCGTGATGACGAGATGCTTCTTTTAGTTCTGGTCCCAGCTCCAGAAGCCTCGTGGATCAATCTGTGTGACCACGGAAATGTGCTGCGACACCTGTTTTGGGCCTTTTCAGGCTTTGTATCGTGTCGGGCCTTAAGCCCAAGTTGTGGGCGCCCCACCCCTGGTCGCCCCAACCCTAGGTCGCCCCTAGCTTCATAAACTCATTAGCCTCTGCTGTTCGACTAGGGTTTTGTTTAGTTCTTGTGTATTCCTTCGAGAAACAGAGATTGATTCGTTGTAACTGTGGCGACAAGTCCTTTTACAGTGATCCAGGGCCCCCGTTCTTGATCTCCTCCACTGTGTCGAACAACGACCTCTTCCACGCCATCAACACCGCCAGCCTCATGATGGTGATGAGGATGAGGATGGGGATGCCGACCTTGATGATGATGATGGTCGTGACGTGGACCGCCTTCGCCGCAATCGTCAAGGCATGGGAGGTAATTACAATCGTGGTAACAATGATCCTTTTGCTAAACCTAAATTTACCATGATTTCTTTTGCTAGTACTGCTGATCCTGAGGCTTATTTAGATTGGGAACTTGCTATTGAACAAAAGTTTAATTCTCATTTGGTTCCTGCTGAGCATAGGGTTAGACTTGCTACTAGTGAATTTACTAGCTTTGCTCTTTTCTGGTGGAATGATCTTTGCAATGCTGGTAATACTGCTGTTGTGCCTCAAACTTGGCCTATTTTGAAACAACGCATGAAGTCTCGTTTTGTACCTCCTTATTACCAGCGCAATCTACGTTTAAAATTGCAAAATTTAAAACAAGGTGATAAAGGAGTAGAGGAATATTATCAGGAATTGATTATTGGTTTAGCACGTTGTGGTATTCATGAGGATGATGATGATACTAGTGCTAGGTTCTTTGGTGGTTTAAATCGTGATACACAGGATATTCTTGATTACAAAGACTGGACTCGTTTTTCCCAATTGTACCATCTTGCTCTTAAGGCAGAACGGGAAGTACAGGGACGCCGCTTTGTCCAACATTCTTTTAGGTCCAACACTGGGAGATCGTTTCAGCAGCGTTTCGATGTTGAGAAGCCTAAGGCGCTTGTTGCTAAGCCACCAGCAACACCACCAGCTCCTGCGCCAGCTTCTGAGGTAAGCAATGTGTTTACTGTGCAGGCCCAACAACACAAGAAGCATGCTACGCTTGAAAGGGGGTCTTCGAGTAGATCATCTACAAACATCGTGTGCCACCGCTGCAAGGGAATGGGACATGTCATGAAGGATTGTCCAAGTACTCGAGCTTTCATCGCTGCACCTGAATGTAATGGATATGTAAGTGCCAGCGATGTTGAGGATGAATTGGTTCTTGCAGCTAACTTTGTTGCAGATTCAGAGGACGAGGGTGAGGCAATTGATTCTGCGGCTGCGACAAAGGACCTTCCTAGCCTTCTTGTGCAGCGTGTGCCGACTTCTAAAGCGGAACATGAGGATGAGGAGAAAATCCAACGCAAGAATTTGTTCCACATGTTTCTCCAAGTTAAGGATTGTCGTGTTCTCACCATAATTGATAGCGGAAGTTGCAGTAATTTGGTGAGTTCAGATTTGATCAAGAGGTTTGGTTTGCCCACTCGTTCTATTCCTCAGCCTTACTACCTTGAATGGCTCAACACTAGTGGTAAGACTAAGGTAACTAAATCAGCACGCATACACTTTTCGGTTGGTTTTTATCATGACTATGCTGATTTTGATGTTGTACCTATACAATCATCTTCATTGTTGTTAGGACGACCATGGGAATTTGATAATGATGTTGCACACCATGGTAGAACTAATACATACACTTTCGTGCATAAGAACAAAAAGATTACTTTGCTTCCTTTATCCCCAGCTGATATTAGGAAACATTTTAATGAGTTTGCTGCAAATGATAAGAAAACACCTCCTAGTAATGACTCTTGAGATGCTCAAACTAATGGAATTAAATTGAAGGCTGGTGTTTATATTGCAACTCCATCTGCTGCTATTGCATTATGTGATAACTCTGATGCACCTTGTTATACAATGCTTTGTCGGGATATGTGTTTTATTAACAATGACCCTATGCCATATATTTTGCATCCTGTTGTCACTAACCTTTTGCAGGAATTTGATGCTGGGATTGAGTCGAGGACGACTCCAATTCAAGAAGGGGAGGATGATGAGGACATTGCCACGCTGGACATGCATGAACCGGCCTCATCTCCCAGTTACAAATCGACTCCAACTCGGTCTTCACGTTCATCTCGGATTCAGCTAACACCCCTACACAGTTTCGGCGATCTCCCTCATACGGAGTCGGAATGAGGTGATCTTGGATGCGTTGGAATCATGATGACGAGATGCTTCTTTTGGTTCCAGTCCCAGCTCTAGAAGCCTCGTGGATCATTCTGTGTGACCACGGAAATGTGCTGCGACACCTGTTTTGGGCCTTTTCAGGCTTTGTATCGTGTCGGGCCTTAAGCCCAAGTTGTGGGTGCCCCACCCCTGGTCGCCCCAACCCTAGGTCACCCCTAGCTTCATAAACTCAGTAGCCTCCACTCTTCGACTTGGGTTTTGTTTAGTTCTTGTGTTTTCCTTCGAGAAACAGAGATTGATTCGTTGTAACTGTGGCGACATGTCCTTTTACAGTGATCCAGGGCCCCTGTTCTTGATCTCCTCCTCTGTGTCGATTAGTCCTTTGGAATCGAGTTCTTGAACCCCTCTTTGATTCACTTCATTCATATTTGCAATATCAGATTGCGTGTTTACATCTTCTTGCTTGTGTTCTTCGATTCGCTTGCAGAAAAAGCATTCTCGGCGAGGTCAATCAAGTTGTGCTTGGTTGATAACCAACGGAGCAGTGGTGTAACAGTTGCTTGACTTCGAATCGTGCTGACTAGAAGCCGGATCGCCAACGTCACACACTCCACCAATCGAATTTACCTCTACCTCTCGGAAGATCGGGCCTAGTCCTTATCAAGTGGTATCAGATTTCAGGTTTCCCATGAGGTATTACCCTTTGTTTTTTTTCCTTTAGATTCGTTTCGTGTCACTGTCCTAGAGTCCACAAAAACCCTACAAAAAAATATCACTGTCCTAGAACTGTTTTAGCCTTTGCAATTTCATTTCAGATTCGCTTTGTTGAGTTTGTGTCCGTGGTCGAGTCTTGTTGCTGGTTTAGTGTGTTCGTAGTCGTAGTTTCAATCGCCCGTTGCAGTTTGTTTGTTTCCGCTGCTATCCCATCCATCTTTACCCAAACAACAAGTCAATCCACCCCATTACTCGACTTGCCCTCGCTAGCCGCCTTGCGTGAACTCTCGCCGCGCCAGCCCTAGATAGGTTGCAAGCCGCCTTGTTATTTCACCTTGCATCGCAGCCCTTCTTGATTTCATCTGGCCATACCTATTGCTGCATATGCCAGGGATACTTTGCCCTAGCTGAGATGCTTTGCTCAATCGCTTTGTGTGCCGGGGATAGGGAAGCTTTGCCCTAACCGCCGCCGGCCAATCTGCCGAGTGGTGCCATTGGAAACGCGTAACTTGAGTTACCTTTGGTAAAACGACATAATTTTTCGCTAGGTGCTCCATTTTGGCTCAATTTTTTACAGTAGAGAGAAGATGAAATTCTATACATACGATAAAACCGCTTCACTGTTTGGAGCCGATCTCAAAAAATTCAAAAAATTCGGGAAGAAAGAGTTTTGAGACTTCCAAGTGATTTTCCAGTTTTTCAGAAACGCTCCTGATTTTCTGTAGGCCACATCCCACCTCTGTTTAAGGTGTAAATTTTTGTGGTTGGAGCTTGTATTACATCCGTTCGGAGAAAAATATAAAAAAAACATAGTTGAAAAAATAAGAAATATTGATTCCTACTAGTCCTGGAGGTTTTTCGAGGAAAAGATTAAAAACAAGTGCATAGAGTGTTGTTTTGCTTGTTCTTTGAGCTTGATCCACCGTTCTTTGTTCCAACTTGTTGTGCTACGCCTAGGGACATATCTTAGCCAGCAATTGTGACTTGTGCCTTGGATACTTATTGAACTTTGCTACTCTGTTGCGTTTATTGTTAATCCCTAGCTACCATATTGTGCCTGTCCAAGCTACACATATTCTTCTGATCAGCACAGATTCATCTTGCAACTGTTACACCCAGCTCGACAACAGATTGTACCATCCTGTTTGGCTTTGGTAAGAACACTTGCAAGATGGTGGTAAGCCGTTTGAGATTTTGCACCCCACTGTCACCACCACCCAGTAGCTTTTAGCTGATAGGGATAATACCTTGGTGTTGTCTTTTGCTATCTGCTAACCAAGTTAGGGACAGGAGGACAGTCACCTACGGATTTCAACGAGTGTGTGTCAAAGAATGAACGGTAGAAACTTGTTGATGACCAGCGCACCTACGTCGACGTGAAGTTTGATGAGTTGATGCGCACTGTCAATGGACTGGTCACAAGGATTGAGCATGTTGAACAACGACCTCTTCCACGCCATCAACACCGTCAGCCTCATGATGGTGATGAGGATGAGGATGGGGATGCTGACCTTGATGATGATGATGGTCGTGATGTGGACCGCCTTCGCCGCAATCGTCAAGGCATGGGAGGTAATTACAATCGTGGTAACAATGATCCTTTTGCTAAACCTAAATTTACCATGATTTCTTTTGCTGGTACTGCTGATCCTGAGGCTTATTTAGATTGGGAACTTGCTATTGAACAAAAGTTTAATTCTCATTTGGTTCCTGCTGAGCATAGGGTTAGACTTGCTACTAGTGAATTTACTAGCTTTGCTCTTTTCTGGTGGAATGATCTTTGCAATGCTGGTAATGCTGCTGTTGTGCCTCAAACTTGGCCTGTTTTGAAACAACGCATGAAGTCTCGTTTTGTTCCTCCTTATTACCAGCGCGATCTATGTTTAAAATTGCAAAATTTAAAACAAGGTGATAAAGGAGTAGAGGAATATTATCAGGAATTGCTTATTGGTTTAGCACGTTGTGGTATTCGTGAGGATGATGATGATACTAGTGCTAGGTTCTTTGGTGGTTTAAATCATCATATACAAGATATTCTTGATTATAAAGACTGGACTCGTGTTTCACAATTGTACCATCTTGCTCTTAAGGCAGAACGGGAAGTACAGGGACGTCGCTTTGTCCAACATTCTTTTAGGTCCAACACTGGGAGATCGTTTCAGCAGCATTCCGACGTTGAGAAGCCCAAGGCGCCTGTTGCTAAGCCACCAGCAACACCACCAGCTCCTGCGCCGACTTCTGAGATAAGCAATGTGTCTACTGTGCAGGCCCAACAACACAAGAAGCATGCTACGCTTGAAAAGGGGTCTTCGAATAGATCATCTACAAACATCGTGTGTCACCGCTGCAAGGGAATGGGACATGTATTGAGAGATTGCCCAAGTACTCGAGCTTTCATCGCTGCACCTGATGGTAATGGATATGTAAGTGCCAGCGATGTTGAGGATGAATTGGTTCTTGCAGCTAACTTTGTTGCAGATTCGGAGGACGAGGGTGAGGCAATTGATTCTACGGCTACGACAAAGGGCCTTCCTAGCCTTCTTGTGCAGCGTGTGCCAACTTCTAAAGCGGAACATGAGGATGAGGAGAAAATCCAACGCAAGAATTTGTTCCACATGTTTCTCCAAGTTAAGGATTGCCGTGTTCTCACCATAATTGATAGCGGAAGTTGCAGCCACTTGGTGAGTTCAGATTTGATCAAGAGGTTTGGTTTGCACACTCGTTCTATTCCTCAGCCTTACTACCTTGAATGGTTCAACACTAGTGGTAAGACTAAGGTAATTAAATCAGCACGCATACACTTTTCGGTTGGTTTTTATCATGACTATACTGATTTTGATGTTGTACCTATACAATCATCTTCATTGTTGTTAGGATGACCATGGGAATTTGATAATGATGTTGCACACCATGGTAGAACTAATACATACACTTTCATACATAAGAACAAAAAGATTACTTTGCTTCCTTTATCCCCAGCTGATATTAGGAAACATTTTAATGAGTTTGCTGCAAATGATAAGAAAACACCTCCTAGTAATGACTCATGTGATGCTCAAACTAATGGAATTAAATTGAAGGATGGTGTTTATATTGCTACTACATCTGCTGCTGTTGCGTTATGTGATAACTCTGATGCACCTTGTTATACAATGCTTTGTCGGGATATGTGTTTTATTAACAATGATCCTATGCCACATATTTTGCATCCTGTTGTCACTAACCTTTTGCAGGAATTTGAAGCTGGGATGGAGTCGAGAACGAATCCAATTCAAGAAGGGGAGGATGATGAGGACATCGCCACGCTGGACATGCACGATTCGGCCTCATCTCCAAGTTATAAGTCGACTCTAACTCGGTCTTCACGTTCATCTCGGATTCAGCCAACACCCCTGCACGGTTTCAGCGATATCTCCCTCATACAGAGTCGGAATGATGTGATCTTGGATGCGTTGGAATCGTGATGACGAGACACTTCTTTTGGTTCTGGTCCCAGCTCCAGAAGCCTCGTGGATCATTCTGTGTGACAACGGAAAGTGCTGCGACACCTATTTTGGGCCTTTTCAGGCTTTGTATCGTGTCGGGCCTTAAGCCCAAGTTGTGGGCGCCCCACCCCTGGTCACCCCAACCCTAGGTCACCCCTAGCTTCATAAAATCAGTAGCCGCCGATGTTCGACTTGGGTTTTGTTTAGTTCTTGTGTTTTCCTTTGAGAAACAGAGATTGATTCGTTGTAACTGTGGCGACAAGTCCTTTTACAGTAATCCAGGGCCCCCGTTCTTGATCTCCTCCACTGTGTCGATTAGTCCTTTGGAATCGAGTTCTCGAACCCCTCTTTGATTCGCTTCATTCATATTTGCAATATTAGATTGCGTGTTTACATCTTCTTGCTTGTGTTCTTCGATTCGCTTGCAGAAAAAGCCTTCTCGGCGAGGTCAATCAAGTTGTTCTTAGTTGATAACCAAAGGAGAAGTGGTGTAATAGTTGCTTGACTTCGAATCGTGTTGATTAGATCGAATTTACCTCTACCTCTCGGAAGATCGGGCCTAGTTCTCATCACTCTCCAAGTTCGGCAATGGAGAATCCAGAAGCATAGCGTTGGCCATCGCCTCCGCATCGCGAGCACTCATCTCAGGAGTACTCGATTGCTTTCCCAGCCCCGGCTGAGAAGCCGAGTCGCTCTCAGCTCCCACGTCCTCTTCCAGGACTGCATCTCTGCAAAGACAAAGTAGTTACAAACTACTAGATTCAAAATAGACCCTACACATACAAGTTCTAAAAAATTTACGCAGGAGCTCTTATTAGGGCAAACCCTTTGATGCCAAATTTGCGGGCAGGCTTTGTGATCACGGCCAGCTTACCCGCATCGACGATCTTATCCACATCGGAACTACTCGCTGAAGGAGTAGCTCCGATCCCACTTGATGGGTCCACTGTGGTGGAGGGGACAGTCTGTCCCACCACAATATCATACCCAGATGATACGATCCGTGGCATTTTAGCCGCCGGACATAGAATTCAAAACACAAAATCAGTGAATTGACAATGGAAGTTCCTGATTAAAGTCGACTAGCAACATACCTGTTGTCAGCAGTTTGTGAGGAGCTGCTTCGCTTTCTCGCAGCTGAGCGAGTACTCACTGGGTGATCCGCGCAAGCACCCTCACTTTGACTAGGACTATTCGCTCTGTCTTCATCTCTAGCCGACTTTGCAGCTTCTGCATTAGTAGCTTCATTATCAGAACTAAAACTTTCAAATTCTGAAGAATCTTTAGAATCAGGCACAAATGGGTTATAAGCACTCGGAAGGAGATGAGACGGGCGAAATATGCCTGGCAAAGGAGGACTACTCCTATAAACATTCACATTATCCTACAAAAAGAAAAGGAAATATTGTCAGAAGTCCGAATAAAGTACTCGATTTTGCAAATCGACTAATTAGCACTTACCTCTTTGGGAGGCTTCAGCACTAAAAAAGTGTTACAAAGTTGAGGAACATGCTCCACTTTGTCGAATAACTGTTGTACTCAACGAAGAGCTTCTCCATTTGTGATCTCTTCTTCCGAACATCGCGAGGGATCACTTCTCCCTTGATACTCGAAACCAAAAGTAATTCGAGCTTGGAGAGGCTGGATCCTACGGTTCATCTAGTCAAAAGCCACAGACTCTCCACTTATTCCCTTTTGGCTCTGCGGCCGTACCCTTTCCCTTGGTCGTCTTTTTGGGTGCCATCCGGAAATCCACAGATCGCTTCACGCGCATAAACTGGTGGGAACCCTAAGAGGAGTGTGGGGAACGACAAGGAGCAGGAATTTTTGGATCTAGGAGCTCGAGAGCGAAAAACAGATCTGAGAACAATAAAAACAAGTGGCGGCCGGTCGGGTAAAACCTAAGTCACTGTTTCATTTTATAATGACGGTAGCAACATGGTAAAAATACCCAACAGGCCAACAGTCCATTGCAAATCGCGGAAAAAACGGGATTTAAAAGAGACATTCCTTTTTCTGAGATTACATTCTGGAAAAGAAAACACTCACATCCCTATTCGACTACTTGACACTCTTTTCCTTAACTGGGATTACATTCCAAAATAAGGATAAGTACTCGACACAGTACAACAACTCGACATTACATCTCGAGTACCTTTTCCTAACTAAACTTTACAATGACTCGGACCTGCATACCCATCGCCTGGATCTCTTGGAGCTTCTAGTCGACGCCTGCTGCAGACTAGATTGGTCCAAGGCTATGACAAAGTACAAACTTGTTATTTCCACTAAGGGAATAATGATACTCGTACTCTGGGAGGAAAGTTTCAAGAGTTTGGAGGCAGATTACAGTAATCACCTCGCAAGTCCTCTTGTAGCATCTTGTGGAGAAATTTCTCCTTCTCCCAGAATACGTTGTGACAAGATTAAGTTTCCCACCAGAGATGCAGTTCTTGGGCACCTAGAAATAGGCCACCCCAAGAATAGGACACAATGTGGTGTCACTCATCCTCTGAAACCCTGCCTCATTGGAATATACAAGGACATGATGTCCTGAATGGATCCGATGAGAGCACTAGGGATGCAGGATGAGGTAGCAAGGACTTCTCTTGTCACTCGCAAGTTCTCTTCTAGCATCTCTTGCTGGAAAGGATTACACAAACTTCAGGAGGGCGAGAGCAAGAACACCAAGGAAAAGCCATGGCTGCTACACTTCGGTGCTTCTGCTAAGGACCTCTCCCCTACCATTTATAGCCACAAGGAGACTTGCTGAAGGAGAACCCGTGAATCAACAGTGCACGTTTTACAGACGCATTCATGGCAGCATTCACGGACGCAGTCAAAGTTGCAATAATGCAGATTCTCCAAACAGTAACGTCTCATGTGAGCACTAAATAAAGAGCCGTACATCCCGAATTTTATTCCTGAAATTATTTCGGGTGCAATTAGTGTGGCGGATCCAATTGTATCATTTTTCTGGGATTTTACCCGAAAAAGAGGTTTTTCGGATTCCAGATCTGATGAATCCTGCAAATAATTTGAAGGATAAAATCTGATGCCATGACTTAAATCCTTAATTCCAAATCTATGCTCGGGGGTTACTCGCAGCAAAAGTAATTTTGATTTAAGGCTCGGGGGCTGCTGGATATAGGCGTCAGAGATTTATTTCTCAATTTTTTTAGAAAATAGTCTGGAGTGACCCTCAGCCTGATTCTGCGATTCAACCTAAGGCTCAGGGGCTACTCCATATGGAGCGCGAGTACTTCACGCACCATATATGATCAAGATTTCAGGGCTTGAGTGCTTCACAGCCTCGAAGTAAACGGAAGTACTTGAAGGACTACTCGACGTATCTGAAGGAAGGACCAGAAGCAACCAGAATGATGTTCTGACTACTTGAAGTACTCGAAGACGCCCAGCCAAGTACTTGACGCCTGCAGGACTCGGCTACGAAGAGCTCAGGGGCTTGTCAGACCCGGGACAGCGGGACTGCTTATAGACATAGAATGTTCTAGAGTAAAGGATAGCTCATGGATGTACCTTACCTCTTTTGTAACTACCCGAATAGGCATAGAACTAGCTGCAATACAAAGGAAACTACCCGATTATGTTGTAGTAGGACTTCAACTATACTCGGCTAGGACTTTCCATGTAACCCTGTCCCCCGGATATATAAGGGTGGGCAGGGACCCCCTCCAAACAATCATCAACACCTAAGGCAATACAAACCACACAGGATGTAGAGTATTACGGAAACTCGCGGCCCGAACCTGTCTAAATCTTTGTGTTCCTTGTATCATCGAGTTCTACAGCAGTCGATCCCTACCTACAAACCCTACTGCTAAGGGTATCCCTGAGCAGGCTTGGCGGTAAACACTGACAGTGGTGATTACAACATCTATTTGGGGTGATTGCAAATATGTATGGATGCCGGTTGCAAAAAAATCAGTGATGACGACCAGATCACAGATATTGCGAAAAGAAAAAGATGAATAATATGAGCATAAACTGGAAAGTGGATCAATATCTTGTTAGATATATTTACATATCATGATTTGCAACAGTGCTGTGTAATAGTTGCACAGTGGGGGGTGCACACAGTTGCTACTGCATAACAAACAGATAATCAGGTCTGGTTGCGTGAAAAAAAGAAAAAATGTATAGAGAGTATCTACAGCGAGAGGTTTTTTGTACAGCTGATACTACGTCATGGCACGCAACACAATTCCAGAGAAAACACAAAGAAAAGAGAGGAGTCATCAGTGGGATCCGCTCCGGTCAATCTTTCTCCCGCCAAGCCTGTAGACATCCAGTTCATCGGGCAGGTCGCCTTGGTTTAGGGGCGGAAAATACTGTAGTGCATCAGCTCAACCCTGTATATCATGCCCTTGAACTGCAAACACAAAAAAAATACAAAAAAAATAAAATGAGAAACACACACATGGCTATGGGCCGAAAAAAGACAGAAAAAGGGCTCACAGGATTGATGTCAATGTTGAGGCGCTCGCCATCCCAGTATTCCATGTATTTCTAAAGGAAGAACATGCAATCGCAGGGGCCAGCTTGCTTGGACAGATCGATCATCGGCCTGCTCCAGCGCTCAAAACAAGGGAATTTGTTATTGGTGACCTTCTGGAATGCAGCACTTATGATTGGTATCTTATTGTAGACCGGACGGTGGCGAGTTTTAGGAGAGGTGTTGCCCCAAACATAGTCAATTGAGTCCAGGATATCAATACAATTGTGTATGAGATTGATGCAGTACACAAAGTAGTGTTTCCCTGAAAAAAGAGACTAAGCCCCCAATTGCAAATAACTTACAGAACAGTTGCAAAAGCAAAGTGAAAAAACAACAGCAAAAAAGTGGTGGCTCACAAATCACTTGCAATGTGGGCGGCTGATGTGAATGTGAAAATAGTTGACCAATTGCAAAGTAAGCTGGTGTAAGGATCACCGGGGTGTCCGACCCTAGAGGGGGAGGGGGTGAATAGGGTCGCTAAACGCTTTTCTATCCTAGGGCTCAATCTAATTGCATAAGATAAACCTAACACGTCCTACACATGCTAGTTATGACTAAGGTTTATCTATGCAACTCTCTACTTACCCCTAAAAACTTGCAACCTATAGCCAATCCTAATCAAACTAACTAGGAAAGTAAAGGCACACAAGAAAGAGTAAATGCGGAAACGTAATAAGGTAAGTAAAGAGGTAAGTGCAAGAGGGATGCAAACTCCCGAGTAGACACGGTCATGTAACGTGGTTCGGCACAAATGCCTACGTCCACGGGACACCGAGGCTCTTCCGATCACCGTCTTGCACTACGCCACCAAGGCGATGCCGGCAAGCAAAGGCAAGTGCACACAAGACACCGAGTCTAGTGCACCGCCACCGTCTCTCTCGGTCACCCGGCCGAAATCCACTACGGAGCTTCTCCACCAAGGAGGGGGCCTCCTCTTCCCCCGCACAAAGTGTCGTTGCCACTCCACACCAAGACGGAGGGTCACACGACGGATCACAAGTTGCTTGCCGCAGCAAGACTTCTCTTAAGGGAGCTCTCGCAAGAACTAATCCCTATTACAAGCACTAAGCACTCTCACAAGTGTGCTTAAGCCTATATGATGTACAATGAAGCTCTATGGTGGTTGGAGATGTTCTTGGGTGTGTTTGGGATGTTCAGCAACTCCAGCACACTTCAAATGGACGGGGTGAGGCGTATATATAGGCCACCAAGTCTTGTAGCCGTTGCTCCAACGGTCAGCTGAAAAACTGCGTATCACCGGAAGAACCGATGCCTCTTGGTGGGGTAGCGTCGGTTCATCCGGTCACTCACAACATGAAGTAGCCGTTGAAGTCCTGACAGCAGACGCAGAGACCACCGGTTGAACCGATGCAATGCACCGATGCCTCACCGGTTCAACCGGTGCTGAAAGAATCTTCTCCTGGACGCTGACGTCATTACACCGGTGGTATGCACCGATGCACCGTCGGTTGAACCGGTGCTGAAGAAACTTCTCCTGGGCACTTGACATCGTCTCTGGTACAAAGGACGGCCAATGCACCGACGGTATGCTCCGATGCACCGTCGGTTGAACCGGTGCTGAAGAAACTTCTCCTGGGCGCTTGACATCGTCTCTGGTACATAGGACGCCCAATGCACCGATGCCCTATTTTGGACCGTCGGTTCAACCGGTGCCTATAGGCTGACTTGGCTTCGAACCCCCGTAGGGGCGGCCCTTTGGGCCTAGCTACGCCTATCTTCTCTTTGTCATCACTTGAACCTAAAAGCCTGAGAATGGTCATCTAAGCAAACACATTAGTTCAAGTGTTGCGTGTGTCATCAATCGCCAAAACATTATATTGAAATATGGCATGAGAGGCCATTTTCGCTACAGCTGGCAGCAGTTACAAGTGAATAGTTGGCCAAATTGCAAGTAAACTGACGGCAGTTGCAAGTAATAGTTAACCAATTGCAAAGTAAACTGACAGCAGTTGCAAGTGAATAGTTAAACAAAATGCAAAAGTAAACTAACCAGCTTTGCCTTCAATATGTCCTAATAATGCTCAATTTCTAATTCCAGGCACTACCACAGCGTCCTGAAGTCGTCGGTCTCGATTACTCCATCGTCCATGTAGATGCTCTGAAAGGACATTGCCTAACCCTAGGATATATAATTTGAATCACAATGGGCAGAGAGAGAAAAAAAGACCAGTGAAATAAAAAAAGAGAGATTAAAACAGCAGGTGAAAAAATGTTGTATAATCAGGGCTGGGTGGGGGACTCACAAAGAATCCGGTTGTCAAAAACACCCTGTATCCCACCGAGTCTTCCTTGTGGACAATGTCATCGTAGCGAAGGCAATGCACAGTAAAGTCAAGTACGAAGGAGTCTCAATCTTTGTCATCAGCAAAAATGGTCAGTAGATCATTTCCATCAAAAGAGCAAAAGATGCTGATGTCAATCAAAACTTTCCTGAAAAACACAAAGCAAAAAATGTATTAGCAACTGAATATGCGGGATTGTACTGCTGCTTACAGCAAAAAAAAGAAAAAAAAATGCCAGTTGATTTGTGTTTATGCTTACTCTTTCAACGCTGGATCAGCAGCGATCTTGTTCCGCAATGCAAGTGCCTTTGTCAATGGAACATTTGGGCGACACCCTAACAGTTTGAAGGGCGATATGTACTTCTTTGGCCTCTTCTTCAACCTCTGGCCAATGTGCTTGTAGATCATCCTCTGGAACTGGTTAAAATCCTATGAACTTTGTTCCATTTCCTCTTGAGATAGCCGAACAGGTTGGGTCTGGGAGTTAATTTCATCAATTGGATCCTCTGGGAACCCTATAGCACTTGCGACACTGGGGCCTGCCTCTGCATCAACTACACTGCTCTTCAACCTTTGAATTTCTTTATCAGCATGCTGGTGCAACAAAATCAACTTTTTCTCGTGTTCATCGCGTAAAGCTTGGTTATCTTTTGCTAGCTGGGCCTTCGCCCTCTTGTTCTTTACAGCCTCTTTTGCTCTTTCTTGTTTCAGCTTCTTGGTTTCCTCCATCTTGTTCTTTTCAGCCTCAGCCTCAGCGATCTTTTTTGCTGCATCATGTGACACCTCAGGTGTCAGTACACTTAAATACAGATCACTATACCCCATTTAAACTTAAAAGGAAAATGTTTGGAATTAAGTCAAAGAGGAGAGGTCAAATAAAAGTCAAAGGATATAAAAGAAATTAAAGGAGAAAGAGAAAGGAATGAAAAGCTACTTAAATTTCAATTCAAAAATGTGCACAAAATTTTAGTTGGCTCATGAGAGGTGCTTCAATTGACATGTGCTCAATTGAACTTCAGCCAAAAACCAATCAAAAACTGAATAAAACCAAAGCCCTTTTGTGCAAGTTTGAAAATCTACCAATAGTTCAAAATGTGAGTTTCAAATGAAAATTTGCATAACACAAAAGTTGTAGATCTTAAAAAGTTATACAAAATTGGTATTCAACACTTTTTCATTTGAGCAATCTAAGAAGGAGATATTTTTAGTTTACCGAGAGGTCCCTGAATTTTTGGAAATCACAAAAAGGCCCTCACCTCCATCTCTCTCCTCTCGGGTGCTCTGTTTCGCCCGCCGCCCGCCGTACGCCGCCGGTGGACCTTGTCCACGGCGCGTCCGCGGCCAAATGGACCCAGGGAAGCCCTCCAGCGCCACCTGGCCCGCCCCTTGGCACCTCCCCACGCTCACACGCGTCCTTGGCGCCCTCCCGAGCCGCCACGCCACCCCGCCATGCGCAGCGCCGCCTGCTCGCTCCGCCCGCTCGCCGTCGAGTCGCCCCGGACCAAATCGACCTCCCCCAGACGCCATTCCCCTCTCCCAGTTGCTCTCCGGCTTATAAGTATCCCCAGAGCCCCGCCGTCGTGCGACTTCCCCTTCTTCTCCTTCCTTCCACCGTCCGCCATGGCCGGCGAGATCTAGCTCGCACGGACCGGCCACCACAGCCCCGCATTGCTCCATCCATCCACCCCAGCAACTTCGCCACACCCCAGTTAACCTCCACGCGCACGGAATCGAACCCAAACCCTTCCCCGTCGCCGTTCCCCTTCTGCGCCGCCGCCGGCGAGCTCAGGCTCACCGCGGACCGGCCAACCCAAAGAGAGACTGTGCACGAGAGCTACCCCAGGAGCTTCCTCACGCTCTCGCGGTGCTCATGCGCACGACGTTCCTCTACCCCGAGCCCTCCTTCACCTACAACGCCGGTGACCCGAACTTCATCTCCGCCATTGACGCCGACGAGCTTGCTTCCGGTCACCGTGCACTCGAACGCCGACCTGGGTAGGTGTTCCTCGACCTCCTCTCTCTCACGCGCCTCCCCGTTGCAGCCCCGGTAAGCCCTGCCTAGCAGAACACCACCGGCAAGATGCAACGGCGAAGAAGGCCGGCGAAGGACCCGGTTGTAATTTATTTTTTTTCGCTCAAGGGTGTGTTTGCAAGATTTCCAGAGTATGTCAGTGAACTTCTAAAATACTAAACAAATCACAGAAAAATTGTAAAAATGCAAACTCGACTGATCTGGAATCCTTGTAACGAGATCTACAAGTTTTGTAACAGTCAAATCTGCAGAAACGCTACCAAATTTAATCTAGGAAAAAGAATAAGAAAATCAACCCAAGCATGTTCAGGAAGTTCCACTCAACATACGACCTTGATTTTTGAATAAGTTATCACTGATGGAATATTAAGGTAACAGTAAAAATATGACACCCAACCAAAACAGTTATCATGTTGGAACAATCAAGATTCTCTAATCTATTTTTGACTTTCAAGATTTAATACTGGAAAACATATACCTAAACTTGCTCTAGAATTTCTACTGCATGAATGTGTAGCTGAAACCTTGTTAATTCATAAATTTCAGATTTATTAGAGTTAATTTTCTATATACCATGATTAATGATTGTTTAATCAACTTAATTAATCATATATAGTTTTTATGCTCAGAAAAATCTATATTTATATCTGAAGTCTCACTATAGTTCTGTGAACCTGCCTGAAAATTTTGAGCTACAGTTACTAAGTTTTTCTTTAGTTAAAAATCATGCTTAGCATCTCATGGTTAGATTTACCATTTTTGTTATGATTAAACTATACAGTATCTGATCAAGAGTTTTGGACATGTTCTTAGTCAGAGTTTATACTCGCTATAATAAAAAGTTCACATGCAGTACTGATCAAATGTACTTTGAGAAATTTATGCTCACTCATGATAAGTTAACTGCATAACATATTTATCTTGATGATATAAATCTTGATAATTTTTGTGGAATATTTTTTGCTTATGTCTAGTCTCTGGTAAAAATTTTAGGACCATATACCTAGTATAACTCTCTGTAGAATTAATCTTAGTTAATGGCTTGCTAAATTTGTCATTTTTGTCACCTCTACTGTACAAGTGATTAAAATCTGGAAAAATTACATTACTAAGTAGATGCTTTGTAGATGGTCTCATAAAATTTGTAGCACCAGAACCCATGTCAACATTCTGTGAAAAAAGGTGAAGTAACTAGAGTAATATACTTACATGTTTTGTTATGGTTAATTGCTTTATGGTTAGATGCTGAAATTTAGGCCTTATATGCTAAAGTATCTAATATGTGTTACTTTAATTTTTCATCCCTAGCTCATGAGTAGATTTGTGTTATGAAATAGTGAAAGCATGCTATGTTTTAATGATAAAATGAAAACCAAACCCAACACTCATTCATGAAGAAGCATAGTTATGTTTACTACTTCATAAATTACTGCCCATGAAATGAAATATTGAGATCATCACTGAATTAACTTTTGTTGAACTACAACTTTATCGTGAAGGAAAGAAATTTTTATTCATGAATAACTCATAATCTTGCATTGCATATAGAAATGGTTAATCTCGCGGACGGAGAATACGAACTAGTGCCCGCGGACTCTCGTGTTGATCAGGAAGTTAATTTGAACTGTGCTAACTTATCTCAAGGCCTGGGCCAAGCCCTAGAGGTTTTTCTGCCTGACAGTGCCCAAGAAGGCAAGCCCCGGTGCATAATGCCTTATTTTTCCGAGTTATTATTCATCTATCTATTTATAATGTGTTGTAATAATTTTATTTCTGCATTTAAGTTTTCTAGGTGTTGATCGAAAACCCTAGATGCATGATCCTTAGGTACTTATGTTGATACCCGGATCTCTTTATCGACTAGTTGCCATGCTAATTAGGTACATTTGAAGTCGAGGGGTTTCCTGCCTCTCGCGAGCAAATAGGAAGTTTTACTGACTTTAATTCCTGCTGAAATATAAGGACAACAGGCGGGGTTGTGTAGTTGTGATACCCCGCTGGTGTAGTAAAAAATGGCTAAGGTCGCGATGTGTGGCTCATTTCGTTAGGCGTTTGAAAGTACTAGCCACATACCGAGAAATATGGTAATCGGTAAGCTTAAGTACCTGATTGGACCAGCGAGTGGAACGATCTCGCACCCTCTTGGTAGAAGTAGGTTTATTTTTGTCCGGACGTACGGGTGCAGAGTGGTCGGACTCTGTAGTCGTGGAGGGTGTTCCAGATCCACGGACTGGAAAGAAAGGGGAACAGTAGCGTGGGCGGGAGCGAAGTCGATCCCCATGCGTGTGGTCTAGGTTCCCCTGGCCAGGGTGAAATTCGATTCAGAATCGTCCGCCTCTCACGGCATGAGATTGCTTAATGTTTTCGGTCACACAGAGTAACAAGTGGAACATGATGATGATAATACTGCTGGTTGATTAAATGATTGCTCTACCATATTTGTGTAGAGTTAGATGCAAACTTAGAATGGTTAATCTAACTAGAAGATGGCTAGATAAAATATGAAAATAAGGACCAACTCTTAGTGGCGTTTTTGGCAAAACAAACCACACCAACCAAAAAGCCTTGCATGTCTAGTTATCGGACTATGTTATATCCGGTGACGGGTAAGTCTTGCTGAGTATTAGTATACTCAGCCTTGCTTGTGGCACTGTTTTTCAGGTACTAACTTCGAAGATCTGTTTGCAAGTCTTACTTAGCCGTGTACCTTGCCTCCGGGCTGGTCTGTTGAGTGGGATGGCCCTTCAGCTGGTGCTGACCACCCTCCCGCCGAGTGACGCTTTCGTACGGGGCTTTATCGATGCGTCACGTTATTTCGCTAGTTATCTTTTAATGCTTCCGCTGAACAATGAGACTTGAATAATTTGAGTAGATGGAACTCTGTAGTACTTTACTATTCTGAACCTGGTTTGTAATAAATTTCTTTTCCGCTGCAATCACTCTGAGATGTATGAAATGTTCTGTGTTGTAATCTCTGGGCTCACCTTCGTGTGAGTGTTGTCTGCTGATCCTGGAATAGCGTGGCTTTTATCGAGGCTTGACTCGAGGAACTACCGGTGAGTGCCAATTTTGGGTCAGAGTTGCTTAGCAACAAATATCAGTGCACCCAGGCCCAGTAGTTTTGGGTGGTTCCGCCACAGCTGGCATCAGAGCTCGCAGACAGCCTACCAGAGATGACAGCCTCGGTTTTCAAAACAACAAATTAAAACTTGACTTCAAAACTACTAAAGTTTTTGAAAGAGTTTAGGATCTCCAAGGACAAGTCTAGGACGTAAAGCCCTAAGGGATCTTATGGGTATAATCAGGTGGGTTATATTGTATGGCTAACTTCTAGCACATTACTTTTTAGCATTTAAATTCTGTAAATTAAATTCTGCATCTACATCGTCGCTGCGGAGGTATGCTTACTCAGTCAGCTGAGGGAGTCTGACATTCCCATTGGTGATGCGAGCCAAACGCTGGAGCTCAAGCAGTGGCCTACTTGAGCTGCTGCCCATATACCAACTTCGGTTGATTATATGGGGAGTAATGGTTCGAAATTGGAATTCAATTCCCCGTCGAAGACGGTACTCAGTCAATACGTTGTTTCGATAATGTATGATTAACGTTGTCCATACTGTGGTAATTGTATGGATGCCGGTTCTATAGTGATCGGTAATGTATGGGAACGCTTTCGTGGGTGCTGGCACGGAAGGTTCAATTTATATATTGTCAATTTTCTGCAGGTACGCTAACTCGAAATCGAATCCTAGGCTATCTAGCTATATCGAGTAGTTATATAGTGAGAGACGTAATATGTATGCCACCAAAGTCAATTGCATAAGACCAAGGTTACTTGGCAATTCTTTTCCTTGGTGAGGACGGATAGGTTCTGCATTCATCCTCAAAATTGATAACAAAGAAATCTTTGGAAGAAATCGTAATCGAATCAGCTAAAACCCTATCCTAAGGAGCATCTAGATAGTCTGCAAATTCAGGGAAATTGGTTTCAATGAATTTTAACCCTTTGTTAAAGTACACAAATCAACTTGAGGTATTAAGATGAAATGATGTTCCCTAAGTTATCAAACTATTGTAAAAATTTGAGAATTTTTGAAGCCTTCTAGCTTGGTATTTGTGATTTTAGATCAACCCTATGTAAAACTGACAACTCTGAACAGTCTGTACAACTGAAATTTTTCGACCTTCATAAATTGTTCAAATGAAAAACAGTTCAACATGAAAGTTTTATATAACTAAATGATTAACTTACCACAAAAATTTGAAGTATTTTAGACAACTAGTTCGAGAGTTATGGTCAAAATACACCCTCTCTGGACACCCAGTTTTCCTGGTTGACGTCACTCTGAAAACCTGAGCATATCACCCCCATGGAGTCCAAATTGATCTTATTGATGACAAGATGAATTGTTCCTTATTATCATAGATGGAAGAGCTGCTGGTGGTTGACGCGCAGGGGCACGTGCACTCCGCTTGCTTGCACTGGGACGGATTTCCTCGCCGTCTTTGGGAGCTTTTGAGTGCAGCCGGTTACCTCCAGCCACCGATTTACGATGGCCATGAGTTTGTGGAGGACGGAGTTCGTCGCTGCAGTGTGACGATGGTGATCCCGCAGCACCCGCTCAACGGGTGGGAGCTGATCGTGACTCAGATGGTCGGTCACTATCTGCTGGACACTTGGGAGCTTACCGCCATGAGGGCGATGACCACTTTTTGCTCTTCGCACCCTCTGGAGGTGGTTCTGACCGTGTTCGGGTTGTTCCCTGCACCCGACCCGACAGACCCGCTTTGGCTGGACCGGATGGCACACGTGGACGTGGTCGCTACCCTCGACCCGGTCGGGGCACTTTGGACGACAGCAATGTGCTTAAACGGTCTCTACAGACTTCACACGTACCAGAGTTACGTCGTCGCTCAGTTGGTGGACCAGGCTCAGGCCTTGCACCTGACGGTCCAGCTGAGAGATGAGCAGCTTCAGGAGGCTAGTGCCGAGCTCGAGAGCAGGGCCGCTCTTATCACCCAGCTCCACGGTCAGGTTCACGAGCTTCAGGACACGGTGTTGGATCGTGATGCTATGATCAACTTCCTGGAGGACCAGTTTCACGACCTTCAACTTGACTTGGACGAGGCCCAGGGGCAGCTCCACGAGATACAGCACGCGTAGGATGCCCTTCACGCACCACCTAACGAGATGCAGGTGGATGGTGAGGATGAGCCCCAGGAGATTCAGGGCGTTTCGGAGATGGACTCCGAGGACCAGGCGCCGCAGCCCGCACCAGTTGAGGTTCACACTCCCGCGGCGAGTGAGGCATCGGTCAATATGTAGACCGAGGCGCTGTTTTCTTAGCTTTTGTAGACTCCTCTTAGTGTACCCTAATTTTGGATCATGACTACTAGGCTAACTTAGAGTCGAGTAACCCCCTTAGTACTGATGTTAGAAGTAACCAAGTGGAAATGAGAGGACGATGAATGTAATGAACCTCTAATGCTACTAATGTGAAATATCGGTGATCTGTGAAAAGCTGTATGCAGCAGTTAGTTCGAATTTTTATCCTCTTTTCATTTCTGAATTAGCTCCTGAGTTGAATACCAAAGTTTTTCCAAATTTCATCATTGAAATGCTCACAAAATTTCAGCTCAAACGGATTAGTATCGCAGGAAATAATCGCAAATTACAGAAGCTCTGTTTTCTGTAAAACAGAAAACCAGAGGAGGAGTAAATGAATTTTCCGACTAACCTACTCTGGGAATCTGACTTTGTGATGACTACCAAAGTCGTAGCTCATGAAGTTATCTATCTCCTGTAAAAGTTTCAAGTTTATATCATGTACATAACTCCATTTATGAGCGATTTCGTATCACTGGTTTTCCTGCACAACATGATTGAAGCGATTCCTATTACTTCCATGTCGTTTTGAGTTGTATGTTCCATTTGAAATGATGATAATGTTGAACCTAATGCAAAAGTACTCCCATTTCAGATGGTTGGATCAACTCGAGGCACCCCTAGTGGTTTTGGAGCCGAGGGGAATGGCGATCCACCTCCACCTCCTCCACCAGTGGGTATTGCTGAGGTTCTTGCCGCCCAGACGGAAATTTTGCGGCAGTTGGTTCAAGCTCAGCAACAACCGCGGGGTGGGCATCATGCTCATCAAGCACAAGAAGCGAGCTACCAAGATTTACTCAGTACTCAGCCTCCGCTATTCACTAAAGCGGATGAGCCTCTGGACGCGGACACTTGGATTCGCACAATCGAGTCCAAGTTTTCTCTATTGACTACTCCTTGTTCAGAAGCGAACAAGACTCGCTACGCCGCGCAGCAGCTTCACGGATCAGCTCGTATGTGGTGGGATCATTACCATGGGATTCTACCAGCTGATCATGTGGTGAATTGGAATGAGTTCAAAATAGCTTTTCGGGATCATCATATTCCAGCTGGACTTCTTGACCGTAAGCTCAACGAGTTCTTGGCCTTAACTCAAGGCACTCGTACTGTAGTGCAGTATGACCAAGCATTCAATCAGTTGTGTCAATATGCTGGACATCATGCGGATACCGATGCTAAGAAGCGTGAACGCTTCCGTCGAGGCCTTAGCACCAAGTTACAAGAAAGGCTATATCTTGTCAGTGCAAACTCTTTCAATGAATTGGTGAATATGGCTATCTCCCAGGAGGATCTTATTTCTGCACACCACGCTGAAAAGAAGTGCAAGGCACCTACTGGACCCTCGAGTGCTTCTGCACCAAGGTATCGCCTTGTGCAGAATAACCCACCCGCACCCTCTCAGAAGGCCCCTCAGCCAGGGCGTTATATTATTCGTTCTCCTCAACAGCAGCAACAGACTCGATTCGGGCTACCTCAGCAAGCTCGATTTGCACCTCAGCAGCAGCAGACCGGCCCTAGGCCAAGTACTCAGCAAGCCGCTCGCCCTGACAACAATAATCGTTGTTTCAAATGCGGGAGTCCGGATCACTTTGCCAAGATGTGCCCCCAGGCGGGACAATCTCAAGGGCAGGCTTCTCGCAGAAATGATCAGAACAAGGGCAAGAAACCAACCATTCAAGCCAGGCAGGGCCGACTCAACTTCACCAACCTTGCTGAACTTCCAGAAGGAGAACCAATTATGTCGGGTACATTCTCTATAAACCATCACCCCGCAGTTATCTTATTCGATTCTGGTGCATCTCATAACTTTATTAGTTCTAAATTTGGAGCAAGGGTTGGGTTAGATTTTTGTCACACGAAAGGGTCATTCATGATATCTACTCCGGGTGGTAAAGTCGCATCAAACCAAATCGTTCATAATGCGCCACTTAGTTTGGGTAGTAAAACCGTTCCTACCACTTTAATCTTATTGCCACTAGAAGGTATGGATATTATTTTGGGAATGGATTGGATGAAAAGACATGGGGTATTGTTAGATATCTCTTCCCGAGCCGTTGAAATAAATTCTCCAACTCATGGTCATTCGGTCCTATATTTACCTCATCACCCATGCAACAACTCTTGTGCCTATGCCATGAAAGATATCCGCCTCGAAGATATTTCTATAGTCCGTGAGTATGCAGATGTGTTTCCGGACGACTTGCCTGGTATGCCACCAGACCGGGATATCGAATTTGTCATTGAACTTCAGCCTGGTACAGCACCTATTTCAAAAAGGTCGTACCGAATGCCGCCTAAAGAATTGGCTGAACTAAAAATCTAGCTGCAAGAACTTCTGGACAAGGGTTTTATTCGCCCAAGTGCTTCACCTTGGGGCTGTCCAGCATTGTTCGTAAAGAAGAAGGGTGACAGTCTGAGGTTGTGTGTTGACTACCGGCCTCTCAATGCGGTGACCATCAAAAATAAATATCCACTTCCCCGCATTGATGTACTATTTGATCAGTTGGCTGGAGCAAAGATCTTCTCCAAGATTGATCTTCGTTCGGGGTATCATCAAATTAAAATCAGGCCTTGTGATATTCCCAAGACCGCTTTCTCAACCAGATATGGCCTCTATGAATATTTGGTTATGTCTTTCGGTCTCACCAATGCTCCAGCTTATTTCATGTATCTCATGAACTCGGTATTCATGCCGGAACTTGACAAGTTTGTCGTGGTTTTTATCGACGACATTCTGATCTATTCCAAGAATGAGGCAGAACATGAACAACACCTACGTATTGTTCTTCAACGTCTCAGAGATCATAAGTTGTACGCAAAATTCTCCAAGTGTGAATTCTGGCTGGACACAGTCAAATTTCTGGGTCACACTATATCCAGTGAAGGCATCTCAATTGACCCCAGCAAAGTACAAGAAGTGATGGACTGGAAACCTCCTACTTCAGTTCATCAGATTCGCAGTTTTCTCGGATTGGCGGGGTATTACCGCAGATTTATTCCGGACTTCTCCAGAATTGCAAAACCCATGACAGAACTACTAAGGAAGGATGTCAAGTTTAAATGGGATGCGAAGTGCGATGAAGCATTCCATACATTGAGAGCACATCTAACCACAGCACCAGTCTTGGCTCAACCTGACAACAACAAACCCTACGATGTTTATTGTGATGCGTCAGGTACGGGTCTTGGTTGTGTTTTAATGCAAGACAATCGGGTTAAAGCATATGCTTCCCGAGCTCTTCGGCCACACGAGCTAAATTATCCCACTCATGATCTTGAGCTAGCCGCAGTTATTCATGCTCTCAAGATTTGGAGACATTATCTTATGAGCACTCATTGCAATATCTATACCGACCATAAGAGTCTCAAATACATTTTCACCCAAAGTGAGCTGAATATGAGGCAACGAAGATGGCTGGAATTAATCAAAGATTATGACCTGGAAGTTCATTATCATCCGGGCAAAGCTAATGTTGTAGCCGATGCGCTCAGTTGCAAGGTTCACTGCAATTGCCTTTTAGTGGAGTCGTATAATGACACATTGTGTGCTGAAATGCAAAGAATGAAATTGGAGATCATTCCTCAGGGTTCTCTGACTCATATTTCTGTAGAACCAACACTGTATGACAAGGTCATCATGGAATAATTACATGACAAAAGTGTTGGAATCATCAAACAGAAAGTATTAGGAGGTGAAGATAAATACAAGTGTTTCTGTGTGGACCATAAAGGAATTTTGTGGTTCGAGGATCGCCTAGTCGTTCCCAAAAATCATGAGCTACGGAAACAAATCATGGACGAAGCACATCTCTCTAAATTTTCTATTCATTCGGGTAGCACCAAGATGTACCAAGATCTCAGACAAAATTTTTGGTGGACTCGCATGAGGAGAGAGATTGCCAAATATGTCGCAGAGTGTGACACATGTCAGAGAGTGAAAGCTAGTCACTTGAAAGTTGCTGGAACTCTCCAACCTCTGCCAATTCCGTCTTGGAAATAGGAGGATATCAGTATGGATTTCATCGTGGGTTTACCGAATACCTCTCAGCATCATGATTCCATTTGGGTCATTGTCGACAGGCTCACAAAGAGTTCTCATTTTATTCCAGTGCATACTGAATATCGAGCCAAGAAATATGCCGAAATCTATATCAATCGAATTGTCTGTCTACACAGTGTACCCAAAACTATTATCTCGGATCATGGTCCTCAGTTTGTGGCAAGGTTTTGGGAGCAGCTCCAAGAGGCTCTCGGAACCAAATTAATTCGAAGCTCAGCTTACCATCCACAGACTGACGGACAGACCGAAAGGGTGAATCAAATTCTCGAGGACATGCTTCGAGCATGTGTCATCCATTATGACAAGAACTGGGACAAATGTTTATCCTTGGCGGAGTTCTCTTATAACAACAGCTATCAGGCCAGTCTGAAGATGGCACCATTCGAGGCCTTGTATGGTCGACGGTGTCGAACTCCTTTGAGTTGGTCTCAGACTGGAGAATGTCAAATATTTGGACCCGAATTAGTGGTCGAGGCTGAAGAAAAGGTAAAAATAATACAAGCAAATCTCCGAGCAGCCCAGTCTCGACAAGAGAGTTATTTTGATAAAAGAAGGGATCCTTTGAAGTTCATGGTTGGTGACTATGTTTATTTACGAGTATCACCAACTCGAGGCGTTCAACGTTTTGGAGTCAAGGGTAAGCTAGCACCTCGCTATGTCGGGCCATATGAAATTATTGAAGAATGTGGACCCGTGGCTTATCGTCTGCGACTTCCTTCACGACTCGCAGCCATCCATAATGTTTTCCACATATCCCAACTTCAATTGACATGTGCTCCATTGAACTTCAGCCAAAAACCAATCAAAAACTGAATAAAACCAAAATCCTTTTGTGCAAGTTTGAAAATTTACCAATAGTTCAAAATGTGAGTTTCAAATGAAAATTTGCATAACACAAAAGTTGTAGATCTTAAAAAGTTATACAAAATTGGTATTCAACACTTTTTCATTTGAGCCATCTAAGAAGGAGATATTTTTAGTTTACCGAGAGGTCCCTGAATTTTTGGAAATCACAAAAAGGCCCTCACATCCATCTCTCTCCTCTCGGGTGCTCTGTTTCGCCCGCCGCCCGCCGTACGCCGCCGGTGGACCTCGTCCACGGCACGTTCGCAGCCAAATGGACCCAGGGAAGCCCTCCAGCGCCACCTGGCCCACCCCTTGGCACCTCCCCACGCTCACACGCGTCCTTGGCGCCCTCCCGAGCCGCCACGCCACCCCGCCATGCGCAGCGCCGCCTGCTCGCTCCGCCCGCTCGCCGTCGAGTCACCCCAGACCAAATCGACCTCCCCCAGATGCCACTCCGCTCGCCCAGTTGCTATCCGGCCTATAAGTAGCCACAGAGCCCCGCCGTCGCGCGACTTCCCCTTCTTCTCCCTCCTTCCACCGTCCGCCATGGCCGGCGAGATCTAGCTCGCGCGGACCGGCCACCACAGCCCCGCATTGCTCCATCCATCCACCCCAGCAGCTTCGCCACACCCCAGTTAAGCTCTACACGCGCGGAATCGAACCCAAACCCTTCCCCGTCGCCGTTCCCCTTCTGTGCCGCCGCCGGCAAGCTCGGGCTCACCGCGGACCGGCCAACCCAGAGGGAGACCATGCACGAGAGCTACCCCAGGAGCTTCCTCACGCTCTCGCGGTGCTCGTGCGCGTGACGTTCCTCTACCCCGAGCCCTCCTTCACCTACAACGCCAGTGACCCGAACTTCACCTCCGCCATTGACGCCGACGAGCTTGCTTCCGGTCACCGTGCACTCGAACGCCGACCTGGGTAGGTGTTCCTCGACCTCCTCTCTCTCACGCGCCTCCCCGTTGCAGCCCCGGTAAGCCCTGCCTAGCAAAACACCACCGGCAAGATGCAACGGCGGAGAAGGCCGGCGAAGGACCCGGTTGTAATTTATTTTTTTCGCTCAAGGGTGTGTTTGCAAGATTTCCAGTGTATGTCAGTGAACTTCTAAAATGCTAAACAAATCACAGAAAAATTGTAAAAATGCAAACTCGACTGATCTGGAATCCTTGTAACAAGATCTACAAGTTTTGTAACAGTCAAATCTGCAGAAACGCTACCAAATTTAATCTAGGAAAAAGAATAAGAAAATCAACCCAAGCATGTTCAGGAAGTTCCACTCAACAAACGACCTTGATTTTTGAATAAGTTATCACCGATGGAATATTAAGCTCACAGTAAAAATATGGCACCTAACCAAAATAGTTATCATGTTGGAACAATCAAGATTCTCTAATCTGTTGTTGACTTTCAAGATTTAATACTGGAAAACATATACCTAAACTTGCTCTGGAATTTCTACTGCATGAATGTGTAGCTGAAACCTTGTTAATCCATAAATTTCAGATTTATTAGAGTTAATTTTCTATATACCATGATTAATACTTGTTTAATCAACTTAATTCATCATATATAGTTTTTTGCTCAGAAAAATCTATATTTATTTCTGAAGTCTCACTTTAGTTCTGTGATCCTGCCTGAAAAATTTGAACTACAGTGACTGAGTTTTTCTTTAGTTAAAAATCATGCTTAGCATCTCATGGTTAGATTTACCATTTTTGTTCTGAGTAAACTAGGCAGTATCTGATCAAGATTTTTGGACATGTTCTTATTCAGAGTTTATACTCGCTATAATAAAAAGTTCACATGCAGTACTGATCAAATGAACTTTGAGAAATTTATGCTAACTCATGATAAGTTAACTGTATAACAAATTTATCTTGACGATATAAAGCCTGATAATTTTTGTGGAATATGTTTAGCTTATTTCTAGTCTCTGGTAAAAATTTGATGACCATATACCTAGTATAACTCTCTGTAGAATTAATCTTAGTTAATGGCTTGCTAAATTTGTCATTTTTGTCACCTCTGCTGTACAAGTGAATAAAATCTGGAAAAATTACATTACTAAGTAGATGCTTTGTAGATGCTCCCGTAAAATTTGTAGCACCAGAACCCATGTCAAACGTTCTGTGCAAAAAGGTGAAGTAACTAGAGTAATCTACTTACATGTTTTGTTATGGTTAATTGCTTTATGGTTAGATGCTGAAATTTAGGCCTTATATGCTAAAGTATCTAATATGTGTTACTTTAATTTTTCATCCCTAGCTCATGAGTAGATTTGTGTTATGAAATAGTGAAAGCATGCTATGTTTTAATGATAAAATGAAAACCAAATTCCACACTCATTCATGGAGAAGCATAGTTATTGTAACACCCTAATTTAAATTCCAGTATTTATTAATAAATTTAATTGGCTTTATTTAATTTTCTAAGGTTTATTATGTTTAGTCTTGCATTTAATCTAATTTTTGTTCCACAAGTAATTAAAATTTTGTCTAAGTTTAAATTTTGTTGTTGCATTCATGCTGGTGCATTGTTCTGTTTGTTTGAGTGCTAGGTTTGAATTCAAATTTGAATTTGAATTCAAATAGGATAGTTTGGTTTGAGTTAGAAAAAGAAAAGGAAATAGAAGAGGGGGAAAAAAGAGAAAAACCCAAAACCCAAAGCAACCCAGCCCGGCCTGCTCTTTTCTCTTTCTTGGCCCAACCCGCGCTCTTTCCCGCTCAGCCCAAGCCCCCGCAGCAGCCCGGACCACCTCCCCAGCCGGCACGCTTCCTCCCCCGCGCGGCCCACTTCTCCCCCACGCCCCCCCGCTCGGGCCAGCCCGACGTCCCTCACCCTGCGCGGCCCAGCCTTCTCACCCACGCAGCAACACAGAGCCCGCGTGCGCGCCCCGCGACCCGCTCGCTCTGTCACTGACCCGCAGGCCCACACGTCAGCGGCTCCCCCTTCCCTTTCCTTTCTCCCTGCAGCGCAACGCCGCGCCCGAGATCACCGGCGAGGACGCCGGGATCCTTATCCCGCTGCTCCACGCCGAAATCCCCGCCTTGTTTCCTTTAAACCAAACCGTGACACCCCTCCGGACCCTACCTCGCTGCCGCAGCCGCCCAAACCTTACCAACGTGTCCTTTGTAACGGCATCGTAGTGAGATGACTAGCAAACTCACTACGAGGCCGTTACAAAGGACATATTGGTAAGGTGTAACCGCTAAGGAATCAGGCTCCGCAACGATGGTGACCACCTCGAGGGGTACGCAGACCAAGCCTCGTAGCCTGGGGACCATTGAAGCTCACCACCCCTCCTACCCCATCGGTAAGTTACTCCCGAACCAAAATGACCTAATTAGTAAGCCAAGACCGTCTCATTCCAGTCTTGTGGTAGCGCTGTTGTCCCAGGTTGTCGCTCTATGAACCGGTCCTTATGGAGAGTGGCTAACCAGGCAGTAAGCACCGTGCTGGCCCCCTAAACCATGTTTCTAACAAAACCAATTTTAACGAGACGTGAGCCCATCAAACGGGCCACTCTCAGAATTAAGTTGCATATACCATTAATCAAATTAATTAAAAAGGACCAAGTGTGTTATAGCGCGGCACCTAGCACAACTAACCAAAATGCAACCCAAAGGATATATATATATATATAAAGGATATAAAGTGGCTAGAAAAGTCCTTATAGGCATACAGTATTAAAATGCAATATGAAATTGTATTTAAAAATGATAGGTGGTGTTCATGTTATACTTGCCTTTAATCCAAATAATAATTGCTTAGTGTCTTCAGCTCTTGTTCTTGCATCTCTTCATCTTTCAGTTCTCAAACTGCGTTCCTTCTACTCGCGACAAGCATTGAGAGAAACATACAAGAAACAAGTAAACAAGCAAAACTAAGAACAAGCATCAAACACAAGAAAGCTATAAAGGAACACACTAAAGGATGAGGCTCGAAGCTAAGATCACAAGAGCACAAGAAACATTAAATTCAAACTTAAAATGAGGAAGATAGGCTTAGGTAAATCTCATCGGACAAGGAGAATGTTTTAGATATTGCACTTGAGATGATGATACAAGGATAAATCATTAGAAAGATATGTATACACAAGAGAGTAGTATATCACTTTAATAATTTAACTTAATACTGCAGTGCAATGGCATAGTAATAATTTGGTAACTAAATACTATACCATGAAAGCAATATGAAGCTAATTATTAATATGATATCAATCTGTAGTGTCCACATAAAACTTAACAATGAAATGATATTAAAAATAATACCACAAGATGTTTGGGAGAAATTCAAGGGTATGAATCAGGATTGATGGACTAGCGCTGAAGTTGAATGAAAAGAAAACAAATTGATTAAATAAATGAATACGCATGCACGAACCAAATATTGGTGGAAGGAATAATGAACTCGATGTGAATGATTCGAGCCGGCTGTTCTAGTTAGGCATGTTCACATGCATGTAGTCTTGCTTGCCTATATGGACAAAAGCATGCATGGTGATGCACCTGGTGTGCGTGACCAGCGTGGGCAGAGGGGCTACCCAGCAAGCAAGGCACGCATGACTGCTCGACTACCAAAAGCAGCGGCAACAGCGAACTTGGAGAGAGAAAATAGAGGGAAAGAAAGGCACGAGGGGTTCTCACCGAGATGCTACCGAGGCAGCACCGTGGTCGGCAATGCTACGAGTGCAGCCCGAAGTAGCCAGAGAGTCTGATCGTGCATATGATCTAGTGTACTAGGAAAGTTGGAAATTTCGGCAACATAACATCTGTACCGAGCGATAACTCACGGCTCGTGCATGCCGTAAGAGAATAAATTAGAGGTGTGTGTGCTACACGAGTATGTCCACGGCATGTGTCCCAGGGGCATACCGTGATTGCACGAGGATAACACGCCCTGCAAATAAAAGCGGCATGAAGGCTGGACAGGCATGTGCATAAGAGAAGGCTCATCGGCTCGATGGCAACGGCATTCACAGGAAGATCATGCCACAAAGGCCGAACATCACAGGCACTAGTTTCATCGGCTCGAAGGCTGACATCACAGGATAGCAAGGTCGGGGTTCTCACCGAGGGCTGTGGTAGGAAGAGAGTTGATGCCGAAACGAGTTGGCGCCGTGAAGGGGCATCGCCGTGACGATCAGCATTGAGCTCGGGCTCGCGATTCAGTCCAAGGTCATGGTTGTCATCTCACCAAGCTGGTCATCGACATGGCAATAGACACCACAACACCCAAAACGAGTAAGGTTGTGCACTTTACAGGGACATGAGTCAAATTGACAAAGAGATCGCGGAGTCACCTTTGGGGAATAATCCTAAACACTTGGTGGGTGCCCAGGTTGCAGCTTGGGCATGGGCAGGGATATGTCTTGTGCTGCTGTCGTGGTGGGGCATTTCGTCAAGCACTTGCTGGGCTCCAAGGAGATGGTGGGATGGCCTGCAGGAAAGAGCAGAGGGATTGAGGGCGGACTATAGAAATCGAAGATGCCCTACTAGAGGACGTGTTCACCAAGGGGAACGAGGAGACCAGTGGCCTGGGCTGCGCCGGGAGAAGCTAGTGGTGGCAGTCTGGAGGGACGGCACCGGCGCATCAACGCCAAGGAAGCGGTGCCACGCTGAGGGAAGCTGCAGCGGGGAGCCATCGCATCGCCGTCGGGGAGCGCTGGCCGGGGTCACGTGTTGGGGTGCCGAGCACCTCGCAGGGGCATCGCGTGCTGGAGGTTGAGGGCGGAGTCAATGGTGCTTGGAGCAGGAGAGCTACGGCTTGCTGCTGCGTGCGTCGATCACGGGGAAGGAGGGGCTGTTGCTGCTACTTGGAGCAGGATAAGGGCAGTGATGTGCGGCTGCTGCTTGGAGGTGTGAAGGAGAGGGGAGGCGCCCAAGGAGGTGGAAGTTGGGGGCGACGCCATGTGGTGGAGAGGAGGCGCCATAGGAGATGGGGAAGGTGTTCTGCTGTTGCTCGTTGGGGAAGAAGCAAGGAGCAGAGCAGTAGGGTGGCAGCGGTGGATTGGTGAGGTGAGGGCACAGAGGGCTGCAGTGCCAAATAAAGGGAAAACCGGGGATCTTGGGGATGTGTGCCCCGCACGGGCGCGGCGGTCACGGCCGTGATCTGCGCGCGGAAGAAGCGGATCGCGGAACGGCTCAGCGTGATCCGCCCTAGGTGGAGCATCTAGAAGGGGGACGCAGCGAGGCACTGCCTAGGGGGTCCCAGGGGTTGTGCTGGTCCACGGCGCAGTGAGGAGGAAGCTCGGGCGCGGCTGGTCCAGCGGCAGGGAGGCGCGACGTGAGGAAGAAGAAGGCAACTGGCGCGTCGGGCCAGGATGTCGGTCTCAGCCCAGAAAGGAAAAAAAGCATGAGGGGAGCTGTGCGCTAGTGAGAGGCTGGTTTGTGGGCCTAGGCTGAGGGGTCAGAGGCGGGGTGATGCGCGCGGGTGAGGAAGCGCTGGTGAGCTGGGCTGAGCGGCGTCTGCTGGGCTGAAGGCAAGGAGAGGGAGAGGGAAAGCTGGGCCCGCGTGCTGGCGTCAGGGTGCGGAACAGAGGGAAGCGGACTGGGCTGGCACGAGTCTGGGCCGCGCGGGGAGAGGAAGATAAGGAGGGCTGGGGCTGCTGGGCCGCTGGGAAGGGAAGGTGGGCCGTGGGCCGGTTTGAGTACTGGGTTTCCTTTCCTTTTCTAATTCAAACCAAACTCAAAATATTTGAATTCAAATGAAGTTTGAATTCAAACCCCTATGAAATCAAGCAAAATAAAACATGCACCGGCATGAATGCAACAACAAGTTTAAACCTAGAAAAAATTTAATTACTTGTGAAAGAAAATTAGATTAAATGCAAGACTAATCATAATAAACCTTAGAAAATTAAATAAAGCCAATTAAATTTATTATTAAATAAGAATTTTAAAGTAGGGTGCTACATTAATGTAATAAATAACATTCGTACTCGCTTTATTATATCTTTTTACATGATATGTGCTATGATATACTGTTCATTCTGTTGTATATACGTATGACTTGATCCTGGCACGTATATGATTGCTCGGTTTATGTCCTTTTATAAACCGGGTGTTACAGAGTGGTATTAGAGCCGTATCGACTGTAGGACGAAAGCCTAGATAGAACTGGTCGAGGTTTAGGACTTCTTCTCTCTCAGCCTTGTCTGCTGAAAACTATTTTGCTATTATACTCCTTGAATTCCAAGATTCTTACTCATCTTGCCTTGATTTCTCTCTATAGAATAGTTTCCGTAGATTTTGGCCTTAAGAAAATCGTTTGACCCTCATAGGTATAAGCTAGATGACCCCTTTATAATAATACGATAGCACGTTCTGCGACGCGTTGTGTTAGTCAAGTCGTGTGTTAAACTCGGCTAAGTTGTGAAATTGTATGCTTGTTATTATGCTACATGTTTGATTTGGATTTTTGGTTGATTGCATAGCTTAGTAGTTAAATTTGTTTAATGAAAATCAGTTTAAGTTAAAGTTAATTAATTAATAAAACGAGTTAGATCGTTGGGGGTAAAACCGTCCACTCTATCCTGTCAACTTTATTTTGTCTAAATCTTTCTTGCAGAAAAATATCGTATCCATCTGAATTTATTTCTGCAATATCCTTACTCATGAAATCTTTTGTCCAAAAATCAGATGGTGAACACCAGGCGTGGTTCTGACCAGCAGGGGCAGAACAACCAGGGTACTGGGATCCCGATGCCTCCGCCTCTGACCCCGGAGCAGTACTTCCAGCTCCAGATGCAGATGATGGCTACCCTGAACAACACTGTTCAGGCACTTCAGTAGGCTCACACTCAGCCGCCGCCTCCTCCACCTCCGCATACCCGCGACAGGCGTGCGGAGTTTCTGAGGGGCCACCCGCCGATGTTCTCTCACACGTCTGACCCACTTCAGGCAGACGACTAGCTCCGTGCAGTGGAGCGCCAGCTAGACATCGCCCAGTGCGATGATCGGGAGCGAGTCTTGTACGCAGCAGGACAGCTGCGAGGGGCAGCATTGTACTAGTGGGAGTCCCACCCAGTTCAGTACCGCGAGGCTTTCACCTGGATCCAGTTCCGGGAGCGGTTCCGCAGCCACAACGTCCCCGCGGGCGTTATGAAGACGAAGATGAAGGAGTTCCTTGCACTTAAGCAGGTAAAAACTCAAATATGTCATTCAGCATTTCCTTTTGAGCTAATACCCCCTTGTTCTATCTTTCTGAGTCATGAATTAATCCTTCGATATATATATCTGTCTTTTTCACTTCAGGGGACTATGACGGTCACGGAGTATCGTGATCGTTTTCTGCAGCTTGCTCGCTATGCCCCTGCCGAGGTTGCGGATGACCGCAAGAAGCAGGAGCACTTCATGGAGGGTCTTGAGGACTACCTCCAGTACGCGCTGCTCAACCTCCGCTTCGATGACTTCAACCATCTGGTTGACAGCGCGCTCAACACAGAGCGCAAGTACCTGGAGATGGAGGACAAGAAGAGGAAGATTGTCTCAGTTGCTTCCGGCAGCAACACTTGTCCTCGCCTCCAGCCACCCCAGCAGTATCAACAGCAGCAGTACCGGCCACATCATCAGTACCAGCAGAGGCCGCAGCAGTACCCGCCTCAACAGCAGTAGGCAGGTCAGGGCCCAAGGTTACCGGCACCTCCGGCTCGTGCTACTCCACCAGCTCCGCCAGCACCTCAGGCTCCATGGCAGGCAGCTCCTCCTGCTGGACATCAGGCACCTCCTCGCGCGTGCTTTCACTGCGGCCAGCCGGGGCACTACGCCAACGCTTGCCCCGGAAGGCGCAGGCGGGACAGCAGGGGCGCCCAGCTCAGCCCAGGGCGCCACTTCAGGGGCAGAGTGAACCACGTGACGGCCGAGTCAGCAGCCGAGGCTCCTAATGTGGTTATTGGTATGTTCATGGTCAACTCCCATCCAGCTACAGTGCTTTTCGATACTGGTGCTACTCATTCATTCATCACCAAGTCATAAGTTGAGCAGCATAGTTTCTTTACCACCCCATTAAAGAAGTGTCTACTAGTCTCTTCACCGGGAGGGGAGTTGAGATCCCATATTGTTAGCCCTCGAGTCAGTATAGCCATAAGGGGGGTAAAATTCAGTGCAGATCTGAGGGTGCTAGGCACCAAGGGTATTGATATGATTCTGGGAATGGATACTCTTGCCAAGTGAGGCGTTAGAATTGATTGTGCTCATCGGGCAGTTCACTTGACAACATCTGATGGCCAAGAGGTGACAGTCAGTGCTTCAGAGCCCTCGGGATTTCTTCATCAGATGGAGGCTAGACCCACGGATGGTATTCACGTGGTGTCTGAATTCCCGGATGTCTTTCCGGATGATTTGCCAGGTATGCCACCTGAACGCAACATCGAGTTTTCTATTGATCTCTTGCCTGGCACAGCTCCTATTGCAAAGCGGCCCTACCGCATGGCACCTATAGAGCATGAGGAAGTCAAGAATACTATTGATGAGTTGCTAGCCAAGGGCTATATCCGTCGCAGCTTCTCTCCTTGGGCTTTTCCATTGTTACTAATAGATAAGAAGGATGGCTCGAAGAGAATGTGTGTCGATTATCGGGAGCTGAATGCAGTTACCATCAAGAATAAGCATCCACTGCCCCGTATTGAGGATCTCTTCGATCTGCTTCGAGGTGCTCGTATATTCTCGAAGATTGATCTGCATTCGGGTTATTTTCAGCTGAGGATCCGTCCTGGGGATATTCCGAAGACGGCATTCACCTGCAAGTACGGGCTATATGAGTACATGATCATGTCCTTCGGCTTGACTAATGCCCCGGCTTTCTTCATGCATCTGATGAACATGGTTTTCATGGATTATCTGAATGTCTTCGTGGTGATCTTCATTGATGATATTCTGATCTTCTCCAAGATAGAGGAAGAGTATCTGAGGCTCGTGTTACAGAGATTGAGGGAGCATCAGCTGTATGCTAAGTTCAGCAAGTGCGAGTTCTGGATTGACGAGGTTCCATTCCTCGGTCATATCATCTCCAAGGGAGGTATTGCAGTTGATCCGAGCAAGGTGAAGGATGTGCTCGAGTGGGAGACACCGCAGACGGTGAAGGAAGTCCGGTCATTCTTGGGCTTAGCAGGATATTATTGGAGGTTCATTGAGAATTTCTCCAAGATCGCGAAGCCTTTGACTTCCTTGCTAGAGAAGAATGCGGCATTCATATGGACGGATGAGCGTCAGATGGCCTTTGATGAGCTGAAGAAGAGGTTGACTACGGCGCCAGTCCTTACTCTGCCAGACCAGAGCAAGAGGTTCACGGTGTATTGTGATGCTTCGAAGGATGGTCTTGGTTGTGTTCTGATGCAGGAGGGCAGAGTGATTGCTTATGCTTCACGGCAGTTATGTCGGCGTGAGCCGAACTATCCCACTCATGATCTTGAGTTAGCCGCAGTTGTGCATGCTCTGAAGATTTGGAGACATTACTTGTGTGGGCAGCAGTGTGATATTTATACTGATCACAAGAGCCTCAAGTATATATTCACGCAGAATGACCTGAACATGCGGCAGAGGAGATGGTTAGAGTTGGTCAAGAATTATGACCTGGAGATTCACTATCATCCGGGTAAGGCCAATGTCGTGGAAGATGCTCTGAGCAGAAGAAGCTATGTCAACATGGCTGTTGCTTTCCAGATGCCTCAGGAGTTATGTGAGGAGTTTGAGCAGTTGAGTCTGGGTTTCTTGCATCATACTTTGAGTGCAGCATTCGAGGCAGAGCCCACTCTAGAGGCAGAGATCCGGCAGCATCAGAAGGAAGATGAGAAGCTGCAAGAGATTCGTGAGTTGCTCAAGAAAGGTAAGGCTCCTCATTTCAGAGAGGATGATCAGGGTACCTTGTGGTACAAGATCCGGATTTGTGTGCCAGAGGGGAATGATCTCAGGAAGTTGATTCTGAGTGAGGCTCATGACACGGCTTACTCTATTCATCCGGGCAGTACTAAGATGTACTATGATCTTAAGGAGCGTTTCTGGTGGCCCGGGATGAAGCGTTCAGTCGCTGAGTATGTGGCCATCTGCGACACATGTCAGCGTGTGAAGGCAGAGCATCAGAGGTCAGCCGGTTTGTTGCAGCCGTTGAAGATTCCCGAGTGGAAATGGGAGGAGATCACGATGGATTTCATAGTGGGATTACCTCGTACTCAGTAGGGGTACAACTCTATATGGGTAGTAGTGGATCGTTTGACGAAGGTTGCTCACTTTATTCTAGTGAACACTACTTACTCCGGTGCCAAACTTGCAGAGTTGTATATCTCCCGGATTGTCTGTTTGCATGGTGTGCCCAAGAAGATCATATCGGACAGAGGATCTCAGTTCACTTCACGGTTCTGGGAGCAGCTCCATGATTCGTTGGATACGAAGCTGCGCTTCAGTACCGCCTATCATCCTCAGACAGATGGGCAGACGGAGAGAACCAACCAGGTGTTGGAAGATATGTTGCGAGCATGTGCTATTCAGTATGATACTAGTTGGGATAAGTGTCTGTCGTATGCTGAGTTTTCATACAACAACAGCTACCAGGCCAGTCTGAAGAAGTCCCCCTTTGAGGCATTGTATGGCAGAAAGTGCAGGACTCCTCTTTATTGGGATCAGATTGGTGAGAAGCAGCTCTTTGGCCCTGACATTATAGAAGAAGTAGAGCAGATGGTACAGACTGTGCGGCAAAATCTGAGGATTGCACAGACTAGGCAGAAGAGCTATGCAGATGGCAAACAGAGGGACCTGACCTTCAACGTGAACGATTATGTGTACTTGAAGGTGTCACCAATGCGGGGAATCTACAGGTTTAATCTAAAGGGGAAATTAGCACCAAGATACATTGGTCCATTCAGGGTGCTGGAGAGGAAAGGCGAAGTTGCTTATCGCCTAGAGTTGCCCACCGATCTCTCGGGAGTACATGATGTCTTCCATATCTCCCAGCTAAAGAAATGTCTGCGAGTACCTGAGGAGCAGGCACCACTGGATGGGTTAGATGTGCAGGAAGATCTGACCTATATTGAGCATCCGGTGAAGATTCTGGAGACATCAGAGAGGGTTACTCGGAACAAGCGCATCAAGATGTGCAGAGTTCAGTGGAGTCATCACAGTGAAGCTGAGGCTACATGGGAGCGAGAAGATGAGCTGAGGAAGACATATCCAGATCTCTTTGCTAGCCAATCCAGCTGAATCTCGGGGACGAGATTCCTATAAGGGGGTAGGGTCTATAACACCCTAATTTAAATTCCAACATTTATTAATAAATTTAATTGGCTTTATTTAATTTTCTAAGGTTTATTATGTTTAGTCTTGCATTTAATCTAATTTTTGTTCCACAAGTAATTAAAATTTTGTCTAAGTTTAAATTTTGTTGTTGCATTCATGCTGGTGCATTGTTCTTTTAGTTTGAGTGCTAGGTTTGAATTCAAATTTGAATTTGAATTCAAATAGGATAGTTTGGTTTGAGTTAGAAAAAGAAAAGGAAATAGAAGAGTGGAAAAAAAGAGAAAAACCCAAAACCCAAAGCAACCCAGCCCGGCCTGCTCTTTTGTCTTTCTTGGCCCAACCCGCACTCTTTCCCGCTCAGCCCAAGCCCCCGCAGAAGCCCGGACCACCTCCCCAGCCGGCCCGCTTCCTCCCCCACGCGGCCCACTTCTCCCCCACGCCCTCCCACTCGGGCCAGCCCGACGTCCCTCACCCCGCGCGGCCCAGCCTTCTCACCCACGCAGCAGCACAGAGCCCGCGTTCGCGCCCCGCGACCCGCTCGCTCTGTCACTGACCCGCAGGCCCACACGTCAGCGGCTCCCCCTTCCCTTTCCTTTCTCCCTGCAGTGCAATGCCGCGCCCGACATCACCGGCGAGGACGCCGGGATCCTTATCCCGCTGCTCCACGCTGAAATCCCCGCCTTGTTTCCTTTAAACCAAACCATGATGCCCCTCCGGACCCTACCTCGCTGCTGCACCCGCCCAAACCCTAGCGCATCGCCCTGCCTTGCCTCCGCCCGGAACAGGGCACCCCGCCGCCGCGGCCACGCCGCTCCACGCTGCGCCGCCACCCCCTTGCCCGCGCAGCAGCTTCGCTTCGGAGTCCCCAACAACCCGAGCCCGTTACCCCGACTCTAAGCTACACCCGCGCCGAGATTTCCTCGGATCCCGTCGCCGCAGGTAATCGCCGACTCGAGCAATTGCTCGCCGCCGGTGGTCCTTGGTCCGCCCTAACCTCCTTAGAACCTTCGCAGGAGCACCACGAGCCAGCCCGAGGGATCCAGGCGCCCAGAGGAGCCTAGCAACGCCCGGACCTCGAGCTCCGACCGTGCGCCGCCGCTGGTCTACGTCGATAGCCCTCCTGCACGGCTAAGCTGTTCGTTCCCAGACCCCGGTAAGCACCGCATCGACCTTTTACCCCGGTTACGCTAGATCTTGGAGTCGTAGGCCACCCCGTGGTCCCTGCACGCCACGCTCTGGCGAGGCTCGCCGCCTGCGCCATCGCTCACACCGCCCAGACACCTGCCTTGCCCCGATTTTGGCTCCAGTGGATTACCCATGTTGCGAACCATCTCCCAGACCCAAACCCGAGTGGAAACAAGCCCCGGAGCACCGAGATCGGTGTACTCCGGCGTAGCGCCGCCACGGGAAGTGGTCGCCGGCGCTGAACGTCGCCGCCCGCGCGTCCAACCCCCCTGACCGCCCGATCCTAGATGGACGCCCCAGATTAGATCGGCGTACCCCTTCGTCCCGAGCCCTCAGATCTAGATGCCTATCACTTTAAATACATTTCATACTGCATTTTAATACTGTATGCCTATAAGGACTTTCCTAGCCACTTTATATCCTTTATATATATCCTTTGGGTTGCATTTTGGTTAGTTGTGCTAGGTGCCGCGCTATAACACACTTGGTCCTTTTTAGTTAATTTGATTAATGGTATATGCAATTTAATTCTGAGAGTGTCCCGTTTGAGGGGCTCACGTCTCGTTAAAATTGGTTCTGTTAGAAACATGGTTTAGGGGGCCAGCACGGAGCTTACTGCCTGGTTGGCCGCTCTCCATAAGGACCGGTTCATAGAACGACAACCTGGGACAACAGCGCTACCACAAGACTGGAATGGGACGGTCTTGGCTTACTAATTAGGTCATTTTGGTTCGGGAGTAACTTACCGACGGGGCAGGAGGGGTAGTGAGCTTCAATGGTCCCCAGGCTACGAGGCTTGGTCTGTGTACCCCTCGAGGTGGTCACCATCGTTGCGGAGCCTGATTCCTTAGCGGTTACACCTTACCAACGTGTCCTTTGTAATGGCCTCGTAGTGAGTTTGCTAGTTATCTCACCTAAGGAAGTGTGATGAACAGCTAGCGTAGCTCACGACTTGTGGGTAAAGATGTGCAACCTCTGCAGAGTGTAAAACTGGTATAAAAATGCAGCACATCGTTAGCTAAAAATGCAGCACATCCTGATTTCTGAATTCTGATAACACAAAAGCCAATCAAAGATATTATTCTTCGCAAAAAAAGATATCCCAAAAATAGACAAACACAGACATGTTTGCTGTTCTCTAGACTGGTTAACTAGGCCAAAATGCAAGTCAAACTGGAAATACTCTACACTTTTTAATACTCTGCTCACAGTGTTGCAACCATTTAATCTTCTATAGACATATAACCAGACATAGGACAGCACAAACTAACCGAGACGAAAAGAACAGCACAGACATTCATAGGCCAGACAAAAAATTGCAACCAGTACTTAACTGTAAATGCAACACATAGTTGGCTAAAAAAAGGGATGTAAAACTAGCTGATAACACAAAAGCCTTCAGAGAAACGAATTGCAACCATTGCTAACTTCAAAATGCAACACATCATGGACTAAAATTGCAAAAAGGTTTAAAAATACTAGCTGATAATTATTATTGCATGGATGACATTCCCACCCTCAATGTATCATACTGCATTGTAAAAAAATCTGAAAAAAGTGCATCAAGGGGCAAACCCCGTCTGCCTAGTTGCAGAGTTGCAACCCCCCACCTGAGCCCCGTTGGCTAAATTGCATCGTTAGCTAACAAATTGCAAAGGTGGGCGAAGAGCAATTGCAAAAATGTACGACCCCCATCGCATAATCCATCAATAAACCGCAACACAAAAAACTCCCCATGTGTGCGGCATCACTGGGGCCATCCCCCCTCCCCTCCCTCCCCCCTATATGCACCAGTGAAACCCTAGGATGTAGCACAAAGATGAAATTACACGAGATTTGTGTGATTTTTGGGTGTGGAATGTGCAACGAAAATATGGGAGCGCAGCAAATGCGGAGGGAGAGGGGGGATATATAGAGGGGTAGGATGGTGTTCAAATCACTTACCATGCCGGCGATGGAGGGCGCGGCGTGCGGAATCCTGTGCATCGATGTTTGATCATCCCCTGCTCCCGCTTGCTCTGCCTCCTCGCTATCGAATCACCAGCGCTCGAGGGCGAGCCACACCCCCTCCGCGCGGCGCCCCCCCTGCTTGCTCTGCTCCCGCTTGCTCCGCCTTGTCGCTACCGAATCACCAGCACTCGAGGGAGCCACGACCCCTCTGTGCAACGGCCCCCCTCCCCACCACCTCCCCGGCGATATTCCGGCGTAGGAAGGCGGGGATGGACTCGGCGATGCTGCACGCGCGGCGGAAATCCTCGATGGGGGGATGCGGCCGCGCGGTCGAGCGGCGGAAGCGAAAGGCAAAGCAACTGTTGATTCAAATCGAAATAGGAAAAAGTAGAAACGTGGGGATTGTTTAATTGGGTGCGGTTAGAGAGGGAGCGGGGGTGGTTCTGGTGCGGTTGTGTCAGGGCGCGCGCGGCGCGTGGGGGGTGGTTCCGCGGGGTGGGGTGTGCAGCGGGCGGTTGGTCCGGCTCGAGCCAGACAGCACGGTTGGCCTGGGTGCATTCTCTATGTAGGATGCACCCAGGTGCAATATAGATATAGTGTATATATATATTGCATTAATTTTGATTGTCGTAATATATATATCTATCTGGATTATCCATCCTGCCTGCAATACTAAATAAATAAATAAATCATGGTCTGGTAAGGCAACTAACACAACAGAATAATGACTACTGCACTGCGATGCAATGCAGGCCAAGTAATTAGCGTGAATGTGTATGATTGCGCAATCATGCCAGCATGATGTGGGTGATGATGGATGAATCAATCAGAAATCGCTCACCCAGCTTCAATTCCTTCAAACAATTGTATACCCGAGCGTGATGTATATCATCATAATCGTCATAAATAAAAAAAAATAAATAAAAAATACGAGAGTTTGTCATAATGTAGGTATGTATATGCATGGTGTTGAATTAATTTTGCTTATTCGAAGAAGCTTATAGGGATAAATTTAACGCAGCTACATTTATAAGGATGTATGCTATGAGTATTTGCATGAGTTGTACGGTGTAATTAAAAATAAATAAAACATCATTTTGTTTTGTTCAGTTTAAGTCATAAGTTCGGTTACATCGTATGTTTAAATACCAATTAGAAGTACTAAATATAGATTTATTAGAAAATTAATTTCATAAGTTGTGACTTAATCACGAGATGAATCTATTAAATCTAAGGGAAATTTGTCTGCAGGACACTGTGAAAATGTAGTTTTGTGTGTAACACACCACAAAATTCAATATTGTTTCTAACACACCGTGAATGTTTGATTTGGTCTGCAACACATCATAGCAATTATAATAATCATTTTCAGCTGAACGAAGATGTAAATAGACCATTTTGCCCCCGGGCCCACCTGCCATCCTCTTCCTCTCCCCTCCTCCCTCCTCCCTCGCCGCGCACGGCTCTGCGGTGAGGCCGGCTGCAGCGGCGCCATCCTCCTCCCTCCCTCTCCGACGTCGCTCCTCCCCCTCCGCCGAGCCAAGGGGCGGCGGCCATGACGGGTCAATGGCGACGGCGGCTAGATCCGCCGCGCCATCCTCCCTCCCTCTCCCATGGAGGTGCGGACCCGCTCCTTCCCCGGCGGCGGCCCGAGCGCAGCGCGGCGGAGCGGCCCCGCCCATGGTGCGCGGGCGGCCTCCCTCTGCTCCGGGCCCGTGCTCGACGGAGACAGCGTCCATGGCCGTCTCGGGCCGACGCGACGGAGTATGGGGCCAGACCCCGCGCAGCGGCCGCCACCGCCGGAGTAGGGGGCCCGGCCCCGTGCGAGTGCGGGAGGCGGAGGGAGGAGGAGGAAGCGAGCCGGATCCCGCCGCCAGGGAGGACGCAGGAGCGCCGCCGCCGCCGGATCCCGCTCGTGCGCCGAGGTTGCGCCGGCCTCTACCACCGACGCCACCATGGGGGGCGCGAGAGGAGGGAGCAATAGGGGAGGGGGCGAGCCGAGCCGCTGTCCCGCCACCGCCGCTCCCCGAACTCCGCTGCCAGCCGCTCCGCCTGCGCCGGCAGCGCCCCGCGGCGGCGCACCTCAGCTCGAGCCCCGCCGCCGCGGCTCCGGTCGGGGACGAGGCGGGGGGAGGCCAACTGCGGGCGGCCATGGCCCGCCTTCGCGTCGCCGGAGCCGAGCCCGGCCGCCGCGAGGCCCGCCTCCGCGCGCGCGCAGGCGTGCGCGCGGCTCGATCCGCCGCCGCCGTGCCGCACGCCCGTCGGCGAGGGAGGAGGAGGGAGGGACGGAGGCGCCGCCAAGCCGTCCGCCGCGGGCTCGCCGGCCGCGCCGCGCGGGAAGGGGCCGGGACGGCCCGCCGGCCGGCGCAGGGAGGGGGCGGGGCGGCCCGCCGGCCGAAGCAGAGAGGGGGCGGCGGAGGAAGCAGGAGGGCGCGGCCATGGAGAGAGAGGTGCGGGAGGGAGAAGCGAGGAGGAAGAGGGCAAAGGGCAAAACTGTCTTTTTATCTGACCTCTCAGTTGAAAATGAGTAGTTTATTGGATGTAGTGTGTGGTAGACTAAATGACTCTTTCGCGGTGTGCTGGGAACAAATTCGAGTTTGGCAGTGTGCTCTACACAAAATCATGTTTTCACAGTGTCCTGTGGACAAATTTCCCTAAATCTAATTAGTTCATAATTTGATCACTGATTACTACAGTGGTCATCCGCCAATCATGTACTTAATAAATACGTCTAGAGCTCTAATGGGCAATTAATTTTATATTAAATTAACATTCAAATTGACATTTAAATATTGGCTGTGATGACTACATGAAAATCAAACTAGGTCTAAAACTGCGAGGCGAGCATGTGGCCTCCCCCTACACGCGCGTAATAATTAGTACAGCAAACCGCCAGGAAACTGCTCTCTCTGATCGTACTGCTATTCATCATTTTAGAGCTGGAGCTGGTGGCTGGAGTGGTATGAGAGAAAAATAATATTATCTAATTGGTGGACGGAAGTTAGTGCTGAAGGGAGGAAAATAGTATAGTAAAAAACCAATAATTTAATTTTAAACTAACAATCCCCACTTCCCCTAGTTGGAACTGGACTTGGACTTGGGGGCCGGAGGAGGACGACGACTCCGTCCCCCGGCGCCGCCTCCGCCTCCTCCTCTTTCTCTTCTCTCTCGGCGTCAAGCAAACAGGAAGGGATCCATCAGCAACAGACAGAAAAGCCAAATCCCCCAAGACCCATTCCCCTCCCCTCCCCTCCCTAAAAAAATCCATCCAATTGCTTGGATTCAGCGTGGCTTACGCCTGAGTTGAGATTCGAATTGGAATTGGATTGGATCCCAACAGCAACAGCAACAGCGCCCAAATCCCCCATCGCTGCGCTGCAGTGCAGTTCGATGCAGCACCGCCGCAAGCCCGCGTCCGCTGCGGCGCCGGCCGCCGCCAAGCAGCCGCCCTCGCGCAGGCCCACCGCCCCGCTCTCGCTAGCGGGCCTCGTCGTCGCCGTCTTCCTCCTTGCCATCTTCTTCTACAACGAGGACGTCGTCAAGAGCGGCGGCGGCGGCGCTGACGTGGTCGCGGTCGCCGGGCGGGCGAGGTCCCCGGACCTGCGGGTCCTGCACCACCACCACCATGAGGAGGAGGAGGATGGGGATGCCGATGCCGCCACTCAGCAGCAGAAGCAGCAGCCGCCGCCGCCGCCGCCGACCAAGCACCAGCAGCAGTGCGACCTGTACCAGGGGCGGTGGACGTTCGACGCGGCGGGGGAGCTGTCGCCGCTGTACCGCGAGTCGGAGTGCGAGTTCCTCACGGAGCAGGTGACGTGCATGCGCAACGGCCGCCGCGACGACTCCTACCAGAAGTGGAGGTGGCAGCCCAACGGATGCGCCCTGCCCAGGTACGCAGCGCACTACTTGTACTTCCCCGATTCATGAATCCGATTCCATTCCATGGCTTCTCTCATTGATGAATTGCTTGCTTGCTTGCTACGAGTAGTAGTTAGCTTGAGACGGACACATTGATTGATTGATTGATATTGATTTATGTCAATTGATAATTGACGGTTCTCGGTTTGTTTTCTTCATTCATGTCTTGTTGTTCTTCATTCCCTATATAGTATAGTATATTATAACAAAACAAGAGATATCCAAATCCAAATTCGAAATCCGAAGCGTAGCAATGGAACGGCATGATGGTTGATTCTTCAAGCCAAATTGAGCTCAACAGCTGAACTTCCCCTTCCCTTCCCAGCCCTCCCCTCCCCTCCCCTTGGATGAAATGATCCGGAGGCTTTGGTGCCGTGCTGGGGTGGAGGACTTTGACTTGTTCTTCTTCCTCCAGTCACAGTCCGGCAGTCCGTCGTCGTCTCCAGTCTCCTCCTCCTGCCAGTTCAACCTTACACCGCACCAAGTGGACCATGCTATATTGCTATTGCTATTGCTATTGCTATTGCTATTGCTATTGCTGCTTCGTAAGAGTAGTTCTCATTCTCAACAAGACCACTACTTACCAACGCACATGCCAGCTGCAGAATTAGCACTAGAATCGAGTGCTGCGACTGCACAGGAACCGTGTGTGTCTCGTGACCCAAGTCCCACCGACACTTATCTCAGTAGTGAGAAATTTCATAGTCTAGGTCTCAATTTGCAAGGATTTCAGAAGAATTTGACATCCTGATCTACGTGATTGACCTCATCACATACTGAAAGGCTCACGAAATACTGGTACTACAAGTAGTACGGTACTTGTGTGTAGTAAAGAAATACTCTATAAAGAGGTAACGTAAACATATCAACAAAGAAATGGCTGCATCGCTAAATACAGTAATTGATTACTACTAATATAAATATATGTGTATGCATAATAATGGCTGCAATACTACTACTGGCTACTGCACTGCAGGTTCGACGCGTCGCTGCTGCTGGAGCGGCTGCGGAACAAGCGGCTCATGTTCGTGGGTGACTCGCTGAACCGCAACCAGTGGGAGTCCATGGTGTGCCTGGTGCAGTCCGTCGTGCCCCGGGGCCACAAGACGCTGCAAAAGTTCGTCAACAACGGCTCGCTCAACGTCTTCACGGCCCATGTATGTATGATGATGCCCTTGCTGCTCTTGGTTTGCAGCACCCAGCCAGCAGCATCTAATCAAATCAAATGCATGCCGTGTCATGCAGGAGTACAACGCCACAGTGGAGTTCTACTGGGCGCCCTTCCTGGTGCAGTCCAACTCGGATGACCCGCAGGTGCACAGCGTCATGGACCGCGTCATCGCCTGGCGCGCCATCGCCAAGCACGCCAACAACTGGAAGGGCGTCGACTACCTCGTCTTCAACACCTACATCTGGTGGCTCAACACCTTCGAGATGAAAGTCCTGTAAGTGTCCACCTCCGCGTGTTGGGCATTTTCATTTTGATAATAAAAACAAGACAATAGTTTGAATCTTGAAGAAAATTCAGAAAAGGAAGTGGCGCTCTGAGGAATAACAAGGGGGCGGCAGGGTGGAGCAAGTACGCGCTGGTGGACCGGCCGGTGGCGTACCGGGAGGTGCTCAAGACGTGGGCAAAGTGGGTGGACCGCCACATCGATCCCAACCGAACCGCAGTCTTCTTCATGGGCATGTCGCCCAACCACATCACGTACGTATCTCGATCTTCTTCTGCTAATATAATGACGAGGCAAAGTATGCAATTTCCACCGCGTGCGTTTGCCATTGGCATTAGCCATTAGGTGTAGTCCTTTATCCAAGTCTTAGTAGGAGTGTCATCGATATAATTATTGAGACTGGAAATTTAAGAATTGTACTAGTGGAGTGTCATCAATATAATTATCATGACACTCCTCTCTCTCCTCTCTTCTCATACTATTGGTACATGTTGACAAATTTAATGTTCATGACACTAACACTCACAGTGCTAGTTGCTAGCCAGCGTACGTCGATAGACAGCCACAGGAAAAGGAGGGAGGGTTTCTCAAGTAGTAAGACTTTGACCATCCATCTATTAGGGGCCACGGGCAGACACGCCAACCACGATCAAGTAATTTAGAGCAGAGTCCTAGTAGGGGTGTGTTTAGTTCTCACCAAATTTCCAAACTTTCCATCACATCCATCACATCTCCTATCACATCGAAATATTAAATATAGTAAATAACCCATGCATGGAGTATTAAATGTAGTTAAATAAAAAAACTAATTGCATAGTTTTGATGTACGTTGCGAGATGAATCTTTTGAGCCTAGTTAGGTCATGGTAGGATAATATTTACCACAAACAAACGAAAAGTGCTACAGTGTGCTACAGTGACTGATGTGACTTTTTCTTCCCCTTTTCACCTCATCTAAACACAGCCTAGTAGTAAAATATGAATGAGTGGTAGCCAGTCTCTGCAGACAGAGTGATGGGCATTTAATTAAACATAAAGGGTCAAAAATAAACAGAAAGGCACCAGGATGGATGGATCTGCATGATCTGTGTCCTAGACCATACCAGAATTGCCCATGCTCTAGTCGCTGACACACACGCTTTATGCATACAGCGACATGCATGCATGCATCCATGAGGTTGATGATTCATTCCTGTCTGGTCACCCACCCTCCCTAAACCTACCTAATTCATCACACACAGACTCGCGGTCGCAGCCACGTAGGAGTACTGTATTTGTCTGCATGTACGTGTCGCTTTCCGATAATCCAATCCATCCTCATCGATGAATCAGGCGCCCAAGGTACTAGCTGGCTAGCTGTTTGATTCGATCGAGGCTAGTAATTAGTAGTCGTCGCATACTTACTGTATTTTATTTGCCGGAAACAAAAGAAACAAAATCCAGCCTATATATCTGTGTCTTTTTTATTGGCAAGTCGTAGGTATTAGTGTTGTTGCTTTCAGGCAGCGTGGCATGTTGTTGGTTGCATCCTGCATGCAGGCCGTGGGCGTGGGGCAACGACGGCGGCATCAAGTGCTCCATGGAGACGCAGCCGATCGTGAACCGGACGGCGCCCCTCAACATCGGCACGGACTGGCGGCTGCACGGCGTGGCGCGCGGGGTGCTGGCGCGCTACCTCCACCGCGTGCCCGTGCACTTCGTGGACATCACCGGCCTCTCCGAGCTGCGCAAGGACGCCCACACCTCCGTGCACACGCTGCGCCAGGGGAAGCTGCTCACCCCGGAGCAGCAGGCGGACCCCAAGACCTACGCCGACTGCATCCACTGGTGCCTCCCGGGCCTCCCCGACACCTGGAACCACTTCATCTACGCCCAAATCGTCTCCTCCTCCTCCTCCTCCTCGGATGCATCATCACTACTAGCTAGTAGCTAGACCATGTTTCCTCCGTTGACTTTCTACCTAGCTAAGCTAGATCTTCTTCCATTCCGTTCCGTTCCGTTCCATTCACAGATTCACTGAGTTAAACCAAGCGTCCCATCTGTCCTAGCCCGCAGCTCTTCTCTTATCTTTTTGTAAAGTAATTCATAACTTGTGAGTAGTAACTAATTTTATTTAATTAATTTTTTTTGGTTAGAGAAAGATGCAAGAAGGAACATGAAAAGCAATTGGTTAGTATTCTGGGGAAGGAAAAGTTGGGCAACCACTTGCTGCAGATACATACATATTATATTCCTCTCTAGTTTCCAGTAGCGTGGTCCATCTCTACCTAAACCAAAGGCAGTCACATGAACAGCCAGCTACAAAGTATCTATCCGTTCCAAAATGTAAGTCGTTTTGAATTTTCTATATATATATATATTGGTATGTATCGAGACATATGTTATATCTAGATGCATAGCAAATATTATGAATCCAAAAAAACTAAAACGATCTACATTTTGGAATGGAGGGAGTACAAACTAGTAGTACTTCAATCGGAATGGTTAAAACCTACACCCCTTTGCAGTGGCGGAACCAGGATTGAGTTGAACCCCGGGCCGAGTTTTAAATATAGTTGTGACAAAAACCAGACGTCGACAAACTCATAGTTCAAAAGATACACGAGAACATAATGGAAGTTCAAAAAATACACGAGAACATAATAGAAAGATAGAAAACATACAACAAGTGTCATCGCGAAGTAGTATATTTATTCTTCTTCAGCAAATTTTTTGGGCTTCTTCAGCAATTTTTTGGGCCGAACCCCGGGCCATGGCACGGGTGGCCCGGGGTGTACATCCGCCACTGCCCCTTTGGACTCCTCTCCGCGTTCCCCGCTAAAAAATGGACGTGTGTTATCCCCCGCAAGCTCTAGACGTTTTGCAGAAACACCCCCCCATTTTATAATAATAACAACTAAATCCAGCTCGTCCAAAACACCAAAACATACAGTATGCATGTTCATTTATTTTTCATATAGCCCCTCATACTGATGTTTATTTCAACACAAAGAAGAGAAAATTCGATAGTGTTATCATATTTACAAAAACCCGCCGCTATACAATTTTTCAATAGCCCCCTCCCGCAGTCCACCCCCTCCCCGTCTCCCTGCCGCCCTCTCCCTCCCTCCTGCGTCGTCCGTCGCCTCTCTCTCTAGCCTCGCCCTGCCGGCGCCTCCCCTCCCCTTTTTCCTCTATGCCTGCCTTCGTCGCCTCTCGTCGGCACTCCTCCTTCTCTCCGCCGCCCAATCCCGCGTGATCCAGATCCGCGCGCGGGGAGTAGAAGAGGGAGGGAGAGGCCATCGCGGCGGGAGTGTTAGTGCGCGGGGCAGATCAGATCTCGTCGCCCCCGACCTGGGGCTGCAACGCAATTCTAGACCCGGTCGGTGCGCATGTCGGCAGCTTCCTCGAGGTTCTTGTCACAGTCCAAAAGTTCTTTCAGATGGTAGAAGTTTCTTTTTTTTCTGAATATTGATATTCACTGTAATTGTTCTCTAAGTTCTGAAATGAAACTTCATGGCAAAACGCAAATGCAATAGTTTCTCCTTTGTACTTCTGCATTTGCTTGGTTCAGAGCAACCGCCGCAGTAGTATAGAGCCAAAAGGTACCATGCTTCACTGTTAGTGCAGGCCTTCTCAGTGGTGCTACCATCGCACACGAGTGACTCAGTTCAGCTGTTATTTGATTAATTGAATTTGTTGGCTATGTGATTTGTGATATGCATTTATATTTATTGTTAGTACACTCATTTCTATTGTTAGGTTCGATTCAAATGATAGGGCGCGCAACGCACACCAAATGTTCTAGTTAAGTAAACTACGCCTCCTGCGAGGCACACCCAAGAGCGAACTTCCCTCTTCACTTGATACTTTATTTCTCTCTCTCTCTCGAACACGATCAATATTGATTCTTACTTTGTTTTTCTTCTACGAAATCTTGTATAGCATACGAGGTATTTGGAAACGCCGCAGCATTAATTCATAATTCGCTATACAACCAGCCTCGTAAAATATGTAAAAAGTAGCACAGTTTAGCATTCTCGGTACGGTACATATATACTAACACATACGCACCAATATAAGATAGTACATCAGGCGATATTCTAACTTTTAACTATCATCGTCAATTCGAATGCACGACCTATTCGTCCATCCTCGAGGATTTGAACTCCCTTATTCAAATGGTACCACCCTCACACCAGACTTGGTATACTAGAAGGCCTTGGTACTGCATATCATCACATAATCCCATTCAGCAACACGCATCCTACTCAGGAAATAAGAGATTCATTGAAAAGTAGGATCATCTTGACACCTTTTCTCCTCCCTTGCAAACACGGACAGGCTGCATAGATTTGCTTCTTCTTGCAAGGTTTCCAACCAGGCAAATAATACGTGCCAGTCTGGACTGGACGCCAGGGCATCAGGGTTTTCATTTGTCAATTTCTTCTGGTAGTTTAACGTTTCCAAAATGTATTAGCTCCATTTCTTCTTTCCAAATCTGCAGCCAGAATATGAAAAAGATTATAAACAAAGTAATTGCAAGAATGCTTAGCAAGACACAACATCTAAACAGAAGAAAGGCATATACCGTGTGTCGAAATTCAACCCTGATGTGAGGAACATTTGTTTGGTGGATGTCATTGCCCTCAGGACCCCTTCTGTAGTAGTTTCTCCCGATCCAGTGGGACTAAAAAAGACAATGTTAGAGCTCGTATAAAGAGGGGTGAAAGAAGATGGTCAACATATCCAAAGCAAAACAGCCATATAGATGAGCAATTTTACCTTGAGCCTGTGAGAGAAACCGGACTGGTACACAGAATTCCTTGCTATTTCACACAAGTCACACGAACTCAACTTCCAAAGCTGCCAGGAGTAACCAGCAATCAAAATTAAGAAGGTTGAAGTGGGCGTAAAACAAATATCAGAGAGGAGGGATTGAGGAATGGACATTACCGAAGCAGCGATACTGTATTCTTCAACCAGAGGTTCCTTTGTCAGATGAATTTGTAAAGGGTCATCAGTTGAGAGAGACACGTTAAGTCCTCTTAGGAAAAATGTAGGGAAAGGGTTCCGGTGATAGTCAATAAACAACGAATTGTTACTCAAAGGAGACATTGCAAGACCAATCTGAATAAGCCAAAAAGAAGATGTTTAATTTCTCAAGGGACCACACGAAATCAAATGGATGATCAATCAATAGAAAATACCATCACTAACCTGAGCAAGATAATACAGGTATTGAAGAACAGGGGATTTCCTAAGATTAACCCCATGAGCAATATTATGTGAAGTAAGGAACGCTGCAGCAAGATGATCGATATCGCCAGCCTGAAGATATAAAAGTTATCAGGTCACTATGGTCAAGTTCAATCTAGAGGTGTAGTTTATGTTCAGGTCCAATCTGGAGATGTAATATATGTTACTCATATACCTCCCCACAGTGTGGACGAAGTTTGATTGTTGTCATGCCCTTGGACTCACGAAGCTGCACTTACAAAAAAAATTCAAATCAACCAAGGTGCTGTAATCAGATGAATTGTGAAGAGAAGCTAGAATGTATGAAAAATAAATTTCACGCTGAATTTTTTTTCTGTAGCGGAATTTCTGTGTTACTTTTCATTAACTGAGCACAGGAAGATTTCCATGCAAGATGTTTACCTTGTTCAGTGTGTACAGATTGGCATAACAATAGTACACATAATATGCATAGGCTGGATTGAAAACATTAGTCCATTGTTCAGGTGTTGGCATATGTTTTGTTGGGCGCCTTTCAGGTTTGCTTTCATCATCCACCAAATCCAACCCAACAACCTGAAGAATATTAGTATAAAAAATGTAATTATAGCTAGATCCTAATATGATGAAAATGGTCCCTTTAAAAATAGGGGAAATAATAAGGTGGAAAGCACCCATTCAGTGGATTATACAAATATTTCCACTAACCTGTTCTAAGAAAACATGGAGATGAGGATGTGAAGCAGGGTCAATAGTTACTTCATAAAGAGGGAGAAAAATGTTGTCAAGGAGGTTTTGGAACGAATTGATTGTGCCCATCTCCCTGTATACATTGTATATCCGAGGAATCTGCAGAGAGAATCGAAATAATGTTTAGTGTAGCTATTCGGGTAAAAACAAAAATTAAAGCACCTCAATTATATTCTTGTTCCATTTCAGGTTAGGCAGAGTTTAATATTTAGTTAATGAACACACTTGGACCCAAGAAGGGGGGCTATCAACCTGAATTAACCAAACAACATTCTCACTGTATAACTCATTGTTCACAATCCAACTAGCCATCTGGTCCCATTCACTTTTTTTCCTCCCGTAAATAGATATCCGATACTCAGCCATCTGGTGAAGAAGGTTACAAGAGTCATTAGCTGGGCCCATTATAGAAGAATGAATTGCTAAAAATCATAGCATAGCATGTGATCACTAAAATCAGAAGAACTGGTTCCATTATTAAAAAAAAAATCTATGAAAAGTTAACACACCTGATATTTACTTGCTTCAAGGTCAGAAAACACTTCTTTTGTGAGCTCAGCAAGGAAGCGACCTGTCCATGTGCAAGTCATACTGACCGTGAGCTGAATGCAGCATGTAAATAATAGCTGCACCATAGCTGAGATTTACTCAACAAGACAAAATATTTGCACCTTGAATAAGATTATCCTGTTTTAAGAAGATCTCCCTTAGGCGAGATTGGCCACATGGGTTGTATTTCAGATTAAACTTGTCAAAACGATGAAATGTGCTCTTATCAGCATGGACATCTAAGAGATCAACATTGAGGTCATACCTGGCAGGGAGATCACGGGGTTACTTAAACAGGGAGATCAACGTGTTACTTAAAACTAGTAGCCAAAAGATACATGCGAGCATATTCAAATATAGAATTCAGTTACCCAGTCAAGTCCAAACTCTCGAAAACCTCCTTGAGAGTCAAATAGGTCCCATCTCTAAAGATTACGACCTACAAAAAGTTTGGACTGAAGTCAGATGCAGAACACCACACATCCGAGACAAGTTCAGAAAAGAAAAGGTGGATGCACCTCGTCAGGTTCCTTCCTCAACTTTGACTTAATAAATCTCAACAAATGCTTCTGGTTCATGCATGCAGAGTGATGAACATGAGTATCAACCTTCCGAACATTGTAAAAGTCCCGGTGTGGTGCAGCTTTCTGAGCAAGCAGTTCTCTATCCGCATTGACCATCAAATGAAGATTAAATTTCTGACAAATCCACAAGAGTGAACATAAGGAGTAAATATAAACTGGTGCATGAACCATTAGCATTTATTCAGTAAGATTTATTATCAGCCTATCTTGAAAACCTGGTTTGGAATACATTCACTTTATGCCAGCAACCTCGATAAGATCTATGAACCAAGCTAATTTGTAGTGTACAGGTTTACTAACTCCAGTCAAAAAAGGATGGAGTTCAGACAAGGAGAATTAGCACAAAAGGAAACTATCCTGCTTGTCTGAAACGTCAAGTTCTAGTGACCGAGCCCGGAGGTAGTATATTAATAGCCAAACTTGTAATATTTTTGTTTTTTATATGCCGGGTGCCAGAAAATAAAAATACAGAATGCACGTCAACACTGACCATCACATGATTCCATGAGAAGGCTTGGTTGGTGTGACATTACCATCACTAGACTAAGTAGACTACATAACGAATACCTGTGCAGAAGGTGCAAGTGATTAAAACTTAAAAGAAAATGGTCTGAAGAGAATTACTTGCTCTAGAAGATTTAAACGGTGGTGACACACGGTTCGGATATCCCCAGCAGCCAATACACGGAGGATGTAGTGCATATCAGTAAAGAAAGTAGTTGCACCAGCAACAGGATAGAGTCTTTCTTTAGCTGTAAAGACACAGAGAAAGGCATGATGCTCAGTGTACCATAAACCGAAACATCAATGCATAAAGTTAGATGTAGAAATAAAAATATGGAATTATTTGTTGCTCACAATCTTTATTGGGGTATACATGAACGACACCATCAACCATCTCAAAATGATGCTGAAAGATAGAAAAATATAATTAGGGAAAGAGAAAGTAGCTTAGATGAATTTTTGTCCGGTCAACATGCTCATATCTAAAGAACTGCACTTACTTCAGTTTTAGCCTGATGTTCATAATTGAATGGATTCGGGTTAGGTTTTGGAGTACTAGGATCAGTAATGATTTCCTTCTCCCAAGGAGCAACTTCTTCTCTGAATATATACCTCTCACGCAGCTCAAGACATTTCTGAAGAACTTTATATGCTTCAATTTCATCAGGAGAAGGAGTCTCTGAGGAGGAAAAAAGGGAGTAGAGTTGTGGCACATATAACAAAAACATGCAACAGTAGGTTTTATAACAAGTTAGAAATCAGGTAGATTAATGGAATAAGAAAAATAACAAGTTAGATTCATGGAATCAGGGAGATACATTGCAACACCCAACCTCCTACTGAGAAGAAAAACCATCCCTATCTTATACCCCATGAACCGATACCAAAGCAAAGAAAGAAAACGCTGGCATGTAGACATTTGCAGAGAAAATAACAAACCCCAGGAGTTGAACATGTTAAGTTTTTTTTTTTAAGAAAAGAACACCAATGAGCAAAGCAACACTGTTTTACTTACAAAAGACTGGATCAAATAGATAAAGGGATAAAAGTAGTCCATACCAACAGCTGTGATGTTGATCTTACTGAAGGTTTCATGCTCAGGCTCCTTTCGGAGTATATCAGCTGCTATTGGGTTAAGCTGGGGCGCATGCAGACTGCCAGTTGCACTATGGGATCTAATCATCTGTGTTGATGGTACTGATTTTAACTCCCCGTTCTGGCTTGTTTTATCTGGAAGGAGCTCTGATTCCTGAGCAACGGAACAAACAGGAAACAAATCACTGTTAGTCTATAATATCATTACAAGATACATTTGCAAGAAAAATATAATACTGCCCCAACAAACACACACACAAAAATGTACGACTGCAACATAGGAGAAATGTCACAACAAAATTGCAGAACAAACACATAAAACATAAAACAGATATCATGTGAAGCAATACTGGCTATAAATAAGCACATTCACAGTAAATAGAATAAATTACCATTTGTGATTCCATAATCAATTTAAAGTATTTTTTTGAAATGTGTATTTTTATTTGTTTGGTGATTACTAATTTCAAAATTTGGCAATAATCTACTCATACTGTTGCAGCTTAGACCAGCCCCTAATACGCAGATGCGCTTCATTAACAATTAGACATGATTTCAATAACATATACATGGTTGCAACATAGCTTGAGGAGCTTTAGCTAAGGCCTATATAGTGAGCTGAACCGCCCGGAACCGCATGCATTTTGAGCCAGATTACAAACCATAGCACTGTGAAGAACTGAAGATCCTCAAATAAAACATATATGGCATTGATGGATACAACGTACACACTAGTAGAAATAATAAGCACATTGGTGTTGCTGGTTAGAGTAAGAAAAGACATCTGAGACTTACAATAGTGCCATTTGTGGTCAAGTAAGCAGCATCATTCTTGGCATCTGGAACAAGATCCTCCTCATCATCTGAATCTTCAATTCTCTCAAACGCACTGACAACAGGGACAGGGGATTTTGGTGTAGTGGGTCTAACAATAGCTCCAACTCTTTTAGTTGAACCTGGAGAGATTACTGGCCTACCTGAAAGGTAAAGAATCCAACATTAGCAGGTGAAATGGTCCCGCAATACAGCATTGTTAACCCTGCGTTCATGAACATTTGCAAGTGTAAACACATAATAGCCACCTACAAAACAGATCCAGTTTTAAGGTTTTCCTGTGTCCTCATCAGGTCATTTTTGCAGCTTTCTTTTTTTTTTGATGGTATTTTTGCAGCTTTCAGTACTCAGCATGCACTGCCACAGCCACTTGAGGGGCCAAAAAGAAAGGTGGCATGGAGCATAGAGCTGAACAAGCTAGAAACGATTCTGAGAAGCCTACGTGGGAACGTTCTTCCTCAAATTTACAGAAAAATTACTAATTCTTAAACGATCAGCATAAACAACACCAGGACACCTATAATCAAACTTAATAGCTGCAAACCGAGATCGACCGACAATACCCTCTCTGGATCAAACGACACAAGGGGTGCAGCGCAGTAACACTGAACAAATCAAACGATCGAGCACATTGTACAACCCCAGACAAGTAAACACTTCACTTCCCTATCGTACTACCGCGCCGGTCACTTGACATATCACTACGAGGTGGAGCCTAGGAGCGGAAAACAAAAACAAATAAACAACAGGTGCGCGTTGGGGGTAGTGGGGGGGGGGGGGGGGGGGGGGGGGGGGGGGGGGGGGTTAACCCTCTCGGCCGGTGTGGAGCGGCGGGAGGCCCAGCGGGATGGGCATGGTGCGGCGATCGTGATCCCTGTGCGGCGGGGTGTGGTCTTGGTCCTCTTCGGCATCATCCAGGTCGTAGTCGTGGGCTCCTCCATCGGGGGGGAGGCGGGTGCGGCGGCGTTGGTCGCTGGCGAAGCGGAGGAGCTGCTCGAGGGTCTTGCGGTGCATGTAGTAGGCAGAGGCCGCGGAGAAGGAGGCGCCGACGAGGGCCGCGACGGCGAGGTGGAGCGCGTAGGGTGAGTCCATGGCGCCGCCGCCGCCGCCAACCTCTCTCTGACTGGGGTTTGCGCGAGTGGTTTGATGAGGCGGCGGCGCCGAATGCTCAGGGGTGAACCGGCGGGTGAGCTTTATACGAGAACGAGAACAGAGGAGGTGGGTCCATCGTCACAGCTCGGTGGGGTCCTCTCTTTCTACGCGACGAATCTCTGCTTGGACATTCTTACCTTAGAATTTATTCCCCAACAATTTTAGTTTCTTTTTTCTTTCTCCCAACAACATCATTTATTTATGCAGTACTATGTGTTAAACCCGGGACAGTAGGACTGTCCACTGGCACGAAATGTAGCACATAGTTATGCCCTATCTTTTTTTTTACCTACACAAATAGAAGTAGAACTAGTCGACGGTCTTGGAAACTAACCAAACCTCTCGGACTAAAATCCTAACATAACTCGACTAGGATTTCCATGTAACTCTACTTCCCCTGATCATACAAGGGCAAGCAGGGACCCCTCCAAAAAATATCGAACAATACCAGAGGGATTACAAACCACCACACAGGACGTAGGGTATTACGCTCTGGCGGCCCGAACCTGTCTAAATCCTTGTGTTCCTTGCCCCATCGCGTTCTGATCTCGGCGAGTCCCAACTCATAACCACTCTTCTCGGGATACCCCTCGGAGAACCCGACGGTAAAACACCGACAGCCGGCGCCCACCGTGGGGCCTCTCGCCAACGATCGTCAGAAGAATTCGATGGCTTCTCTCGACGACAATCTTGTACTCGCAAAAGGCACTTTCCTTCACATCGGCTCTTGGATCTTCGTCGCCGACGGATCAGGCGGCTTCGAAAGCTGTTCAATTAATCGAGATCCTCCAGAAGTTTTAGAAGCTGCAAAACAACGCGAATTCGACGAATTCATCAATCAACTCGAAGAAATCGGATTCTCGGACCTCAACAATGAAGCCCGAATTCAACCCGAATTCGACGCAATCAAAGCCAAAACACTTTCCGAATTGGAAGAGGATTTGGAAAAACTGCTGGAAGATTCCAAGCAGGAAACTTCCAAGAACGGAAAGACTACACTTCCCAATTGCATCCGCGTCCCAGAACCAAGTCTTCGGAAGAAAAAGTCAAAGACTAGCTTCAAGAAAACTACTCGCAAAAAGAAGCAGTCGAAAAATACTTTTTCAAACATCGATGATAAGATCGAGCACTGCCTCCAGAAAGCTGAAGACACGTTCAACATTAGCACTTCTCTCGAAGAACTCTCCAACCAGCGGACTCTCAACTCTGCAGAGCTGGAACGAGAGCAAGTTTTCATCAGATATCTCGAAGAATTGGGTGAACCAATCTCGGAAGATGAACTAGCCGAATGGTCACACAACATCGACTTGTTCATGGAAGGATTAACCAACCCCGACATGCGTGAAGCTCTCTGGGAACAATCCGAAGTAAAGAAACTCTGGGACGATTCACAAAACAAGTCACCAACTCAATTGGACCGACACTTGTCTGAATCCCACCCTGAGGAAGACTCTGTTTCAATCGAAGAGTACATGAATCATTGGTGCAACACCATCCAAACTCCAAATTCCCCTACTCCGCAAGAAGATCATCGCACCCCGCGGCTATTTTCTTCAAAAGAGCAGGACAATTTGAAAAAGTACGAAAAATTCATAAATAAACTTTCAATCCGAATCGAAGGTGGATGGTTCCCGCCAGGTGCCATCCCATACGATGAAGACCTTCTTCAACACACTCTCGAATTCTCCTATGATTCGGACCAAGTCCTCAAAATTCATCATCAACAAAGGGGAAGACCATGAAGAAGTCGAAGCCTACAGCCCGACATCTAATTACCGAATACCCGATATCTACGGGTACAATCCGCGAAAATGACGTCGCGACAAGGCAGCACCCCCTTCTCAACCAAAGCAGTCGACGACTGACTCTACTCACTAGAAAATTCATTCAAAATGCTTCCTACATCCCAAAGGAAAGAACTCGAGCTTCTAATGCACCACTCTTCGCAAAGCACTCGGAGCCCTTCAACTTCTGCCAACAAAGAAAACAAAGAGAAAGTCAACACGAGCAATATACCCTCCCAATGAGAAATTCAGCATGCTAGCTACTCAAGAGAGTCATCTGTTGGGCTTACCCCCTGTCTTATACCCAATAAAGGCTAGGATGGGTTCGCCCGAGCTCTGACTCAGATTCAAAAAAACTACTCACACTGGCAATAGAGTCATCTATTGGGCTTACCCCCGGTCTTACACCTAATAAAGGCTAGGATGGGTTCGCCCGAGCTCTGACTCAGTTCACCACTCGTGTTGACAGAAATAAGAGATTAAAGAGAGTCATCTATTGGGCTTACCCCCGGTCTTATTCCCAATAAAGACTAGGATGGGTTCGCCCGAGCTCTAACTCGAGTCATCTATTGGGCTTACCCCCAGTCTTACACCCAATAAAGGTTAGGATGGGTTCACCTGAGCTCTGACTTAGTTCACAAACCACTCGTGTTGGCAGAAGACAAATACCCAAGTCCACCCCCGGTCTTACACCCAGTAAAGGCCAAGATGGATCCACCCGAGTAAAATTCAATATAAAGAATTCGAGTGCTTCAAAATTGGATGAAAGAAAAGATTTCATCACCGGAGACATGAATTCGAGTGCTTCAAAATTGGATGAAAGAAAAGATTTCATCACCGGAGACATGAGCTCCCCCCCTCCCAAGGGGTTATTTATTCAGGAGTCGATACTCCACCAGTTACTCCAAATACCAACCTTTCCTTTTTTAAGTTAAGGTCAAAGGCATGGCGAATCGGGTAGCTGGGGCTAGGGGACATGAGCTTCACGGCCCAAGAGACAAGTTCTCTACCTTTAGGAGTAAAACCTAAGAGACATGAGCTCCCCCTCCCAAGAGGTGGTAACTCCTTCGACTACCTCGAATACCAACCTTTCCTTGTTAAGGTCAAAGGCACGGCAAATCGAGTAGTCGGGGCCTATGGCCCTAGAGACAAGTTCTCTACTTCCTCGTCCATGAGACGACGACAAATTATCGACTACTGCAGTACTCAATCTCCGGATGGGACACACTCCCTATCTTCCAAGAGGATCTCCGGATGGGACACGCTCCCTATTTCCCAAGAGGAATCTTTTTCGTCCATGAGGCGACAAATTATCGACTACTACGGTACTCGATCTCCGGATGGGACACACTCCATATCTCCCAAGAGGATCTCCGGATGGGACACGCTCCCTATTTCCCAAGAGGAATCTTTTCCGTCCATGAGGCGACAAATTATCGACAACTGCGGTCCTCGATCTCCGGATGGGACACGCTCCCTATCTCCCAAGAGGATCTACGGATGGGACATGCTCCCTATTTCCCAAGTGGAATCTTTTTCGTCCATGAGACGACAAATTATCGACTACTACGGTACTCGATCTTTGGACGGGACAAGATCCCTATCTCCCAAGAAGAATTTCTTTGTCCGTGAGGCGATAAATTATCGACTACTACGGTACTCGATCTTTGGACGGGACAAGATCCTCATTCCCTAAGAAGGAACTTCTTCGTCTATGAGGCAACAAATTATCGACTACTCCGGTACTCGATCTCTGGATAGGACAAGTTTCCTATCCCCAGGAATTTCATCTACAAGACGACGAATTAATTCGACTACTCCAAAACTCAACCAACGGATGGGACACGCTCCCTATCTCCCAAAAGGATTTCTTCGTCCCTGAGACAACAATCGCTCGACTACTTAATGGGATAAATTCCCCATCTCCAATGAAGATTTAGTCATCCAAGAGCTGACAATTCATCGACTGCTACGCACTCGAAGAGAATATTCGACTACTACAGTACTCGAACAATCTATCTGTCGGATTGCTTATCCGGCAAGTCCACCAGGGGTATGCCCGGCGGTAGATTTGTAGGTGAAGAGGGGATTCCGGAGCCAAGAACTAGATGGTTGCGAGTTGACGCTAGGGTTTAGACAGGTTCGGGCCGCTCGGGAGCGTAATACCCTACGTCCTGTGTTGTGTGTATTGAGCTTTACGATGAAAGGTGTAGATGGGATGAGATCTGCGTTCTATGGGTCCCCTCACGGCGCCTTTATAGGCTAGGTGATGTGGGTTACAAGTAAGGGAAGAGATCTACTCTGGTTGTTACATAGAATTAGGTCTGTTGAGATCCCTAGATATCCGGAATACACATCCACGCCTTGATCCTGATCCTCGGAGGAACCTTCTGACGTCCAGCCGAGTGCTTGTCCACCGGGTAGTCGTGCAGAGTGGCCCTGGCCGAGTAGGTACCCAGTCGGGAGATAACTACTCGCCTGGGAGGTACCCGGATGTATCTCCGTCAAGCCCCGAGTGCTGAAGAGCTTGAGCTTGAATCTTGATGGTTGACTCATGCGAAGTTCTTCGGGACTCATAATGATGTTTGACTCCCTTCAGTCTTCAACGGGATGCACCCCTGGGCGCAGCCGTTGGGTGCAGCCCCTGAGCCTCGAAAGGTTTCGAAGAAGCTTTTTGAGGGTCAATACATAAGCCTTGTTTTCCCAAATTTCCGGGTTACATGAGCACCCAGCATATCATACTGCCTTGTTTTTTGTCCGACTGGACCCGCTCAACTCTGAAGTCATGGCGCCCAGCCCCCGTACAGGGTCACTGGCGGAGTCACGGAGACACGCCGAGTGGTAACGGCGCCCAGCCCACGAGCAGGGTCGCTGGCGGAGTCGCGGAGACATGCCGAGTGGTAGCGGCGCCCAGCCCCTAAGCAGGGTCGCTGTCGGAGTTGCGGAGACACGCCGAGTGGTAGCGGCGCCCAGCCCCTGAGAAAGGTCGCTGGCGGAGTCGCGGAGACACGCCGAGTGGTAGCGGCGCCCAACCTCAGAGCAGAGTCGCTGGCGGAGTTGCGGAGACACGCCGAGTGGTAGTGGCGCCCAGCCTCCGAGCAGAGTCGTTGGCGGAGTTGCGGAGACACGCCGAGCGGTAGCTGCGCCCGGCCTCCGAGCAGGGTCGCTGGCGGAGTCGTGGAGACACGGCGAGTGGTAGCGGCGCCCAGCCCCCGAGCAGGGTCGCTGGCGGAGTCGCAGAGACACGCCGAGTGGTAGCGGCGCCCAGCCCCCGAGCAGGGTCGCTGGTTTGTATTTTTACCATTTGGTCTTTTACTGCAACAGGCAGAAAGTTACTGTTGGGGGCCCGCTCCTTGCTGAGTACGACTCAGGCTGTTTCTGGAAAGTCGATTCAAATCCCGCGCGATCTTCGGGGTGGCCATTGCAGGCATGACTGATCCTATTTAAAAGGGGAAGGGCCCAGCCCACGAAGGGCCTCCCGTTCCCTGGCCTTCTCGCTTCTGCTCTCTTGCTGTTGCCTCTTTGCCTTCTCGCCGCCTGTCGTCCTCCCCGCGCCCCCACAGAGCAGATCCACCCGCCACCACTCGGAATGGCCGGCGAGTCGCCGAAATCTTCCTTCTTCGCGTCTGGAGGTACCGCCGACGTGCCGCCGCCCTCGGAGGTGTGGGCGCCGAGCAACCTCCGGGAGGAGGACATACAAGATCTGGTGGAGCATGGACTCCTCCCCGAGAAGGAGATCTCGGGGTGGAGATGCTGCTTCGGGGAGGAGTTCCCGATGGAGGACTAGACAGAGATGGTCGTCTTCCGGTCCTTCTACGAGAAGGGCTTCGCGTTGCCCGCGGGGGCCTTCTTCTGCGGGCTCCTCTTCTTCTACGAGCTTGAGGTAACTCATCTCAAGCCGAACTCCATCGTGCAGATCGAGATCTTCATTCATTTGTGCGAGGCATTCCTGGGAATCGCCCCGCACTTCAACCTGTGGCGGGCCCTATACCATCTGAGGGGGTACCCATCCGCCGCTCGCCGCGACGTGATGGGCGGCGCCACCTTCTCGCTACGCCAGGGCCGATCGTACCCGGCCCTGGAATTACGTGACAGCAACAAGGGGTGGCACAAGGAGTGGTTCGTTGTGTCAAACCCGGCCCCTTGTCTGCCAGCCCGCACTGGCCGCGCGCCGGAGCCTCGCGCGTGCTGGGAAAAACAGCCGACCGAGGAGGAGATGGTCCAGGTGGACCTCCTTCTCAAAGAGATCGCCGGCCTGTTAGCCTAGGGGCTGACGGGCGCCGTGGTGGCCCTGTCCTTTAGTAGGCGGCTGGTGCAGCCGATTCGGGATAGGGTGCACCCCGGCTTTGAGTACTAGGGTCATCAGGACCCGACCCGGGGGTAGAACCGAAAGGTTCCCTGGGAAGAAGCCGCGAACCGGGGCGCCCGCATGATGCAAGGGCCGATCCGCAACCGCGGTTGCCCGAAGACGCACTGCTTGAAGCGGCTGACCAGAGCCGTAAGTCTTCTTGTCTCTTCCGTGTTGTTCTGCTTTCTGTTCCTAGTTGTTCTGTTCTTGCCTTGGAGTTGTTTCTACCCTGCTTCTTCATATGCAGGGCACCCGTTGGTTTGTAACCAACTCGGAATGCCTTTGTGAATGCAGGAAAAATTTCTGGAGTTCTGGTCTTCCGCTCCCCTGCCAGAGGGGGATGCGCGGAAGGACACCGCCGCCCCGGCCGATTTGAAGAAGTCGGAGGCAGCAGATCTGGAGGTGTCATCCGACTCGTACATTGGGGATGGGTCGGATGTTGAAGTTGTAGGTGTCAGCGCCCCTCCGGCCGCGCCGAGGCGGAGGAGGCGTGCCGTCAGGAAGATCCTGGTCTCCAAGGCTGGCTTGAGGAGTGCCCTGCCCAAGGGAGTCTCTGCCGCCGCCTCGAGGTCGGGGAGTGAAGAGTTGGGGGCGGACGACGCCCCCGAATTGTCAGGAGAAGGCGCCGGTGCTGACGCCGGGCGCGCTGAAGGGGAAGCGGCGGCCGGGCTGGCGCACATTGGAGGGATCGGATCTCCTCCACTCGTGCCCCGACCGCAGCCACCCACTGCGCCGCTGAGGCTGTCTTTCACCGCTCGTCGGAGCGCAGGGTAAGTGAAGTTTGCTTGTGCGGTCTCTTTGTTTGTTTAGGATCGCCACTTGTATCCTGACACTGTGAAATTTTGGCTTCACAGGAAGAGGAAGGCGGAGGGGTCCGCTGATGAGACCCGCCGGGTCGAGGCGGCTAGCTCCAATCTGTCAGTGGAGAGTCCGCCGCGGTCCCGCGCTCGCCGTGAGGCGATGCCGGGCGAGGCAGAGGCGGAGGACACCGGGCGATCTGCAGCCCGAAAGGCCGCACCGATGGGGGTGGCAGAGGTGCCACCTGTGCCGCCATTGCCTCTGCCACAGGAGACCCCGAGCCGGGAGTTGTTCCCCGCTCGTCAGGGCCCTGTTCTGCCGGGAGTCCTGGTGGTGGAGGAGCAGGAGGCCGTGGGTGACGAGTAGGCCAGGTTGGCGGAGGAGCTCCAGGCCGCCGCGTGCCGTGCAGCGGAATTGGCCGAGGTAGGCTGACATCCCTTGCCTGTGTATTTTTTCGTGTCATGCTGAATTTTGAGCTCATTGCCCTGTTCTTGTTAGGCACTAGCTGGCCAGAGCCAGCGGGCCGCCAAGAGGATGCAGGGGGCACCGGCCGCGGACGGCCGACTCGAGCAGCTCGAGTCCTGGCTGGCCGAGTTGGAGGCACAAAACCACCTGCTGGAGAAGCAGCGGGCAGAGACAGAGAAGGCCCTCGCGGACGAGAAGCGGGGTAAGTGGCGTACCACGCTTTGTGCCGACTCATTTGTGTTCAAGCTAATCGATACCCTCTCAGGGCTGGAGAAGGAGGTCCGCACCTTGAAGCGTGACCTGACGGCCTGTGAGAAGGCCAACGCCGAGCTGCAGAAGGCTCGAGAGGCCGCAGAGGCCAGGGAGGGTGACACGGAGGGAAAGGTCCGCCTGGAGCGCCAGGCACGCGAAGGTATGGTTCTGGAACCACCCTGTTTCCTTTCGGATCCGACTCGCGAGGAGTTAAGATGAAACCTTGCTGACAGGCGCGGAGGCCCGGCTTGCGACAGCGGTCACAACCCTTTGCGAGCTTACCAGCAAGGTGAGCGCCGTCCTCGCCGCCTTTGAGCCGGAAGACAAAGTCGCGGCGGAGAAGCTGGAGGCAGCGCGCGGGCGGCTCGGCGTCTTCGCCAGGGGGGCCGCCAAGGACGCGGCCCAGTACACCCTGGGACTCGTGAAGTCCCACTTCTCGGAGGCCGACTTGGAGCCGGTGGGTGACGGGATGGCGCCGGAGACCTCGAACCTCGCTTGGGCCGACTACCTCGTCGACGCCCGGCCAATCGCGGAGCACGTGGCGGCCGACTTGAACCTGTAATTGTACGAGCTGAAGGAAAATGGTCAGCAGGTGGCCAAAAGAGACAAATATTTATTTTGTATGTAAATAAATTTGCATGTGTTTGTGTTGGATTCCATAATTCGAGTTGCTGCTGAGTTGGCCGAGTAGTTAGGAACAGACGACCCTGCGATGTGCCTTTACTTGCCGGGTTGAGATCTGATCATCAAGCGCGGGGGCGGTAGAAGGTGACGCAGGGTGGTTCCATGATTAATAGGGTTGTGCTCGCAACGACTGGTTACGTTGGGGGTGCCTGGGCTGGGCAGACTTGGACGAGTCGGACTAGCCGAGCCCAACCCCCGAGTGTAAGAGACGAGTCGGGCTGACCGACACACAGCCCCCGAGCGTACTGGACGGGTCGGGGAGAAACAAATACGAGTAATTGAAGACTTTGAACTTTATTAATAACTGATGAGTAGGGTACATATCTCTTTCTTTTTTCTTCTACGGATGGAAGCGACGAAGGTGTTCGATGTTCCATGGATTGCCCACGTCCGTTCTGTCTTTGCGTTCCAGCCTGTAGGTTCCTGGGACAACTACACTGCTCACGATGAAGGGTCCCTCCCATGGGGGAGTTAACTTGCCTCCGGGGGTCTGGACCCGTCGGAGTGCCAGGTCGCCGACGTTGAAGTCGCGCTGTTGGACGTTTTTATCATGATAACGGCATAGCTGCTGCTCGTACCGGGCGTGCTGGTGGGCTGCTGTCAGACGGTGCTCCTCGGCCGAGTCGAGGTCTATTCACTAAATTGTTTTGGCCTCGCCTTCGTCGTAGTTCTGGGTGTGCGGAGCACCAAAGGCAATATCCGTCGTGAGGATAGCCTCAGAACCGTAGACCATGAAGAAGGGGGAGTAGCTGGTGGCCCGGCTTCTCTGCGTGCGCAGCCCCCACACTACTCTGGGTAGTTCCTGGATCCACTTGGAGCCATATTTTTCGATCGGGTCGAAAATCCTGGCTTCGAGCCCCTGGAGGATCAAGCCATTAGCACGTTCCACCTGGCCATTGCACCTGGGGTGAGCCACGGAGGCATAGTACACATTGATGCAGCTTTCCTGGCAGAAGTACCAGAATTCCGATCCGGTGAAGGAGGTGCCCAGGTCTATGATGATCCGATTGGGCACTTCGAACCTGTGTGTTATCTCCTGGATGAACTCGGCTGCCTTGGCTGCTAACGTGGTAGAGACCGGCTTCACCTCGATCCACTTGGTGAACTTGTCGATGGCGACGAATATGTGGGTGTAGCCGCCTTGCGCTATTTTGAGGGGTCCCACCGAATCGAGTCCCTGGCAGGCGAATGGCCAGGATGGAGGGATCGTCCGCAGAGCCTGAGCCGGGACGTGCTGTTGCTTTGAGAAGAACTGGCATCCTGGGCATCGTCTGACGATGGCTTGAGCATCGGCCAGGGCCGTCGGCCAATAGAAGCCTGACCTGAAAGCTTTGCCCACCAGGGTGGAAGCTCCTGCGTGGTTTCCGCAAATTCCCGAGTGGATCTCACTGAGGAGTCGGACTCCATCTGACTGGGAGATGCACTTGGAAAGGGTTCCTGAAGAGGCCAAGTGCCTGAACAACTCGATTCCGATGACGACATAGCTTGCGGCTCGGCGGGCAAGTCGCTCGTGCTCCTTGTCCTTAGGGTATGACTTATTGTTGATGATGAAGTCGAGTATCGGGGCCCGCCAATCTGGATCGGCAACCAGTACTTCCTGGCCTAGGGCTGGCACTAGGTCAGGTTTGGTAGGAGGTTCCTCCTCGATCTTGACAGTGGGGGAGTTGAGAGCCTGCACGAAGATGCCGGCCGGGATGAGTGCCCTCTTGGAGCCCAGCTTGGAGAGTACATCAGCTGCCATGTTGTAGTCTCGGAGGACGTGATGAAATTCCAAGCCGTAAAAGTGGGCCTCGAGCTTGCGGATCTCCTTGCAGTAGGCGTCCATCTTCTCCTGGGTGCAGTCCCAATCCTTGTTGACTTCCTGGATGACGACTTTGTAGTTGCCATACGCGATTAGCCTCTTGATGCCGAGTGAGGCCGCAATCCTGAGACCGTGGATAAGGGCCTCGTACTCGGCCGCGTTGTTGGTGGCCTTGAAGAGTAGTTGCAGGACATATTTTAGTTGCTCACCTCTTGGGGAGATGAAGAGGATGCCTGCCCTAGCGCCATCGAGGTTGAGGGCGCCGTCGAAGTACATGACCTAGTGCTCGGTTCGCTCATCATGTGGTGGATCCTGAATCTCAGTCCACTCGGCGATGAAGTCTGCCAAGGCTTGTGACTTGATGGTACAGCGGGGGAGAAATTCGATGGAGAGGGCTCCTAGCTCCACCGACCACTTGACGACTCGGCCATTGGCGTCCCTGTTGTGAAGTATATCGCCGAGGGGGAAGGAGGAAACCACCTTGACATTGTGCGCCTGGAAGTAGTGGCGTAGCTTCCTGGACGTGATGAGGATTGCGTAGAGGAGTTTCTGCACCTGAGGATAGCGCAGTTTGGACTAACTGAGTACTTCACTGATGAAGTAGACGGGTCGTTGTACATTGTAGACATGGCCCGGCTTGTCTCGTTCGACGACCAGGGCAGTGCTGACCACATGCGTAGTTGCCGCGATATAGAGTAGCGTTTCTCCGTCACCTGGAGCTGTTAAGACTGGTGGAGTTGTGAGGAAATCTTTTAGCTGCTGGAAGGCTGCAGCGCCTTCCTCATTCCACTCGAATTTGTCAGACTTTCTAAGAAGTTTGAAAAAGGGCAGGCCTCTGTCGACGAGTTGGCTGATGAACCGACTCAAGGCGGATGATGAGGACATCGACACGATGGACATGCACGAACCGGCCTCATCTCCAAGTTACAAGTCGACTCCAACTCGGTTTTTACGGTCATCTCGGATTCAGCCAACACCCCTGCACAGTTTCGGCGATATCTCCCTCATACGGAGTCAGAATGAGGTGATCTTGGGTGCGTTAGAATTGTGACGATGAGACGCTTCTTTTGGTTCTGGTCCCAGATCCAGAAGCCTCGTGGATCATTATGTGTGACCACGGGAAAGTGCTGCGACACCTGTTTTGGGCCTTTTTCAGGCTTTGTATCGTGTCGGGCCTTAAGCCCAAGTTGTGGGTGCCCCCCTGGTTGCCCTCAACCCTAAGACACCCCCTTCTCCTTTAAACTCAGTAGCTGCCACCGTTTAGACTTGGGTTTTGTTTAGTTCTTGTGTTTTCCTTTGAGAAACAGAGATTGATTTGTTGTAACTGTGGTGACAAGTGCTTTTACAGTGATCCAGGGCCCCCGTTCTTGATCTCCTCCACTGTGTCGATTAGTCCTTTAGAATCGAGTTCTCCAACCCCTCTTTAATTCGCTTTATTCATATTTGCAATATCAGATTGCGTGTTTACATCTTCTTGTTTGTGTTCTTCGATTCGCTTGCAGGAAAAGCCTTCTCGGCGAGGTCAATCAAGTTGTGCTTGGTTGATAACCAACGGAGCAGTGGTGTAACGGTTGCTTGACTTCGAATCGTGCTGATTAGAAGCTGGATCGCTAACGTCACACACTCCACCAATCGAATTTACCTCTACCTCTCGGAAGATCGGGCCTAGTTCTCATCAAGTGGTATCAGAGCCAGGTTTCCCGTGAGGTATTACCATTCGTTTTTCTCTTTAGATTCCTTTCGTGTCACTGTCCTAGAGTCCACAAAAACCCTACAAAAAAATATCACTATCCTAGATCCGTTTTAGCCTTTGCAATTTCGTTTCAGATTCGCTTTGTTGAGTTTGTGTCCGTGGTCGAGTCTTGTTGTTGGTTTAGTGTGTTTGTAGTCGTAGTTCAATCGCCCGTTGCAGTTTGTTTGTTTCCGCCGCTATCCCATCCACCTTTACCCAAACAACAAGTCGATCCACCCCATTACTCGACTTGCCCTTGCTAGCCGCTTTGCATGAACTCTCGCCGCGCTAGCCCTAGATAGGTTGCAAGCTGCTTTGTTATTTCGCCTTGCATCGCAGCCCTTCTTGATTTCATCTGGCGATACCTATTGCTGCATATACCAGAGATACTTTGCCCTAGCTGAGACGCTTTGCTCAGTCGCTTTGTGTGTCGGGGATAGGGAAGCATTGCCCTAACCGCCGCCGGCCAATCTGCCGAGTTGTGCCATTGGAAACGCGAAACTTGAGTTACCTTCGGTAAAATAGGCATAACTTTTCGCTCGGTGCTCCGTTTTGGCTCAATTTTTTACAGCAGAGGGAAGACAAAATTCTGTACATACAATAAAACTGCAATGCTGTTTGGAGCCGATCTCAAAAAATTCAAAAAAAATCGGGTAGAAAGAGTTTTGAGGCTTCCAAGTGATTTTCCAGTTTTTCAGAAACGCTCCTGATTTTCTGTAGGCCACATCCCACTCTGTTAAGGTGCAAATTTTTGTGGTTGGAGCTTGTGTTACATCTGTTCGGAGAAAAATATAAAAAAATAGTTGAAAAAAAAGAAATCTTGATTCCTACTAGTCCTGGAGGTTTTTCGGGGAAAAGATTAAAAACAAGTGCATAGAGTGCTGTTTTGCTTGTTCTTTGAGCTTGATCCACCGTTCTTTGTTCCAACTTGTTGTGCTATGCCAAGAACACATCTTAGCCAGCAATTGTGACTTGTACTTTGGATACTTATTGAACTTTGCTAATCTGTATTCGTTATTTGCTACTTCTTGCTACATATTGTGCCAGTCCCATAGCTCCACATATACTTCGATCAGTACAGGTTCATCTTGCAACTGTTACACCCACCTCAACAATAGATTGTACCATCCTATTTGGCTTTAGTAAGAACACTTGCAAGACGGTAGTAAGCCGCTTGAGATTTTGCTCTCCACTTTCACCATCACCCAGTACTTGTTAGTTGATAGGGATAATATCTTGGTGTTGTCTTTTGCTGTGTTCTAACCATGACAGGGTCAGGTAAAGGAGGGGAGTCCCCTACGGACTTCAATGAATGCGTCTCCAAGGATGAACTTAAGAAACTTGTTGATGACCAGTGCACCTACATCGACGGGAAGTTCAATGAGATGATGCGCAGTATCAATGGAGTTGTCACACGCCTTGAGCATATTGAACAACATCCCCCTCGACAGTGACACCGATGCCACCCTCCTGATGGTGATGAGGATGAGGATGAGGATGAGGATGCCGTCCTTGATGATGATGAGGATCGTGATGCGTACCATCTTTGGCGCAATCGTCAAGGTATGGGAGGTAATCATAATCGTGGTAACAATGATTCTTTTGCTAAAACTAAATTTACCATGATTCCTTTTGCTGGTACTGCTGATCCTAAGGCTTATTTAGATTGGGAACTCGCTGTTGAACAAAAGTTTAATTCTCATTTGGTTTCTACTAGTGAATTTACTAGCTTTGCTTTGTTTTAGTGGAATGATCTTTGCAATGCTGGTAATGCTGCTGCTGTGCCTCAAACTTGGCCTGTTTTGAAACAACGCATGAAGTCTCGTTTTGTTCCTCATTATTACCAGTGCGATCTACGTTTAAAATTGCAAAATTTAAAACAAGGTGATAAAGGAGTAGAGGAATATTATCAGGAATTGCTTATTGGTCTAGCACGTTGTGGTATTCGTGAGGATGATGATGATACTAGTGCTAGGTTCTTTGGTGGTTTAAATCATGATATACAGGATATTCTTGATTACAAAGACTGGACTCGTTTTTCCCAATTGTACCATCTTCCTCTTAAGGCAGAACGGGAAGTACAGGGACACCGCATTGTCCAACATTCTTTCAGGTCCAACACTGGGAGATCGTTTCAGCAGCGTTTCGACGTTGAGAAGCCCAAGGTGCCTATTGCTAAGCCACCAGCAACACCACCAGCTCCTGCGCCAGCTTCTGAGGTAAGCAATGTGTCTACTGTGCAGGCCCAACAACACAAGAAGCATGCTACGCTTGAAAGGGGGTCTTCAAGTAGATCATCTACAAACATCGTGTGCCACCTCTACAAGGGAATGGGACATGTCATGAAGGATTGTCCAAGTACTCAAGCTTTCATCACAGCACCTGATGGTAATGGATATGTAAGTGCTAGCGAAGTTGAGGATGAATTGGTTCTTGCAGCTAACTATGTTGCAGATTCGGAGGACGACGGTGAGGCAATTGATTCTGCGGCTGCGACAAAGGACCTTTCTAGCCTTCTTGTGCAGCGTGTGCTAACTTATAAAGCGAAACATGAGGATGAGGAGAAAATCCAATGCAAGAATTTGTTCCACATGTTTCTCCAAGTTAAGGATTGCCGTGTTCTCACCATAATTGATAGCGGAAGTTGCAGCAATTTGGAGAGTTCAGATTTGATCAAGAGGTTTGGTTTGCCCACTCGTTCTATTCCTGAGCCTTACTACCTTGAATGGTTCAACACTAGTGGTAAGACTAAGGTAACTAAATCAGCACGCATACACTTTTCGATTGGTTTTTATCATGACTATGCTGATTTTGATGTTGTACCTATGCAATCATCTTCATTGTTGTTAGGACAATCATGGTAATTTGATAATGATATTGCACACCATGGTAGAACTAATACATACACTTTCATGCATAAGAATAAAAAAATTACTTTGCTTCCTTTATTCCCAGCTGATATTAGGAAACATTTTAATGAGTTTGCTGCAAATGATAAGAAAACACCTCCTAGTAATGACTCTTGTGATGCTTAAACTAATGGAATTAAATTGAAGGATGGTGTTTATATTGCTACTACATCTGCTGCTGCTGCATTATATGATAACTCTGATGCACCTTGTTATACAATGCTTTGTCGGGATATGTGTTTTATTAACAATGATCCTATGCCACATATTTTGCATCCTGTTGTCACTAACCTTTTGCAGGAATTTGATGCTGCGATGGAGTCAAGGACGACTCCAATTCAAGAAGGGGAGGATGATGAGGACATCACCATGCTGGACATGCACGAACCGGCCTCATCTCCAAGTTACAAGTCGACTCCAACTCGGTTTTCACGTTCATCTCGGATTCAGCCAACACCCATGCACAGTTTCGGCGATATCTCCCTCATACGGAGTCGGAATGAGGTGATCTTGGATGTGTTGGAATCGTGACGATGAGAAGCTTCTTTTGGTTCCAGTACCAGCTCCAGAATCCTCGTGGATCATTCTGTGTGACCACAGGAATGTGCTGCAACTGTTTTGGGCCTTTTTCAGGCTTTGTATCGTGTCGGGCCTTAAGCCCAAGTTGTGGGTGCCCCCCTGGTCACCCCCAACCCTAGGACGCCCCCTTCTCCTTTAAACTCAGCAGCCGCTGCTGTTTAGACTTGGGTTTTGTTTAGTTCTTGTGTTTCCCTTCGAGAAACAATGATTGATTCGTTGTAACTGTGGCGACAAGTCCTTTTACAGTGATCCAGGGTCCCCGTTCTTGATCTCCTCCACTGTGTCGATTAGTCCTTTTGAATCGAGTTCTTGAACCCCTCTTTGATTCGCTTCATTCATATTTGCAATATCAGATTGCGTGTTTACATCTTCTTGCTTGTGTTCTTCGATTCGCTTGCAGGAAAAGCCTTCTCGGCGAGGTCAATCAAGTTGTGCTTGGTTGATAACCAACAGAGCAGTGGTGTAACGGTTGCTTGACTTCGAATCATGCTGATTAGAAGCCAGATCGCCAACGTCACACACTCCACCAATCGAATTTACCTCTACCTCTCGGAAGATCGGGCCTAGTTCTCATCAGCGGCCATGCACCCTGTAAGCTTCATCAGATCCTTCTTGCACCTAGGTGGCTTCATGAATTTGATAGCATTGATCTTTGTTGGATTGGCTTCGATTCCCCGGCTGCTTACAATGAAGCCGAGTAATTTGCCTGCCGGGACACCGAAGACGCATTTGGTGGGGTTGAGCTTCCATTTGAATCTCCTGAGATTTTCAAATGTTTCTTGTAAGTCGGCAATGAACTGATCATTGGACCTAGTCTTGATGACGATGTCATCCACGTAAGCCTCGGTGTTGCGCCCGATCTGCACTTGGAGGCATTTCTGGATGGCCTTCTGATAGGTGGCGCCTGCGTTCTTGAGGCCGAATGTCATGGTGTTGTAGCAGTACGCCCCAAAGGGTGTGATGAATGATGTCTTCTCTTGATCCGACTTCTTCAAAGCAATCTGATGGTAGCCGGAGTAGCAATCAAGAAAAGAGAGAAGCGCGCACCCGGCTGTCGAGTCAACAACCTGGTCGATGCACGGAAGAGGAAAAGGATCTTTAGGGCAATGCTTGTTAACATCTGTGTAATCAACACACATTCTCCATTCACCATTTTTATTTTTTACAAGGACTGGATTTGCCACCCACTCTGGATGTGTGACTTCTTGGATAAAACCAGTGGCTAAGAGCCGGGTTACCTCTACCCTAATAGCCTCCTTTCGATCTTGAGCGAAGCGACGTAGCCGTTGCTTGACGGGTCGCGCCTTCTCGTTGAGATCCAAGGAGTGCTCAGCCTCCTCCCTCGGTACGCCTGGCATGTTAGAGGGCTTCCATGCGAAGATGTCCCAGTTGGCGCGGAGGAAAGAGGTGAGCGCGGGTTCCTATGCAGAGTCGAGGTCGGCCCCGATCAAGGCAGTCTTGTCGGGGTGGTTGTCGCTGAGGACGATCGCCTTTGTCTGGCTATTGGGGTGCAGCTGGGACTCTGGCGCCGAGTTGTTGGATGGCTTCTGGAGCTGGTCCATTGTGAGTGCCTTTGCCGCCTGAGCGACCATGGCCTGGTTGTTACTTCTCTCCAGGGCCTCGGCGGTGTTGATGTTCTCCGTCTCATAGGAGTGAGATGTTTGGATGTCGCCACGGATGGAAAGGACTCCGTTTGGAGCCGGCATCTTCAAGAGAAGATATGTGTGGTTGGGAATCGCCATGAACTTGGCGAGAGCTGGTCTCCCTAGTATAGCGTGGTAGAAAGTCTCGAACGGGGCCACCTCGAAGATGATGGACTCCGTGCAGTAGTTGTCCCTGGTACCCGTGACAGGGAGGGTGACCTTGCCAACCAGAGTTGAGCCCGTACCCGGGATGATGCCATAGAAGGCCTGGTCTGAAGGAACCAGCTTGGTCATGTCGAAGCCCATGTCCTCCAGAGTCTTGGCGAAGATGATATTGAGTGCGCTGCCCCCGTCGATGAGTACCCTGGCCAGACAGATCTGGCGTATCACCGGGTTGACCACGAGCGGGTAAGCACCTAGCCTGGGCAGGTGAACTCAGTGGTCGCGTCGGTCGAAGGTAATGGGGATTTTCGACTAGCGAAGAGGTTCAACCGGGTGTCTGAACACCGAGTTGACGTCGCGATTGTGCAGCTTGATGCTGCGCTTGCAAGATGGGGCGCTGGAGCCTCCAAAGCTGATATTAACCACCCGTTGCTCCTCCTGGAAGGTGCCGGGTGACTTGATGCCCTGCTGGTCCTTCTCGTCTCGCCTGGGCGAGCGGTTCCTGCGGCCACGGCCGCGGGAGCTTCTGGAGCTACCCGACCTTTCACGGTCATCGAGCCTGGGCCGCTTGGGTTCCTCTGGAGCGACGCTGTTGGAGAGGGCACGACATTCTTGCGCGGTGTGGTTGACGTCTTTGTGCCAGGGGCACTTGGAGTCGAGGAGCCTGTCGAGCTCCTCCTGGTCCAGGGAGGTACGTTGCTGAGGGCGATCGGCAACAGCAATGGTATTGTCGAGGCCGCGCTTGCAATCACGGGCATTGGATGACTCGGCGCGGTCGCGGTTCTTGCCGTGACGTGGTGGACGATCCCCGCTTGGGCGAGCCGGGTTGTCGTCCCTTTGGGGAGGACGATCAACGGGCTCGTGGCGGTCCTTGTGGCGGCGATGTGCGCGCTCGGCGTGCTTGTTGACGATGGCCATCATGTCGGAGATGGTCTTGGGGTTGGACTCAAACATCTTTCTCCATAGTTCGATGATATGGAGGCCTTGGTGGAAGTGGTAGATCACGTCTTTGTCATCAACTTCTGTAATTGTGTTACAGTTAGCAAAGTACCTTTTGATGTAATCACGCAAGGACTCGGAAGGCCATTGCGTGACGCTGCCCAGATACCATCTGGTTTTGGGGCCCGGGCAGGCTGCTTGGTAGTATTGGACGAAGGCAGTGCAGAGGTCCTGCCAGCTATTGATCGAGCCGGCAGGAAGAGACTCGAGCCAGTTCTGTGCTTGCCGGCTCATCATCACCGGGAAGTATGTCGCTGCTCGGACGGCGATGGAGTAGGTACGCAGCCATGTCTTGGGGTCGGACTCACCATCAAACTTTTCGATGACAACCGGCTTGAAGGTCGCGGGCCACTGGATGGCTCGCAACCTGTCGGAGAAGGAGGAGAAGCCGTCCAAGTCGTCCGCCAGGTCGTAGTCGTCATTGCAGGGTCAGTGATCGCGGTTGTTGCGGATGTGGTCGGGTGCACCATGCTCGTCGTCGTAGCGGCGACATCGTTCCCGCTCGGTGTTGTCGCGTTGGCGATGACGGTTGTCGATGCGGGGTCAAAGATCTCGGCGGGCGAGACGGTCGCGAAGGTCGGGCTGGTCGACCTCTTCATCACGGCGATGAGGACGCACCGAGCAGTTAGAGCTTGATTGCCCCCGGCGGTTGGAGTACTCCCTTCTCATGCCTTGGGCCTGGGTTGCTGCAACATGCAGACGAGCGCGAGCTTTTGCAATCTCGGGAGTTTGAGGTAGTCCCTCGAATACCTGGAGGACGGCGGCCATGTTGGCGGATGGCGTGGCGAAGACTTGATGACCGTCGTAATCCAGGACGAACTCATTTTCGAGGTTCCTGGGCCTTGGCGGTGATGGACCCCTCCGTGCAACCCTGGGGTTGCGACGCTCATCGTTTTCGAGATCGTCCTCGGCTTGAAGGATGACTTGCTCGTTGGCCCGACGGTCGGCACGGAGGCCGTTGCGGTGCAGATGTTCCGCCCTCTGTTGGTCGTCCTCGCCGGTGAAGGATGAGGGCGGATCAGATTGGATCTGATCCGAGTCGGACTGGTCCAACTCGATGATGCGCAGGTTGCCCATACATACTCGGATCTGATCCGAACAGGCAGCGGAGTTGTTGCGGAGTCCATACGGGAGAACAGTCGAGCCGCCTGGACGACCGAGCACAGTCTCGCCGAGTTGAATGCACTCGGCAAGGGACTTGGTGACGTGATCTATTCCAGAGATTAGATCATTGTTGCAGATGACCGGGCGACGCGTTGCCCTGGGGCGAACGATCGGAGGTTCATTGATGTCAAGTTCGGAAACTCGACAAGTGATGGAGATTTGAGCCATCAGATCAGATCTGACGCTGGTGGAGTTGCCGCTCAAGACAACAAGCATATCAGCTACTACGGTACTCGAAGAAATAATTTCATGAAAAGGCAACCGGCCAACCGGCCGTCAGATGAAAGAAAAAAAAGTATTATACATCACAATGATAAAAGTACTCAAGCGGACCCATATCCACACAAAAGCCAAGAGGACATTACAACAAATTGTTCAAGACTCCGGAGCAGGCTCCAACCCGTTGATAACCTTATCAACGATGGGCTTCATTTCCGCGACATACTCAGAGAATTGCTCCTCTGAACAGCCAGCGGCAATCCCATCACCAATAAGGGACAAGTTCGCGGAAGGAATAAAGGATTTAACTAATCCAAAAGCGTGGGCCAAGTAGTCCCTGGAGGTATCGGAGAAAAAGCTACTAAGCTTCTGGGGGGCTTCGCGAAGTCGCTCCATCAGACTCTTCCCAGCAGCTTCCTCGTCCTCCACCATGTCGACGACTACTTTGGCCGCCCCTTCAAGATCAAACAACTGCTGGGAAAGCTCCCCGATCTGCTTCATATCACTGACCGTCTGTTTGTCAGCATCAGCCTTGATCTTGGTCAGCTTCTCCACAACATCTGCGTGACGCTACATAATATTGGTCAGATCAGTCACATCGTTATCCCTTCGCGACAACAAACTTTTTAGCTCTGGCAAAGCAAGAAAAACATGAGAACAGAAGAAAACTACTCGAGGGACACAGAAGAAAGAGGAAAATACCTTTCTTCTCCTTGGCAGCAGCCTTGACCCTCTCCTGTAGCTTAGAGGCCTTCTCCTTTAAAGTATAATTGTCCTACTCCAAAGTTTTCACCCGGGCTTCCAGCAGCTTGAACTTTTCCGACTGCTCCCTAGAAGACCTCTCAAGAGCAGCCATCTTTTCAAGCTGAAGCGATTGGTCAACTGTTAGCTGGATATCCTCCCCAGCCCGCCGAAGGAACTCGGCCTGCTCTGCGACTTGTTTGGCCAGATTCTGCCAACAAAGCACGATCAAGACAAAAGTACTCGACAACTCAACAAAGGTACTTGAGTTCAAAATGCTACTTACGACAAGAGCCGAATAGCAGCCCAGAATCCCCTGGGCAACGCCGGCCGACTCCACGACCACTCTCTCCACCCGCTGTGGCATTTCCAGTGGGACCATATCAACATTAGCAGCAACCGAAGGACTCTCCGGCTGGTCCTCAGCCTGCTCATCTGAAACATACAAAGACAGTCAGCAAAAGCTCGATGAAAAAACGAGTCGACCACATCAAGACTTTCACCTGTGTCGGCAGCAAGAGGTTCCTTAACCACTTCCTCGGCCACGGGACCCCCCTCCCCGTACCAATAGCAGCTTCACCCAACTGATCGCCCTCCTTTGGCAAGCTAGGAGGCAGCTGGGCAATTTTTTTAAGGGGATCAACAATCCCCTTCACCGACTCATCAACTCCAAGAGCATCAGGATTGCTACAAAAGCAAGAAGTACTCGAACTTCAATTACAGTATCAAAAAGAACAAATGCAAGCAATCCATCAACAGAAACACTTACTGAGAGGAGTGTTTCAGCACGAATTTCTTCGGCTTCACAAACTTTGGGACTACGATATGTCCCGAACCACTCTGCCCCTTAGCAGAGCCGCTCCCACCGGACTCAGTCGGCGCAGCAGGAGCCGAGTCGATAGGGCTTGCGATAGAGCCCACCGTCTGCCTCTTAGAAGAGGAATGAGGCCTGAGAAAAAAAAAGAAAAGCCATCAAGAAAAGGCAACAAGTCAGAAGGGTACTAAGCCGTACTCACCTGTCACTACTCCCAGCAGAAGCGGCACTCCGCTTCCGAGACCTCATAGATTCGACAGCCGGCTCATCCGCCGTCCGCTCCTAGACGTCCGACGCCGTCCGACTTGCCAAAGGACCTACAAACAAGATTCAACTACGATCAAACAAGGATCCAAAGGCAATTTCAAATCAGAATACAAGACAAAAGAAGTCAGAGGCACACTTGAGTCAGTATGCACCAAAGGCACATCTTCAGGCAGCGGATGCATACTCTGATAATTTTCGGGATTAATCTGCATGAAAGATACCGAATCAACTCGACTACTCGACAAAAAATACTGGAACTACACCTCAGTCGACTACTCGAAATAGTACCTCCCGAGGACGCCTGGTAGCGATGAAAGTCCCAGCAACATTGGCTGTCCCTGGCACGTTCTTCAGCAGTTCTAACACCCGATGCTTCAAATCGTCCTCTGAAATCTTGGTTCGGGTATAGCGGGAAGGATCTGCCTCTCCCGTATACTGAAAGCCAAAATTGACCCGCCGCTGCAGCGGTTGGATCCTACGCATCGACCAATGTGCAATCACAGACGCACCGCAAATCTGGTGATCCGCCTTCAACCTCTCAATCTCCCCGAGAAGAAAATTAACCTGGTCCCCCCACACCCCTTGGAATTCCAGTTCGATTTCTTCACAGGGGGGCCAGGAGTACGAAGAGGAAGAGAAGAAGAAAGATTTCTAATATAAAACCACATCGACTTCCAGTCGATGACCTTGCCACTCAAATCGTAGGGGATATACTTGGGTTTCCTCCCCTGACGAAATTGCAACCCGGCTCCCCCAACTACATCCACCTTTGAATCGTTGGGGTGAGGTTTCAGATGAAAGAAATACTGAAACAAATCAAAGCGGGGCTCGATCCCCAGGAAGGCTTCACACAAGTGGACAAAGATAGAGATGTGAAGGATGGAATTAGGGATCAAGTGATGCACTTGAACACCCTAGTAACGAAGGAGGCCACGGAAGAAATCAGAAACAGGAAAACCGAGACCCCGAAGAACATGAGGAAGGAAAACAACAGATTCGTTTCCACCCTCATGAGGAAAAGATTCCTCCTCGGAACCACGCCAATGGATCACTTTCTGGGGTCGAAGAAGATGTTTCCCCACAAGATCCAAAAGATGGGAGTCATTACACATACTCGACTTCCACCCATGGACCTCTGCCTTGCTAATGGCAGGATCGTCCACCTTCCCCTTTGAAGCGGATCTCTTCGGTGCCATGAGAATGATTCTCTCTTGCTTCACGCTCGGGGGCTAGCGGTGGCTAGTTTCTCGTGGCACTCGAAAGCAATAGCAGATGAGTTAGCGGCGGTGGAAGAGGGCTAAGGAAAACATGCTAAACCTAGATTTACTCGAGCAGTTAAATAAGCAGAGCTAGTGGCAGTACGGTAAAATAACAAGAAAACTGAAGGCCGCGCACCGGTTTCAGAGTTATTTCAGCCAACAAATCCCGGTTCTCAATGCAGAAATGGCGGAACCAGCTCTCTATCAAGACAACCAGGATGGCTGCGATGTGAAGAGCAAAGGTGGCAGCCTGAGAGAAAACAAGTGTTTGTGCTGCTCGCAAACACTCTTCTAGCATCCACAAGGACGAAACAAGTACTCTCATCAGGAGGTTGAGTACTCTCCAATGAAGAACTCCACTTGGAACCCATGGCTACATCTGCAAGAATGAAGATCCAAACTCAGTAGACTCGGCTTAAATAGAGGAAGCAGCGGAGCCGTGGCTCAGCCCATGTCATCCAAGAAGCAGGGAGGTTCACGGGCGAAACAGAAAAGATTCTACAACAGTACTCACCACGTGAACCCACGGACAAACAGTACACCGCCCTGCCACATTTTCAGAAGAATCACTACAACACTGATGAGCTTAGAAAGATTGCAGAGGACACGACATTATTCTCCTGGATCCTCAACCCCAAATCACGGATTCAGACTCAAGGCTCGGGGGCTGCGGGATACGTGTCATAAATAGCAACTTTTTTTGAAAAAATTCCAAACTTCAAACAGAATATCAGAGAACCCAGAAGGACCGAGTCGATCCTCAGCCCGATTCATCAAATCAAACTAAGGCTCGGGGGCTACTCCATATGGAGCGCGAGTACATCGCGCACCATATATACAGATTCGGGGCTTGAGCACCTCATAGCCTCGATGCAGCCATAGAAGCACTCGGAAGACTACTCAAAACAGTCGATGGACTCCGAAAATGGACGGCTTGCTCCGGACGCGCTTAAAACACATGACTACGCAAACAAAAGTCCATGAGCTCCCGAAGCACCCGACGGATGTCTCCAGAAGCGCTCAATGCCTGCAGGACTCGACTACGAAGATCTCGGGGGCTTGTCAGACCCGGGACAGTAGGACTGCCCATGGGCATGGAATATTCTAGAGTAGGGAGTAGCATATGGTTATGCCCTACCTCTTTTTGTACCTACCCGAATAGGAGTAGAACTAGTCGACGGTCTCGGGAACTAGCCGAACCTCTCGGACAAGGATTTCCATGTAACCCTGCTTCCCCCGATCATATAAGGGCGAGCAAGGACCCGTCCAAAAAACATCGAACAATACCAGAGGGAATACAAACCACCACACAGGACGTAGGGTATTACGCTCCGGCGGCCCGAACCTGTCTAAATCCTTGTGTTCCTTGCCCCATTGCGTTCTGATATCGGCGAGTCCCTACTCATAACCACTCTCTTTGGGATACCCCTCGGAGAACCCGACGGTAAAACACCAACACTATGTGCTTTTGTTGTACTAATAACTGATTTTGTTGGAAAACAATTGTCAAAAATGAACCTTATTTCCTTGTTCAAAAATGCATGGCTAACTAAGGCTGTCCGCAGTGGGCGCGCTAAAAGAAACGCAACGTGACTTACAGCATGGTTTTATAGAGAAAAAGCCCGCAGCGGGGCACGCTATCCCACGTGGTAAAATACAGCGTCGGCCTCCGCGCGCTACTTCCAGCACGGGTGGCGAGCGACGGTATCGGCTGACGCGGCACGGGGTCTGCACGGGTGCGCGCCATCCCACCCACCGTGGAGCTGCCGCCTGCCGCCGTGCCCGGCCTCCGCAGCCTGCCGCCGCCATGGACGGAGAGAGAGAGAGAGGGGAAGGGGAGCTCAAGGCCCCGCGCCGCCCCACCCGCTCGGTCGACCTTGGCTCGGCGAAGCTCCAGGCCGGCGAGCTCGAGGCCCTGAGCTGCCCCACGCTGAGGGAGGTGGAGGGGCTCGCCGCTGAGCTCGAGCTCGTTCGCCGTCGTCCGGCCCCGATCCGCTGCTGGCCACGCCGGATCCGCTCGAGGGAAGATCGGATTCGCACCGGGGAGGAGCTGAGCGGTGGCGGCGGAGGAGGATGTGACATCCCGAAAATCTATCAAAATTAAATCACGCGCTAAAATATTTTTCCAAAAACTTTTCATCGTTGAGCTCAAAATCCGCCTAAAACCCTGAACCCTAGTTCTCGGAATCTTTCTCTGTTCCAAACGTCCGATCTCCAACACCCCCGACCCCTTTTCCCTATGGCCTCGTCAGAGCGCACACGCGACCGCTGAACGCGGCCGACCGCCCCGCGATTGACGCCGCGATCAGCGCGGCGCGAATCTCCCCCTCTCTCTCTCTCTCTTTTCTCTCTCTCTTTCCCTTTTTCTTTTTTTTTCCTTTTTCCTTTTATTTTTCCATTTTCTCTTTTCTTTTTCTTTTTCTTTTTCTTTCTCCTCCCTCCTCCCTTCTCCTTCTCCCTCCTCTGCCACGCTCCCGCACGAGCGCCGCTCGGCCCGCGCCGTCCGGCCCCCGGCTCTCCAAGCCCCGCCGCCCCTCACGCGCACCTGCATGCGCAGCCCGGCCCGGCTCCCCCTCCCCTCTCCTGCGCGCTGCAGAACGGCCAGCTCGCCGAGCCGCCCCTGGCCGCCCGTGCGCACGCGCGCGCATGCACACAGTGCTCGGTGCGCCGAGCCGCGATGCCCATGCCACGCCACGCCATGCCGCGGTCGCTCGCCCATGCGCTCACGCACGCGCACGCCACACGACGCGCGCCGCCCGCCGTGCACTTGCGGCTCGACGCCGGCCACCCCCGATCCCGCCCGCCTCTGCTCCCGGCCCCGCCCACGTGTGCCGCCCCTGTGCACGCCCACGCGCGACACTGCTCGCCGTGCTGCCCGCCGTCAACCACAGTGCCGCTGGCCTGCTCACCACTGCTGTCGCTCGCGTCCCATCACCCCTGCGCCGCCTCGCCACCCGTGCGCCCCTCCGCGACACGCGAACACGGCCGAACGCCATTAAAGGCTCACAGCGCCGCTCACCGGCCGCCACCACCTGCCCCTCCGCTCCACCTCCTTTCCTCGGCTATAAAGAGGTCCCCGAGCTCCACAACCACCACCACAAGCCACGCCGCCACCGCAGCTCCCGCTCCCTGGCCTGCAGCGCCGCCTCCACGCTCGCCACCGCCGCCCTCCACTGGTCCTAGCCGCGCCACCTCCTCGAGCCGCATCCGCCCAAGGTGAGCGGGGGGATGGAGTCCTCGCTCCTCCCTCTCCCTTTCCACCACAAGCTCCTGCTCTGAGCTACCCCACCGGCACTGCCCGCGGCCGCCGCCCGCCCGCCACGGCCATGGCCGCCACACCCCTCCCTGCAGGGCCCCTCCTCTGAAATTGGGAAGGGGGATTGACCCCTAGCGCCGCCTGGCCCCTCTTTCCCCTCCTCCCGTCCGCCACCGCGGCCCAGGGCCGCCGGCCAGGCGCCGCCGACGCCCCTCACGCCCCTCCCCTGTTTCCCGGTCGGAGGAAGAAGAAAAGGGCAAATATGCCCAAAACCCCCTCCCCTCTCTTCTATTTACTTAACAGCCCTTCCACCTTTTAACCTTTTTGCAAATTAAACCCTTCCTTTATTATATTTCAAAATAAACCCTTTCCTCATATAAACATATCTCTAAATAAACCCCTGACCTTTTTCAAAATGACCCAGATAAATTCTGAAATACTAAACAAGCCCCTGCCTTCTCAAGAATAATTACAAACAGGTCCCTGACCTCTTATTTAACCCCTAAACCTTTATGTAACCTATCACTTCATGCGCCAAACAACTTCCGATCGATCCGAAACTTTACAACGACATTCCTAACATAGTTTTAGCCATGCCATTAGGAAACCGCCCTAAAATATTACTCCTATCTCCATATTTTAATTGTTTCCGATTCGAGCTCAACGATAAAGCTTTTATTTCTCTTTCTTGATTGTGTGCTTGTTTGAATGGGTCGTAGATCACGGTGTGAACGAAGGAGAGTCCGTTGATGAGCAGTACTACGAGCAAGCGAATGAGGACTAGTTCTGCGACCCCGAGCCCGAAGGACAGCACTTCGATTAGGAACCCCCGGAAGGATTTGAAGACGGCAAGTTCAATCCCGCCCTTTGATGCATGTTTTGTCCCAGTTTTTATAAACACAACCTATTGGCCTGTTTTATAAAATTGCATATGTTTTGCCTGCTGAAAACATGGTTGGATAGCCATCCCTTGATTTGTTATAACCATTCCTTGACCACCTAGATTAATGTCTGAATGTGTTTTGTTTGGACGTTAATCGCTGCTAGAACACTTAGGACCTTATACACAATACAACTTGTTTTATAAAGAAAGTGTGTGCATGTGTGGGAAGGGGAAAAAATGTGAAATTTCGAAAGATGAGTTTAGACGGGATGGATGGCATTTCTGTGTGATTTGTCGATTGGTGTGCTCGTGCCTGTGTGGCAGAGCAAGGAAGGGAGATATCCATCTTATCACAACTAAGGACCAAGTTGGTGTGTCATCTCACCTAACTCCACTATCGTACAAACCACTCGACCATTGAATGGACAACAGCTTAGCATAAACCCCACTAGTTAGTCTGATAGCCATCAGGAGAGCTGAGAGCAACGGGTGATCAAGGAAAAGGGATTTGCTCTGTGTGACTTATGCCCCGGTTAAAACCTCTATGATAGGTCAATGACCCCTTGATGAATCCCGTGATGGCTAGTCAGGTCTAGCTAAGGTGGGTAATGGCTTTGTTGGGATCTGCACCGACACTAAGGTGATCGAGTTGCGGTACCCCGTTTGTGGGTAAAGTTGCACACCTCTGCAGAGTTAAAAACTATTCGAATAGCCGTGCCCACGGTACTGGGCGAGTTACGGTATGGTGTAACACCCGGTTTATAAAAGAACATAAACCGAGCAATCATATACGTGCCAGGATCAAGTCACACGTATATACAACAGAATGAACAGTATATCATAGCACATATCACGTAAAAAGACATAATAAAGCGAATACGAATGTTATTTATTACAATAATGACAAAAATGTCTGATACAGCGGAAGCGAAGTACAAAATACGAATAAAGCTCTCCGAAGCTGAAGCAGGGCGCCACAGGGACGTCGACTGGGAGACGAAGCACCTAGAAGTCCTCGTAGTCCTGGTAGCGCTGAGCGAACTCCCTCGCGTCGGCAGGAACTGAGCAGCAGTAGCGTAGCCAAGAGGAAAAAGTAGAGAAGAGGCAAGGGTGAGTACACAACTTGTACTCAACAAGTATAACACAAACTATGAGGCTCTAGGCTGGCTGACTCAACTGCATTAGCTTTTAAGTGTTGGCAAGATTTTATTTAAGCTATTTACTACTAGTTGATGAATTACCATTAACCCAGTTACATAATAATTAATCAAGTTTAATCATGTAACTACTGAGAAACCAAACCAAAACCAAACCACCAAGGTAACCCCAGAAGCACCTCCCTCGTCGGAAGGAGATAACTTCACTAATCAAAAGGAGGATCTGGGCCGCTCATAACCGTGAGCACGGCTAGTATACCAGTTTTACACTCTGCAGAGGTTGCACATCTTTACCCACAAGTCGTGAGCTACGCCAGTTGTTCATCACACTTCCTTAGGTGAGATGGCCAGCGACTCACTACGAGGCCTTTAAAAAGAATCTCGTTGGTAAGGCGTAACCGCGAGAGTTAGGTCGGCGACGATGGGGCCCACCTCCAGGGGTACAAGCACGTAGCACAGACCAAGCCGGAGGAGCAGGGACCATTGAGGCTTACTACTCTTGCCCCGCAGGTAAGTTACTCCAAACCAAAAAGATCTAATTATTACGCCAAGTCTATCCCATTCTAGCCTTGTGGTAGCGCTGTTGTCCCAGGTTGTCGCTCTATGAACCGGTCCTTAGGGAGAGTGGCCAACCAAGCACTAAGCACCGTGCTGGCCCCCTAAACCATGTTTCTACAAAAACATCTTTTAACGAGACGTGAGCCACTCAAGCCACACAGAGTGCCACTCTCAGAATTAAGTTCAAGTAAACCATTAATCAAATTAATTAAAAAGGACCAGAGTGTGTTATAGCGCAGCAACCTAGCACAACTAACCAAAATGCAACCCAAAGGTATATTTAAGGATATAAATTGGCTAGGAAATCCTTAAAGGCATATAGTATTAAAATGCAGTATGAAATTGTATTTAAAGATGATAGGTTGTTCATGTTACACTTGCCTTTCTCGTACTGCTCTGGCTGCTGCTCAAAGTGCTCGGAAGAAGGCTGCTCCTGGTACTGGTACTGGGGCTCCTCAGATGGATCAACGTCTACTCACGAACACATGGCCAAAACAATGCACAAAAATAAGCATACAAGCAAACACTAACAAAAACTAAAGAACAGTACATCAATACATAAAAACAGCGCACAAAACTACTCTAGAACTATTCTACGCGTCACAACGATCGCGTGGATATAAAGAACGCTAAAATCGGAGCTAAAACGCATAAACTAGGCCTAAAACAAGTCCTAGGGGCTTATTTGCGATAAAAACTAAGTTTCTGGGGGTTTTCTGCAAAAACCGAGGGCCTAAACGTAATTAAACTAAAACTCTAGGGTCTAACTCGCAAAAAGACTAAGCTTGGACGGCGGGTTCAATATTTGGAAAGCTCAGGGGGCTGGGCGCTAAATTTTGGACTAAACAGCAATTTCTTTTGAATAGATGTGGACTGAGGGTTGATTCAGGGAAAACTGAGGGGCTCTTGTGCAAAAAGTCCAGGCTGAAGCGGTATAGGTGGCTCGAGGCTGTTGGATCTTGATCTGAGGGACAGGATTAGATTGATCCTGGATCTAATCCGGATCGTCCACGCAAGATCGGACGACCAGGGGCGAGCTGGACCGCGGGCGGCGGCGCTGCTCGCCGGAGACGGCGTCCCCGCGGCGGCGCATGGCTGGGGATCACCGGACCGGGCCAAATTTGGCCATCTGGGCATGAAATCGAGCGCGGCTAGGCTCTAGAGACTGCGCACGGCACGATTAAACTACCTAGGGCATCTACGCGGGTCTGCAGGAAGCGAAGCGATGCGCGCAGCGGCGGAGGGGGCTCTGCACGGTGGAGGCTTGCTGGCATACGTGTTTACGCGACGCTGGGGCTCGATTATGGGCGCGAACGGGACAAGGGGCAAGCGTGGAGCGGGGACAAACCTACACGAGGCCTATGCGTGGCTCTATGATGAACAGAGGCCTCCACCCATGGTGCGGCGGCGCGGCCAAACAGCGGCGAGGAACCCTAGCACGCGCAGATGGAGAAGGAAGGGGATTGAGGCACGGCGTGATCTTTTACCCCCTTGTGATGCTGTAGCCGTGCGAGGTTGGTGCCGAATGGCAGCGCAGCATCGGAATTGCGGTGGCGTAGGGGTGGCTCGACGAAGCTCCTCAGCTGGAATTCCTGTGCGCAGAGGGGTCGATGTCGGGGAAGACGAGTCTAGCGACGCTCCTGGAGTCGAGGCGGATCCGGTGCGGGGGTCTACAGGGCTCGGGGTTCGGTGATTCGGCGTGGCCGCGGCGGCGCAGGGGTCCTGCTCCGGCGGCAAGATGTGGCGTGGAACTGGAATTGTGGCGGCGGCTGTGGGATGGGGATTAGGGTACCAGGGGGGGTCGCGGGGAGGTTTAAAGAGGGGACCCCGAGGATCTCGGCTGCTGCTCGGAAAGGTAGGTGCGGCGCGGGGATTTCGGGCGGAAGGTACGGCCGGTTGCGCGCGGAGGAAACGGGGAAGAAGAAGCTGCAGGTGGGCCAGGGCTGTCAGTCTCAGGGACGGAGCTGCGGCGTGGGACGCTGACTGCTGGGCCTGGCGCAACAGCGGGGACGCGGGCGCTGGCAGGTGGGGCCTGCGGGCCGGGGGCGCGTGCGCGTTGCGCTGGCTGGAGCGAGTTGCTGGGCAAGCCAAGGGAGCTGGGCTGGGTTTTTTTTTTTCTTTTCTATTTCTATTTTTCCTATTTCTATTTCTAACTCAAACTCAAACCAAATGAATTCAAATTCAAATTTGAATTCACTCTAACACTCAAACAATTAAAGAAATGCTCCGGCATGATGCAACAACGAAATTAAACCTAAGATAAAATTTTAATTACTTAAGGAACAAAATTTAGATTAAATGCAAGACTAACACAATTTAAATCCTAGAAAATTAACTAAAGACAATTAAATTTATTATTAAATATTGAAATTTAACTTAGGGTGTTACATATGGTCACATAACTAGTGTTTATTTTGGGATGGGTTGGCGTGAGTTGTATTAGAAAAGTGTCCGGCAGTTGTGCCATGTGCTACGGTGGATGAGGAGTCCAGTAGCAGCTTAAAACTTGGATCCTGTGTGGATCAACTGTAAGGATCACCGGGGTGTCCGACCCTAGAGGGGGAGGGGGTGAATAGGGTCGCTAATCGCTTTTCTATCCTAGGGCTCAATCTAATTGCATAAGATAAACCTAACACGTCCTACACATGCTAGTTAAGACTAAGGTTTATCTATGCTACCCTCTACTTACCCCAAAAGACTTGCAACCTATAGCCAATCCTAATCAAACTAACTAGGAAAGTAAAGGTAAGCAAGAAAGAGTAAATGCGGAAACGTAATGCGGTAAGTAAAACGGTAAGGGAGAGGATATGCAAACTCCCGTGAAGACACCAAGACACACGATTTAACGTGGTTCGGTTAGGACACCAAAGTCCCTCCCTACGTCCACGGCCACTTGCTCACAAAGAACAAGTGGGATGCCGAGTCTCTTCGCTTGATCACCGTCTTGCCACGCCTCCAAGGCTCCCGACAAGCAAAGGCTAAGTGACGCCAAGTCACAAAGACGAGGTCACCGCCACCGTCTATCTCGAAGCGTCACCACGGCACCGTCTTCATTATCTTGGAGCTTTAACACCAAGTAGGGGCCTCCTTCCCCGCACAAAGTGTCGTTGCCACTCCACACCAAGTCGGAGGGTCACACGACGAGTACACAAGTTGCTTGCCGCAGCAAGACTTTCTCTCAAGCTAGTTCTCTCAAGAACTAAGCCTAAACAAGCACTAAGCACTCTCACAAGTGTGCTTAAGCCTATATGATGTACAATGAAGCTCTATGGTGGTTGGAGATGATCTTTAGCTCTTGTATACTTCCTTGAACTCCAGCACCTTCAAATGACCCGGCCTTGGGGGTATATATAGGCAACACAAGCAAATATAGCCGTTGGAGAAAAGCTGCCAGAAATGTGCTTAACACCGGTTAATCCGATGCTCCCCAAATTGCCATCGTCGGTTTAACCGGTGATACTAAACTGCCCCCTGAAAACTAGCCGTTACGTGTACGGGCAATCAACCGACGCAATCGACCGGTGTATGTAATATTAGCGTCGGTTTAACCGGTGAGTGCAACTGTCCTCTGATCCTTGAAAAACAAACTCTCTGGACAACTGCACCGACGCCATTAACCGGTGCATCATCGGTTCATCCGATGTATGCATTTTTCTTGGTCTGCTTCTGCCATTGCACCGACGTATTCAAACTTCCTATCGTCGGTTCATCCGGTGCCAAACCCTAGCCCGCAGGCCATCTCTGTCATTGCACCGATGAGTACATTTTGCCTTATGTCGGTTTAACCGGTGATACTAAAACTCCCAGACGTGCTCAAGTCAATGCACCGACGTGTGTAATTTGCTTGGCGTCGGTTCAACCGGTGACTTGATTTCTCTTTGTCAACCCCCGTAGGGGCGGCCCTTCGGGCCTAGCTTCGCCTCTCTTCTCTTTGTCATCACTTGAACCTAAAAGCCTGAGTATATCATCTAAGCAAACACATTAGTTCAAGTGTTGCGTGTGTCATCAATCGCCAAAACATTATATTGAAATATGGCATGAGAGGCCATTTTCGCTACATCAACCCTTCGTGTTACTCGGTACAAGAAAACTGGTTTTGGAAATACTTGCTTTCAAATGAACCCTTGCATAAAATCTAGTTTTCCGCAAAAGTAAACCTTAACCTTATCCTTGAATTATCCTGTGCATTATATTCTATTTATTTTCCCTCCTTGGGTGTGATTGGACTTGCTGAGTATGTTTGTACTCACCCCATTCTTAATTTTTACAGAGGAAGACCCAGACTTTGTTCCTGACGATGCTGAGTAGGGGTACCGTCCTACACCCAGCCTTGCCTGTGGATTAGGGTCACTCGCAGGAGATCCCGCATGGCACAAGACTCTGATGACCCCCTTTTTATAATAAATATCATTGTGTGGGTGTGGGTTGTAATCCTCGCGATAGTGGCGCTTCTCTGCCCATTACCACATAGAGTTGTACGGTGATGAACCATCTGATGTAATAAATGTGTCATCAGCCTCCTGGGACTGATGTTGGTATCACATTTAAGTCTTCTCTTATGAGGGGACGCTTCAGAGGAGCTGGAGAGAGGGAGAGGAAGGAGGAGGGAGGAGCCATGGGGGGCGGCGCGGCGTGGAGGAGTTGTGCGGGCCGCGCGCCGGCCGCCCCGGTCCACCACACCGTGCGCAGGCCACCCGGCGCGGGGCCGCCCCCACCGTGGTCGTTCCGCCACAGGCTTCCCGACCCCGCCACAGAGCTCCCCTACCCCGTCGCGCCGCCGCTGTCACTGCCTGGGAGGCCTTGCCGCAGGCCGCCCTATCGCGCCGTGGAGGGAGGGCGCCGGCGATAGAGGGGGCTCCGCCATGGCCGCGGCTCCGCCCCGCCGTGGCTGTGCGTGAGGGCCTCCGCTGCCTCCACGCGCCGCCGTTCGCCCTTGCTCCGCGCGCCGCACGCCGCCGCCGCGAGGAGCTGAGCTGGAGCAGGACGGCGCACCCGGCCGTGGCAGGGGGCGGCGCACGCCAGATCCGGGGCTCGCCCCGCGCAGGCCACCGCCGCCGAGGGAGGGGGAGGGGGAGGGAGGAGGACCGCCGGCCGTGTGGGGAAGAAGAGGGGAGAGAGATAGGGGAGGGGAGCTGGCGGTGGAGAAGGAGAGAGAGAGAATGGGGAGGGAGGAGGCGTCGGTGGGGGTACAAAAAATTCTGACTAGTGGGTTCCGCGGCTGGTAGTTGGTATAGAGAGGAGATATAGATAATGGATGGGTGCGGAGAAACTGAATGTAGATGAGAGAATCTCGATGACCAGGATGGAATATTCTTTTTAGAGAGTGAATTTAGAGTATGACGAGTGTGGATAGACTAAGGCACTTATGAACTGTAAACCTTTTTCCTGCAAAGAGTGAAATGGATTTTGAATGGGAAACTGAAAGATTGTGTATTATATATAGTAGGGCCAAATGTAAGTAAGAGCAGTACAATGGGAATTGTGGAGGACAAGGATTGTGTATTATACTTGACTACAGCGTTGTGAGAGAGATGCAGATGAGAGTGACTTTTGCTTTTGCTTGCACATTTGTCGCAACCAAAGCAATCCAAATGAGATAAGGTATTCAACTAACAAAGTGTTATTGATTGAAAGAACGCATGCATCTTGGTAGCTTTAAGCGCGATCCTACGTTGAAGGAAAAATGCTCTAGTCCGTTACATAGCGCAGCATCGGAGCACAAACAAGTGTTAGCAAAAATATGCCAAACAAAAAGAGAGACATGAATGTTTTTGCCGGTCAGACCATATTTTTTGCATTTTAGTTCTTTTTTGGAAAATATTCACATTTGGATCTCTAGGGGAATTAAATTCGTTTTTGGACCCCCGCCATAACCCATGGCGCCGAGGTGCCAGACACACCGATGTGGCATAGGACCTCGGCACCACATATCTTGGCGTTGAGATGTTATTATAAACCCTACCGTCTTCTCTCTCTCTCTCTCTCTCTCTCTCTCTCTCTCTCTCTCTCTCTCTCTCTCTCTCTGCGCGCCTCCGCTTGCCCGCCCCCTAGTTTCTTTGCACAACCAGAAACCACCAACGCACACCGCTTCAGAGCACCATGGACTTAGCCTACGTTCCATGGAGTAAGGTGAAAGACACCTTACCTCAAGGAATCTAAGTCCCAATATGCTTCTACAATTCATTGTGCAAGCTCATGGAGTTGAAGGTAATAGGTGATGACTTCGGCATGAAGTTCATTATGTGCGAGAACTACGAGTATGACCCACCCAAGTGTCACGGAAAAGACCGACCTAAGTTAATACATCACACTCTTCGGTTTTTGGCGCATATGGATTTGGTACTAACTTCTTACTTGACTTGGACAAAGATTCCACCGCCTCTATGTGGATTCATGCAGTGGTTGGACATCGAGCAGTCATTAAGAAATGGTCGATCATCGAGTATCAGACACTAGTACAAAAATTGATTAACCGAGGCATTTTGAAAAGGTCTCGGAGGCGGGCATATTAAAAAACCGCCTCGGTTAATGCCTGCGATTAACCGAGGGGGTCATTTTTTATTAACCAAGGCGGCCACAATTAACCGCCTCGCAAAATCGATTTACGAAGGCGGTCGTCTAACAAACAACTGCCTCGGAAAATACTCTATTTTTGGAGGCGGTCATCCTTATGCGTGTCCGCCTGGGTTAATATAGTTGGGGCCCGAGGCCCAGGAAGCCCGCTAGCTAGGTTCATGTATATAAGCGGGAGTTAGGTTTTGGGGATCATTTCTATCTGCACTCTCTCTCTTCTCTCAGACACAGGCGGCGGCCGCACTCTCTCTCTCTCTTCTCTCCCTCCGCACTCTCTCTGTCTCTCTTCTCTCCCTCCCTCCCACAGGCGGCCGCCCCCCTCCCTCCTGCCGAGCTCAGCCTCCAACCCGAGGTCCCGCGCGAGTCCGCCCCCCACCCTCCCACCTCCCCGGCCGATGCGGCCCCCCCTCCCTCCTCCCCGGCCTGTGCGCAGTGGATCTAGCGGCCACGCGCAGCGGCGGCGGATCTAGGGGTCCCGCGCAGCTGCCTCCTCCCTCCCTCATCCCCGGCTGGTGCGGCCGTCCCCCTCCCTCCCTCCTCCCCGGCCGGTGCACAACGGATCCAGGGGCCACGCGTAGCGGCGGCAGCGGATCCAAGGGTCCCGCGCAGGGCTTCTGCCCCCCCCCCACCGGCGGCGTCCTTCCTCCTCCGGATCTGGCCAAACGCGGCGGCGGCGGATCCCAGCATGGGCTCCTCCGGTGCGGCATGGAGGGGGCGGATGGGTGGCGGATCTGCCGCCGGCAGCATCCTTCAGCGCGGCCCGGGGCCTCGGCGTGGTGGGCCGGATCCGGCGGCGGCGGCCTCCTCCAGCGGAGGCGGACGTGGTGGGCCGCGCAGCGTGGCTCGGCGGGTGGCGGCCGGGCACTGGAGGTCGGATCCACGCCTGTGGTGGCCGGATCTGGCGAGCGGTCGCGACGGCGGTGCGAGCGGTGGCAATGGGCTCAGCGGGCCTGTGGATGGGCTCGCTGGGCCAGTCCATTGGGTTTCTTTTTTTGTTTTTTTAATTCCATTTACCGAGGCGAGCACGAAACCGCCTCGGTTAATGCCTCTATTAACCGCGACGACTCCTCGGAGGCGGTTGCCCAGTCCGCCTCCTAAAATGTTTTTTGCCCGCCTCCGAAAATGTTTTGTGTAGTAGTGAGAGGGACCCTATGCATTCCAACAAAACTGACATTCCCAAACTCATCTTCCTCGACACTTCCTCCATAATATTACGATATAGGAGGAAGAGGAGAGAATGAACTGTCTGTATTGAATAGCCCCAAATGGGGATATATATATATATATATATATATATATATATATATATATATATATATACTCGAGAGCCCCCAAACCCTAGGCATTAAGATATTATAAATATTGTCCTTGACTATTATACCATTAACATATGATACACGGTGACTATATTGTCCATCTAATTAGTATGCAGACACGAATGTTATACAAATATAATACACGAAATGACTGACATCATTGTCTAACATTGTACATTTGACAACTAACTGAACTACGTAACTCCATATCTAACTATACAACAATCTAACTATACAACAATCTAACTATCTAAATATCTACATTTCCTAACTAACTAAATTTGCTAACTATCTAGGGAACATATCAGGTGCAAACCAACCTCTCCGTGCAAATTATGAAAACTTCAATCTGTGCCATCAGATCAACATCCCAGGGAAGGGGCGCAGAGAGGTGGGAGGAGTGATTTGCAAAAGTATGATTGTCCAATCCAAGGGCAGGTCCAGATTGTAAAATTACACAATCTCTCATTCCCCTTGGATGTTGGTCCAATGACTCAGATTGAAGTTTCCATAGTTTGCACGGAGAGGTTGGTTTGCACCTGATACGTTCCCAACTATCTAACCATCTACGGTTGCTAACTACCTAAATTTGCTAACTAGCATTGTCTAACTATCTATATTTGCTAACTAACTAACTACACTTGCTAACTAATTTACTAACTACACATGCTAACTATCTAAATGAATTTTATGACTACATAACCTAACAAAACTACTAAACTAAGCAACCAAAATACCTAACTAACTTGACTAAAAAAAGCATACCTTGCTTGCCCGGGGATGAGCGTAGCCCGCGAGGGCGTGGGGTGGTGGGGGGTGGTGGGGAGGGGGGCATGGCCATGGGCCCCGCGACAGGTAAGGGCGCTGTAAGCTAGCAGCGACTGGCCTACCAGCGCTAGAGAGAAAAGGGGCAAAGACAGAGGAGGAGGGCAGCCCGCTGACATGGCTCATGCCGCCAAGATGTGTTACCTTTTTTTTTACGCCATGAGTCAAGGCACTGACCCCAGGGTTCAGAATCTAATTTAGTTCCCCAGATGTCTAAACATGAATATCTTTTTAGAAAAAAGGCTAAAATGCAAAAGGTACGGCCAGCGTGTCAACTTGAAAGGCCGAATCTTAGGGGCAAATCAATTTTCATCCTGGAACCGTATTACCAAATTGTATGACCACCATGCCTGCTGCTTCTGATCATCTTGACCGGTAACTGCATCAGCAGGGCAGTCCCAACCCTGCCCTCCATGTATGAGGCTGCAAGGCAGCAACTATTGTAATTTGTAAACACGCCTCCTCCAAAACGATGCGGACCAGGGTTGGATTTGGGCCGTAATATTAGGGTTTAGAATGCACATAACTGATTCGAGGTCATGCGTTCCCCGGCCGGGCAATTTAGGGCTCAGTTCTTCTCACTTTATTTATATACACAGCCTGTACTGAGCCCTGGGCCGGACACTATTGCTGTCCCCATCATACCATCAAAGCAAATGGACCAGAAACTACTGTCTTTCTTGAAAAACGAACGATCTAACACCACAGGTGCACATCCAAAGCAGACATTTACAGGAAGAATCTATTATGGCGCAATACAAAGAGCATGAATGAGTGACTCGTGAGGTGTTAAAAACAGAAACCTCAAGAAACAAAATTGCATTCTAGAGTGTAGAAAGATAGAGGGAATAGGAAAACACCGCACACCCTATGAGGGGGTGACCTCTCATTATATAGCCAATGTGACTTGCAATACAAAAAGATGTACATGCCCGACATGGGCCGCCCAATATGGGCCTACACGTCCAATATGGGCCTCAAGTATACGCACACAGCTATACACTCTATCACCCGCCCTTAGTCGAAGCATCAGGATTCCGGATGCAAAGGCTGGACCGAAAATCCTGAAATAGCTACACAGAAAGCCCCTTCGTCATGATATCAGCGAACTGATATTGTGACGGCACATGAAGAACACGAACTTCGCCGAGAGCCACCTTCTCGCGAACGAAGTGGATGTCGATCTCAATGTGCTTGGTACGGCGGTGGTGGACCGGATTGGCAGTCATGTAGACGGCGCTGACGTTGTCGCAGTAGACCACGGTAGCTACCTTCAGCGGGACATGAAGTTCCTGAAGGAGTTGGCGCAGCCAGCAACACTCGGCAACCACATGAGCAACAGCCCTGTACTCGGCCTCCGCACTGGACCGGGACACCGTGGTTTGTCGCTTGGACGACCAGGACACCAAGCTGTCGCCAAGGACGACGCAGAAGCCTGATGTAGAGCGGCAGGAGTCGGGGCAGCCTGCCCAGTCGGCGTCGGAGTAGGCGATCAGCTTGTCAACCGGCCCAGTGCCGATGTGGAGGCCGGCTGACAGGGAGCCCTTCACATAGCGAAGGATGCGCTTGATCAGCGCAAGGTGAGGTTCCCGGGGGTCATGCATGAACAGACAGACTTGTTGTACTGCATATGCGAGATCCGGACGCGTCAGGGTCAGGTACTGGAGAGCGCCGGCGAGGCTCCGGTACTCAGAGGGGTCGGCGATAGGAGGACCCTCGGTAGCCGAGAGCTTGGCATGAGTGTCAACAGGTGTTGACGTCGAGTGACACTTGGCCATGCCTGCCCGCTGGAGAAGATCCAACGCGTACTGGCGCTGGCTGAGGAACAGCCCGTCGGAGGAGCGCGTGACGGAGATCCCAAGGAAGTGGTGCAGCTCTCCGAGGTCCGTCATGGCGAACTCGGAGTGAAGACGAGCTGTGATTCGCCGGAGCAAGTCTAACGAAGAAGCCGTGAGGATGATGTCGTCGACGTACACCAGCAAGTAGGCGATGGCGCCTCCCTCTTGAAGAACAAAGAGGGAGGTGTCGGTGGCAGAGGCGACGAAACCCAGGTGGCGAAGGTAGGTAGCAAAACGCTAGTACCACGCCCGCGGAGCCTGCTTCATACCATAAAGAGAGCGCTGCAGCAAGCAAACATGGTCAGGATGAGCAGGGTCGACGAAGCCAGGAGGCTGCTGACTGTAGACGATCTCCTCCAGGCGTCCGTGAAGGAAGGCATTCTTCACATCGAACTGGTGTATCGGCCAGTATCGTGAAGTAGCGATGCTGAGGACGACCCGGATCGTGGCAGGCTTGACGACGGGGTTGAACGTCTCGCCGTAGTCAACGCCGTGTCGCTGGGTGAAGCCGCGAACAACCCAGCGAGCCTTGTGACGGGCAAGTGTGCCGTCGGAGTGGTATTTATGTTTATAAATCCACTTGCCCGTCACAATATTGGCACCAGGAGGCTTGGGAACGAGCCGCCAAGTGTCATTGTCGACGAGCGCCTGGTACTCCTCAGCCATGGCAGCCCACCACTGTGGATCCGCCAGGGTAGTCCTGTAGTTCCCCGGGATCGGGGAGATGGCAGTGGCGGCGAAGGCCATAGGAGCTGGAGGCGGTGGTGGTGGAGGGAAGCCGTAGCGCTCAACAGGCCGCAGGGAGCCTGTCTGAGACCGCGTCACAGGCCGGCTGACTGAAGCCGGCGGTGGAGGCGGCGGAGGAGGCGGCGGTGGAGAGGCCGCCACAGGAGGCGCAGCTGGACCAGCAGCAGCGGGCGCAGGTGCCGGTGCAGCTGCAGGAGGCCTCGGTGCTCGACGCCGAGTGTACACCCGGAGTGGAGGAGGGGCGACTGGAGCTGGGGGAGGGCCGGCCGGAGCTGCGGCCGGCACGTGACCGACAACCGGCCCAACCTGGAGGACAGCATGGTCCTCGAAGAGCTCCTCCAGGTGAGCACGGGGGCGCGGCTGCTCGACGTCGACAAGCGACGGAGCGACCGCAGTAGGGGCCGCTGCTGCAGTGCGAGGCAACGGTGCGGCGTGACCTGAAAGAAGAAAGTCCAGAGAGCTCGGAGGCAAACTGGATGGGTCAGCACTGAACGGAAAACAGGTCTCGTCGAACACAACATGGCGAGAGATGATGATCCGCCGAGTAGTGAGGTCGAGACAGCGGTACCCCTTGTGGGAGGAGGGATAACCGAGGAAGACACAAGCTGTGGAACGAGGAGCAAGCTTGTGTTTGGCAGTGGCAGTCATGTTGGGATAGCACAGACAGCCGAAAACGCGAAGATGAGCGTAGTCGGGTGGCTGGCGGTGTAGCAGCTCATAGGGAACACTATTCTGAACAGCAGTGGAGGGGCGCCGGTTTAGGAGGTAGGTCGCCGTAGCGAGAGCCTCGGCCCAATACTTGGGCGGCATGCCAGCATGAATGAGCAGGGTGCGAATGCTATTGTTGAGGGTTCGAAGAACGCGCTCGGCTTTGCCATTCTGCTGGGAGGTGTAAGGGCACGAGAGACGTAGGTGAATGCCGCGGGATGCAAAGAAGGTGGCGAGAGCATTGTTAACAAACTCAGTGCCGTTATCAGCCTAAACAGCTCTAACGGGAAGGCCGAACTGTGTCTGGGCAAAGCTGCAGAAGTTGGTTGGATGACCAGCAACCTCGGACTTGTGAACAAGAGGAAAAGTCCAGCAAAAATGAGTAAAATCATCAAGAATGACGAGGTAATACTGAGCACCCGAAATACTCGCTACAGGAGAGGTCCAGACATCACAGTGAACTAGTTCGAAAGGCATAGTGCTGATAGAATTAGAGGTACTAAACGGCAGACGCACATGCTTGCCAAGTTGACATGAATGACAAAAAAGATGCCTAGATTTATTACACTGGATGGAAGCATTATTTCTAAGCAACTCTATGGTGGCGACCCCAGGATGACCAAGACGTTGATGTCAGAGACTGGTGGAGATGGCGAGACTGGCGTGTGGAGCTGCAGGGCTGGCGGGGATGGTGTACAGGCCGTCGGAGCTATTGCAGCGAAGAATCACGCGACTGGTCGGGATATCCTTAACAGAAAAACCAAGGGCGTCAAATTCAATAGTGCAATTGTTGTCTTTGGTGAACTGGCGAACTGAAAGTAAGTTGCGCACTAGAGAAGGGACAACAAGAACATTATGAAGAGAAAAATTTGACGCGTGGGTGGGTAGGTATGAGCTGCCATGACTGGAAACCGGGATGGTCTGACCATTGCCCACGGTGATGAAAGGATGAGAGGGGGGTGGCGGGAGAGAAGTATACCATCCGACGAGTGCATGTGGGAGGTCGCGCCAGAGTCCATGACCCAGGAGTTGGAGTTCTGGAGCACCATCTGGTTCAGGGCGGCAATGAGGCCGGCCTGATCCCACATCTGAGGGGTGGAGACTTGAGCCGGAGCGAACGCGGTGTGCGCTTGGGGGTTGGCGCCAAGGAGGCCGGGCGTGCGCCCGCCCTGCACGCCCTGCCACCCGCCGTGGCCGCTGAACCACCCGCCCTGGCCGCCTTGCCAGGAGCCGCCGGCTTGCTGACCCGTGGGACCCTGAGGGGCGTACGGGTTGAAGCAGACCCAGGGTCCCATTGGACGGTACTGTCCCCCCTGTGGGGCGCCCTGCAGGACGCCAGTCTGCGGGCCGCCGGTGCCCTTGCCACCTTGGCCACCAGATCAGCGACCCTTGCCGCCGCCTTTGCCGCCCTTCTGCTTGGGCGCGCCGCTGCCTCCGCTGTCCCCGCCCTTGCTGCTACCGCCCGTAGCAACCCCCGCGAAGGAGGAGCGGCAAGAGGGGCTGGTACAGCAGGCGGTGGTGGAGGCGACGAGGGCAGTGGCCGCCGTGTTCTTCGCGTCGTTGGCGAGGCGCAGCTCTTTGAGGGAGAGCAGCTCGTGGGCACGCGTGAAGGGCGGAAGAACCGTGGCGTTGGCGATGTCGTCGGCGGTGGAGTCGAAGCGAGGGTTGAGGCCGCGCAGAAGGCTGAGAACGAGCTAGGAGTCGGTGATGGGGTTGCCGACCTGTCGAAGGGCAGCAGCCTTCGACTTGAGGCGCTGGCAGTACTCGTCGATGGTGGAGTCGCCCTGCTTGAGGGTGTGGAACTCCTCGAGCAGGAAGACAGCGCGGGAGGCCGTGTTGGTGCGGAACAGGGCCTCGATCGCGACCCAGAGTTGGCGCGCGGTCTGGTTCTCGTCGGTGATGGCGAGGTCAAGGATGGAGTCGTCGACGGTGCCGAAGATCCAGCTGCGCACGCAGCACTCCGCGACGTCCCAATCTAGGTTGTTGGGCTGCGGTGGCGTCGATGTGGCGGCGGAGGCTGAACTTGCCGCACAACGCCGTGAAGAACGACGCCCACTTGGAGTAGTTGCCGCCCTTCATGTCTAGGGTCACGGGAACGTGAGCCTTGACGTTGACGGTGGTGTAGGGGTGGACGACGATGGCATGTGTTGGTGCTGTAGGGAGCACAGGCGCGGAGGCGTCCGATCTGGCGGCGCCGGAGGAGGAGAGGCTCATGGCGGCGGCTCTGGATCAGATTGATCCAGGGGCGGCGGCCTGCTGGTGGGCGCGACGCAAGGGGATCGCGGCGTGAGGGAAGGACCGGCGCCCTAGGGTAGGGCGCGCAGGGAGGGGAGGGCTGCGCCCTAAGGTAGGACACAGAGAAGGGGGAGATGCGGCGCTAGGAGGCGGCGCCCTAGGGCAGAGAGGTGGGGCGAAGGGGGGAACCCTAGCGCAGGAGGGAGCGGAAGCGGAAGGCCGATCGTTGCCTTCTCTTAATACCATGTAGAAAGATAGAGAGAATAGGAAAACACCGCACACCCTATGCGGGGGGTGACCTCTCCGCATAGAGTGTGCGGTGTTTTCCTATTCCCTCTAGCTGGGTGCGTATACTTGAGGCCCATATTGGGCGTGTAGGCCCATATTGGGCGGCCTCAAGTATACGCACACAGCTATACACTCTATCATAGAGTAAACACTCTATCCTCCCACACGACAACTTCATTCTAAAAAAAAACAGTTATAGAGTTACTAGCATGATGAATGACGCCATGCTTTTGATTTTACCAGGAGGGAGGAAAAAAATTACCGAACCCAGGACCACCAGTCAGTCATTTTGGAATGGGCAGCTCTAAAAATTCTGCCATCCTCAGGACTGACGAAATCAACACAATCCTCCTATGCCACCCCACCCACCCCTGACGCCAATCATGACACCTCAACAGCAACCAGACCTCCACGGAACACCCGAATAAGCAAAAATATCTGAAAAAATAAACAGCCCCATATCCCCTCCACATGCTCGCACGCTAGCTCCGCCACTCTACACAGCTGTAAGATCCCCCATTCAATGGTTACATCACTGCTAGGCTGGAAAATGCAGGGCATCAAATGGCAGCACCTGAAAAGAAGCAAGGACCATGTTACATACATCGAGACATACAGCTTATTGTTCAAGTGCTCAGTGCTTAAGTAGGTCATACTGTGTTTCTATCGCCTGGCACTCTACACCATGGTGGCCTCACAACGCACTGCACGTTCCTCAGAATAGTCCACCGAAAAGAATACCAAAGAATCAAGGAGCTATGCACATCTTATGCAGTATTCAGGGCCTGCTGGAGCTGAGCGAATGCTGATGGATGGATCCTGCTTACGGCCGCATTGAATGCTGCATCCCCGTGGAGAGCTGCACATGCTTTCAAGTTCTCTCTTAGCAGATTCTCTAGCGATGCTTGTTTGATAGGATCTGAATCCTTTACCTGGTCAAGACAACTTTCAGAGACAGTGCCCTTACAGAGCTGTATTTGGAAATGAACAGTTAAGAAAAGCATGACATACTTGGCGCTTCCTCAACTCTTTGCTTGAAGTATTGGAATAACCTGAACCATCATTGCCTATCCAGGAAGAGCTTGTAATATCACCACTGCAATTGATTATATCAAGCATTACAGACAGATAGTATTGGCCTCACAGGTTTAGAAGAGCCAAAATCATATTAAAATGGAGTACAAAAGGATACCTAGTATCATCATTAGTCTTTACTTCACGGCTTCCTATTATGACAGTGGTGCAGACACTGCATTAAATCACATAGCTGATTAGTTAACGAGACAGATTTTGAGTTCCAGCTCAATACCAAAGCAACATCTTACCTTAATATGTCATCAAGTTTGTCGATGATCTGTGGTACCTGTAAGGTCAAAACTACTGAAAGAGCCATTGCGTACTCCTTCTGCTGTGTAGAATTTGCATCATCTACCTGTCCAATGACATAGGGCTTGTTAAAATAATGACACATAAACCACTGAACTCTTTCAGAATTTAGAAGATGTGAAAACATGTCACGATTATCAAAAGGTGAAGATGATAGAGGATGTAATCATTCTATCTCTGGACACATGCGTGATATTCTCTGAACAGAAATAGTTCCATTACAACATGACCATAATCAAAGTATCACCGGGTACAGATAAATGGAATGAAGAATATGTCAGATACACCATATGCGCAGCATGCTCTGAGCACATGTCCAAGTCAAATAATGTAAACGAAAGGGACATCACCAGCCAATAGAATTATGACAGGCATCGAATGATGTAGGTATCTCAATAACCAAAACGAGATGCCCAATTTGCAAAGGAAGCAACAGATCAGTAGTGGAGGATGTACCTTGTCGATCCACATATCAATTAAAGAAATAAGCAGATTATTGTTCACAGCAATCCCCGCTTGTTGGATGCTTGCCAAAAGGGGAGGTTCTGATAATAGTTGTGCTGAAAAGTTTGTGTTCATCACCAGAAGCCTGGCAAGAATAGCTCCAGAGGATGCACGGACAGCTGTCCTTGACGGGTTCTGCCCATCATCTTGACTCAAAGATATGAAGATAAGTTTCTAGAATTTGTCATGAATGGATAGGTCAGATTGGTGGAAATGATAATGTAATGGAATACAGAATCATTTGAGTATCCCAGACACAAGACCAACTCTAAAATTACCTGAAGAGCACTGGATATCAACGGTGGAGCTTCCAGAGGAAAGATCTGCACCAAGAAGCTTTTATTAGATCTCAGCAAAAAAGAAAAGAAAAGAAAAGAAAGCTAACCGCAACATACTGAAAATAGGGAAACAGGTCTGTACAATTCAACTAAAGGACATTATGGCTTGATAGGAATATAAAATGGCCATGGATTTATTAACGGCGCATTTATTCAGGACCAACAATTTCCTTGTAGTTTGAATCTATGAAATTATGGTTACCATAAATTTAATAAGGGGCGAATTAACTAGGCTCCCTCACATCGATATTGGCCGAACCACGACATCAACATAAGTATTTGGGAAATCAGAGTTGCTTCACTAGGGTGAAATATTAAACCTGAATAAGAAGATCAACAATAGGAAGTGAAGTGAGAAGTCCTTTGTCATTGACATTTCCAACAATAGTATCAATGATGTTCGCTAAACTTGCACCATGGCGTTTCAAAAATTCTGATCCACCGAAAATTGCGTAATCCTCAATTATTTTGATTGTAACCTGAAAAATTGAATAATTTGAGTGTCAAAGCAAACAGAATATGTACAAATCTGGAGACATGGCATGTAACCTGTAAACTGAAACATAACCCAAGTAAGAATAAGAGTGTCATGTGCTAACTGGTAACAAAAGCATAAGCAGCAACACTTGCAGCCTCCAAATGATATTCCCTAATTAATTACACAGATAAAAATAAATAAACATAATGGTAAGCTTAATTGGTGGTAAATGATCTTTTGAATTCATTGCATCTTTTGTGAATCACAAAGTAGATTAACTAATATGCTACAGATAGTTGCAGACTGGATTTACTCCCAAGGAAAGCACCGAACCCCATAAAAAAAGTAATGCATCAAACAAATGCAGTAAAAGGAACCAACTTACATGGAGTTAAATTAGTTCGGCATAGTCTTATGACATTTTAAATCAGATTGTACTTGCACAAAACACAATTCCTATTCTGAAAGAACCAAAAGAACACAATTCCTATTCTGAAAGAACACAATTCCATTCTTTTTTTTAGGGGTGGATGTTCTAACCTCCAGGTGGTCAAAGCTTCTATTCACAATGCCCACAAGGTAAGGGAATAAATCCAGAAGTTGAGGTACAATGGAAGGGGCATTTGAAAGGGTTGCTTCCCATAACTGCAGTATGAATTCTGAACATTAGAAGTTTGTGCACACACATGTTCTTGTGTGTATGTCAACTTGGCTAAGAATCACTTACCAGAACACTGTCTTCAAGAAGATTAAGAGCATCAGGACTGTCAATATTAACACCATTTTGGAGTATAGGAATAAGCACGTGGTAAGAAAGAGGTGACTGGAATCCAAGTGAAGAAACAAAAGTTCTCAGTGCCGTTAGCAATTGAATCTGTAGCAAACTTTCACCCGCAGATTCATTCCATATCTGGAAAAAAAAGAAAAAAAAAAGGCAACTAATAAATTTGAAACACAAAAGGGAATCATCACGTTATATGGATATTGAACTGATAAACTCCTCTAACGACCTAGCAGTCTTTTGTTTTAATCAGAATGCCCTGACCAACGTTTGGTATTGTGATGCTATATTACTTGTGTAGGAAAAAAAGGACAGACAGAAATTTTCTCACCAGCTGTCCTTGATAATAAATACTATTAAGGATAAATCTAATATAATGGAATGCTGTAATATTCGTCCATTTTCTATGACAGACAGCAACAGATATTGAAATCGTGATGCATAAACTGAAGAAATCATATCGCCCACGATGCTCACATTCTATCTCCCTTCTAGTGTAACATTAGCAAATGAGGGTATGTAAAAGCACTATGCGCATCTTTCCAACATAAATCTATGTCCTATTATTCTATGAACAGAGTACACCAAACAGGAAGCAGGATGTTCATCCCACTTAAATCTTTGAGCCATACCATCTGGAAAAATTGTGATAACTGACTTGCAAATGGAATAATCTTGTCCCCAGCATGTTCAAGAAGAACTGAAATGAAGTTCAACACTTGCACCTACAAACAAATAGGCAAAATTAGGTGATAAGAGGCAGGGAGGGCAAGACTTGAAAATTCATGAAAATAGCAGTACAAGATTTAGTGTGCAACAAGTACATGCTACCAGCTAAAGTGTCACGTGACCATTCATTGCTTCCTGATAGTCAATACCATGTTAAGTCAGGATTCCTAACTAACTTATTCAGCATGAGCATGGTATAAAATAATAGCTCAATATGAAATTTAAATGGGTAAAGGGGGCATCAGATTAAAAAGAATCTGCAGGAGATTTTTTTTTGCAATATTTACATACAAACCTTTGAATCAAATTCTTGTACGTCTTCTATCAACTTGAAACTCATTGTCCAACATGTAGGAAGACATTCAAACAAATCTAGTTCCGAAAAACTAGATTCTTGGAAAAGATAACACAGAGAAGAGCATGCTGCTAGCTGAATATTGGAAAGGATGAACAAGTTATTCAAACAATAGTCATACAGGTATGCACTCATAATGTCAAGGGATAGCAGAGGTTGATGTAGAACATACCCTAACAGCTATGTCATTATCCTGCAGCAATCCAACCAAAGCGTGGTAGACCAATTTCCGAGTGTCACCCTTGATCTAGAGAGCAACAAATGTTAGAGACTAAAGATAAGACATAGCAAACTGTAACCTACACACTGTGCAGAAACAAAACTATATCACATTTCACTTTTCTGAAATAATTTTAAAGAAAATGAACCTCAGAAATCCATTGCCCAAGTAGCAATGCAATTTTTCTACGAATGATACGCATATTGGGGTGATGATTTGAAACTTCAATAGATAGAGATCCATGGAACCTGTAGAAAAGACGGGGGGACAAAACCAACGAATACAGTGACTTAGAATCCACTATGTCCATTGATAATCCTCAGTCAATAAGCAAACAAAAGATAGTAACATGCAAATATGTAAGAAAATTTGCAAACACCACCACAAATACTGGTATTATTTTCACTAAAATAACTCATAGAATTACAAAGATCAAAATTTAGTTGCTCCTGAACTTACCATTCATTAAAATTGAGGTAGTTCGAAAGTTCATAATAAACATGCCCAGCAGCTGTATATGCAGCATCCTTTAAAAGCATTCCAGCAGTAACATCAGTTTCTTGTGGTGGAGAAACAGCCATAGCTTCGCGAAGAACAGAAACAACAACTGGAGCTAGAAGCTGGCACAACACAGATTATATGAGCATTAAAGCATTCATTAGACACAACAAACATTTAAATGCACTTGTGCACACCTCTCGATACTTCTCGAAGATAACAATGAAGAGGGCTTCAGCACATGGCCGCTTTTTCTCAGTCCACTGAACCAAATTCTGCTCATGGTGGAAGGACTCAGGATTCTCTGACCATTCTTCCAAATCTTTTGCTGTGTAAATGAAGTATCTGAACAAGAATTGGAAACTTTCAATGTACTAGAAGACCAGAAAAAACGAAATTGATATGAAAGCACAAAACAGATAAAAAGAGATCATTCAGTCTCAGGTGCGAATATATATTGGATGTAATGTGAACACTAGAAAACATACAAAATAGGTACCATTCGATATATAGCCTGTTCTACTGGTATTATACTACAGATGGATTCATTAAGCAGGATACCAGTGCACCAATGAAAAGTGAAGAATATAAAAACATTGCTTGCCATATGGTGTGCTCAGTTGCATGTTCAGTAGTAAGGCATATTTTTCTCAGTTAATAACAAGAGAGAAGTCATATTATTATAGTACTTAAACTTGACAAGATTCATTGTATGCTTTCCAAAGAATAAAAAAACTACCTCCTTACTAAAATGTTGCAAAGCAACACGACTCGATCACCAGGCAAAACAACCTTCAGCATGTCACTAGCCACTGCAGCAAAGTTTTTCTTTCTTTGCTCCAGACTTAAAGGCTGTGCATTTTCATTGATCACCCTCCCTGTGGGACTTGGTCTGTATTCTTTGCACTCCAATACTGATTTAACCAAAACCATGCTTTGTATAAGAAACTCCTCAAAAGATGTGCCAGCCTGTTCAGGATTTGTAATCATGTTTAAGCAGAAGTCAACTGTAGCTGGAAGCACAGTTTGGTGAACAAAAGAATATGGATGTCTGCCATGTAAGGTAACAAGGACTTTCATCAACTTAATGCATGCTCTTTTTGCAAAGTCCCATAATTTAGCTTGCTTGTCTTTAAAGGAGTCATCTGTAAAGTAAGAAACAACAGCAAACAATTCACTTGTGTGATCCAAGAAAAGAGGTTAACGAGGGCTATTTACAAACAAGACTACAATATTGCCCTCTGAGTTTTCTGGATATTATAATTGAAAGGTCAATAGCATCTATAGCCAAGTCAATAGCTATGCAAGATAATGAAAAGATATCACAAAACAATAATGCCTAAATTTGAAATATATTATCTAGTGGTACACCATAACTTGATGAAGTCAAAGCATGATCAGAGCAATTCCTGGGTATTAGAATTGTTGCCAAAGTGAAACAACAAAGGAAAAAGGGGGAAGGTCAGGAAAGATCACGAGTAAAATATGTAACTTACAATATGGGAGGAGGGATTTAATGGCTGTCAAAACCGTCGGACAAACTTCCCTGACCTGCCACACCTCCTACAAAGCACAAAAGCTAGTTGCAAATCTTTGCTTCTGGAACAGCTTATGGACATCAGTAGCAGTAACACTATGAGCAGAACAGATAATCAGCATACCTGTGCAGTTCTTGAGTCACTAGCATAACCTGAAAAAATTAATTGTCGAATGATCTTCAAGCAGAGCAACCACCGGTCGCAAATCAAAATAAGGTCGTTTGATTGCTCCAAAATGGAATCCATGTCACTTCGTTGCGAGAGCATAGAAAGATTCTGTAATATAGTCTGCACATCGCTCTTCCAAAGGTTCCAGGTGTACTCAAACAAGTGGCCAGTGATCTATATAGGAAACAAGATGTGTAAGAACATGCCCATGCTGCTTTGTTTGCAAATAATACTTTAACATTCAAGTAAGTATATGATTACAATAAATAGGATTATTAAAAACAAGTAGCAAGAATTCACAATTAAGAGAATGATGGCACATAGTGGATGCTATGAAATATGGTAGACATGTTTATTGATTAGTTCAAGAATAATTTGACAATAGTGGAAGGCTTATAACAATCCCACTTGGTAATCCCATGAGATGCCTTGACAAGCTCAATGATGGAAAAAAAAACAGATTTAACATGCATCTGCTATGTTGTGTCTCATGCATTATGGGGCATTGGCAACAAGCATTATGATAAGACATGCATTATGGGGCATTGGCAACAAGCATTATGATAAGACGATCTATTCTTTTATTAAAAAACGAAAATATCAATAAGTAAAACACAAGCACACCTGAGCACCAATATATATGGATAAGTAGATTCTAGATAATGAAATTACCTCTGCATAATTCTTCTGATCCACGGCAAGCCGTTTAGTTGAAAGCTCCTTTAAAGTTCGAAAGAGGACCATAAACACGCGATGTGAAGCAAGAACATCAGCAGATTGCAGTTGTTGTGCCAATACAGATAGAAGGTCTGGCCTGATTGACATGATGTGAGGAACCATTGCGGCCTTGAATGGCAAATTCGACTATGTGCAGGATAGATGATAGTAGTTGTGTACAAGATAGCTGATAGTAGTTTTGTGTCATAAATACATACCACTCTTTTGGGTAATCCAAGCGCGCAATCTTGGATATTAGTACAGCTAGCTGCAGTGCAATCTACATTGCAGCATTTAGAGAGAGAGAGAGAGAGAGAAATAGTGTCATCAACACACATTGCATGCATTTACCATTCGTACGACTGAAACGGGGTGCATATTATCTAGTGCACACCTGGCTATTCTCCTCACGAATGTTTAGCAGAAGATTTTTCCGAAGGTGGTCCTTCTCCTCATTGCTAATTCCACTGCACCAAAGAATCTAACCTGGTAAGTGAGATGCCAAAAACTATTAACACGTAGCTGATGAAGTGTGTCATTGATGCTTTGCAATATCAAATCATCAGAGTAAACATCCGAGCAGAAAAACTATTTCAGAAATGTAGTGTTTGGGTTAAAAACAAATCCAAAGAAGCATTTATTCCATGATGAAAAGGTGATTCTGATTCAGATCTAGTCAATATGGATGTAGAAGCTTAGGACAGCTCTTGAGACCAGTTATTACTGTTCCATGAGTGAATGAATTTAAGTTAGAATTGCCAGTCACTCTAACAAATGGCAATGGGTTTAAACAATTAATAATTGATACAATATTGAAAGATGCTGCGGGCGAAAACAACTAGAACAGTGAGCTTAGGCAGAGCCTCTGGGACAGCGCCATGGTGTTGTCAAGAACAAAATACCCTGCCTGCCCACTCACTAAACCTTGCAGACAGGCTTTGAAGCACCGATATGAATGAGTTAATTAACGAAACGGGGAGAGTGGGGTAGCGGGGCTGACTAGGAATCGCGGCGATGCCGCCAGTAGCGGTTGATACAGTTCTTAAAATAGACCGTGGCAAGGAGGCGCACATCCTGGCGACAAGCCAATCCCCTCGCCGAAATGATCTCCTGAGAAGCAGCAAACCAGATAATCAGGCCGCTGGGTGTTGATGCAGGCAGGTGCCCCGTAGATCGGGCAGTCGGAGGCGAGGGGGCCAAGCCCTAGAGGAACCGAGGATGCGATGTGCTGGGGAGGTGGAATGGGGTTACCAGGAGGCAGGAGCAGAAACCCGGGCGGGTCTCGCACTGCGCGAGAGCTGCCTCCGCCGGGCGGCGCGCAGCCTCGTCGGCGCTGAGCGAGTTGACGAGGACGGCGTACATGGTCGGCACATCGCCGGCGGAGAGAGCCATCCCGCGCCGGCGGGTGATAAGGCGGCGGCAATAGTAGGAAGAGGCGGCGGCGGCGGCGGCGGTGGCAGCACGGGGCGATCGGAGAAGATGTCGGGGACTGCCGAGGAGGAGGTTTTTGCAAAGCAATGCAAAGAGGGGAGAAGAAAGTTGCAAGTCGGCCGCAAACAGCCGGCCCACACATATGCCAGCAAATTCCCCCCATGAATACTGTAGTATTTTGCTTTCGCCTAATTGCAATGGCCTCATTTGTAGTGCTAAAAAAACTAACAGAGGATAGAAAATAACTAATAGAATCATGGCAACGTATCAGGTGCAAACCAATCTCTCCGTGCAAACTATGAAAATTTCAATCTAGGTCATCGGATCAACATCTAAAGAGCATGGAGGATTGGATAATTTTATAATCTGGACCCGCCTTTGGATTGGACAATCACACTTTTGCAAATCCTCCCCTCTCACCACCCTGCGCTCCTCCCCTTGGATGTTGATTTGATGGTTCAGATTGAAGTTTTTATAATTTGCACGAAAAAATTGGTTTGCACCTAATATGTTCCCTAAAATCATAGCCTAGTCACACAGGCTAACAGGCAAGCATCTTCAACTAAACCCATATATTAAATAAATGTTCAGCTGGTGTAAATTTGTTGTGAGAGAAAAATACTGCTGGCTAGTTGGTGCTGGTTGCGGGTGCTGATTTGGTGAGAAAAAAAATACTACTGGCTGGTTGGCTGACAAGTCATCCGAACATAATGAAGGTAACAATGAAAGGATTAGCTCTTACATAATTACAAAATAAGCAAACACGCATGCAAATAAATCACCAAACCTGGGAGCTCAAGTCCAAAAGGCAAGCAGGCAAGAACGACATTCCCATGAAGTTGCGGTGTCCGTGCATCGCGAGCATGGTGTAACGGCCAAGGGACTGAACCTGTTCGCGAGCCACACAGATGGATGGAGATGAAAAGAACGGGGCATGGGCATGGGCATGTCAACAAGCCTGGCAGGGCGCGCGCGGATGCCAAGGGGACTGGTTTTTATTAGTAATAGGTGACTCCCCGCGCATTGCTGTGGGATTTGAGAGAGTTTTTTGATAAATTATGATAAAAATATAATAATTCATTAAATAAAACGTTATGGATAAGTGAGAGCTCTCTTGCCAGTTTATAAAAAAAAATATAATAGTAAATCTCGAGATCATCCATGTATTTTAAGGTATTAGGAATTTGATAGCATGGTGTTTCTTGTCACCTGTCAATGTGTTGAGTTGTGAATCACAAAGCTACTCCCTCCGTTATAAATCATAATTCATAATTTTATCCAAAGCCAAATTGTTGTAGCTTTGATCAAGTTTCTAGGAAAATATTATAACATTTATAGTACCAAATAAGTACACTATTATCAAGACATACTTCATGATTAAACAAATGATACCAATAGGTGATACCCCACGCGTTGCTGCGGGATTTCTTAAACAAAATTTTAAGGTGAAATTTGAAAGTAGAAACATTAAGGTGATTGCTGTGACGGCTCAGGTTTTTAAATATCCACTTCAGGGTAATTAGCATCAAATCATGCATCATTAAATAGGAAATATTGAATTAATGCATGTGTATGCATGAATGTCTATGTGTATGTGTGTCTGTGTGCATTTGAAAACAGGAGAGAAAACTTAAATAATTTCTAAAATGATGTAAGTTTGCATCTGAAATTGAATTGACATATCACTAACATCATAATAAACCAAAGTCCAGTTAATGTCAAGGGGAGAAAATAAAATTTTACACATAAAATGACGAGTGCTCCAAATCAAAGTTTTTAAATGTTTAAAATATCTTTCAAATTGAAACAAACAAGTTTTAAAAAGGAATTTTAAATTGTTGATCAAATAGATTGTTGCATAAAACCAAAGTTACAGAGTTTTAAATTGCGAACAACTTTTGTGTTCAAAGTTTTTCGAGTTTCTACACAAAAATGGAAGAAAAAGTTGATATCCGAAGCGTATACAACATTTTCGAATTCATTCAAGTTTCAACTTTTATCTTTCAAACCAGTGTTCAAATGAAAAAGTGCCTAAAACAAAAGTTGTTGATCTCGAAATTTTGAACAACTTTGGTATTCAAAAGTTTTTCATTTGAGGCCATGAAAGTAGAGAAAAATTGAGTTTACAAAAGGAAATTTTGAACTTTGCTTTATTTACCGTTTTGCCCCCAACTCCATCTCTCTTCTCCCTCCTCTGTTTTCCTGCGCCCCGTCCACGGCGCCGTTGTACGCCGGCGCCGGCGCCACCTGGCCGCCCCACGCGTCACGCCCTCGACCAAATTCACCCCGGTTCCTCCTCGATGTTTCTCGACCTTGCCACGCGGCGCCGTCTCCCAATGCGCACGCCGAGGTCGGCCGCGCGAAGCGCCACGGCGACGACGTGCCGAGCCGGCCTACCTGCGCCTCATCCCTCTGCCCGGCTCTCCTCCCTCCCATTTGCTTCACAAGCAAGCCTCCTACCTCCCCCTCTACTCCCCTCCCTGCTCCGAGCGCCAGGCCGAGCTTCCCACGGCGTCCAGAGCCGCCGCCGCCCACCATGGCCGCCGCCGCCCCGTAGGTCGCCGCGGAGCCCCCTCCTCCGCCCTTCCTCGCGCCCAACGGACCCCACAGCAACCTCCCCTGCCCTCCACCGGTGCTCCCCGACCCGCTCATCGTCGCCCACGACCGCCGGACGATCGCGGCCGCCGCTCATCGCCGCCGCTGGAGCCCCTTCTCCGCGGAGGAGCCGCCTCCGGCCCACCCGAGCCACCCCTAGGTTCCTCTCGCTCTCCTCTTGCCTCTCCCCCACCGGGCCCTCGCCGCTGGCAGCCACAGGCGTCGGATTCCGGCCGCCCGCCGCCTCCCCTGCTCCAAAGTCCGGCCAGGGGCATATCTGCGAGGAAATTACTTCTTCCAGGGGCCTCTGCGCAAAAAGAGATCTTTTTCCTTTTTGTTTTCCAAAGTAGTGAACTTGTAAAATCGATATAAATTCGTAGAAAAATCGATAAAATGCAAACTCAATTGATATGAGTTCCTTGTTACTATATCTACAACTTTCATTACATGCACATATTTATTTTCTGTCTATATTTTAATCTAGGAAAAAGATTAGATTACATAGACTATAATTATTCTAGGAGTTCTACTCAGCATTTATGGATGATTTTAGGCTGGTAGCTACTTCATGCCATGCTTAGATTTGTGTAAAAATTTGAGCACCAGTTAACACCTGTAACTAGATGAAACCCTAGTCTTGGCTAGATCTAGTAGAATAATTTACTTCTTATTTCTGGATGTTCTGTTATAGATACATGTATGAAAATTTTTCTGTGTACTTAGAATACAATATGAACACCGTTGTCCAAGTTTCGTTATTTTTAGATTTGTGTAGTAAGCTCTGTGATTTAATCCTTAAAAATGGTGCTATATTGTGATAAATAGTTGTTGCATTTGGAAAAATCTAAAACTTTTGTCATTTCTTAGTCTTCAGAAGATAAGCTAGAATACAAACTTTGAGGGCCAAAAACACTTTGTAACTCTATGTACTAATTAGTCTTGTTATATGTGAGTTAAATTTGTCAATTTTATTACTCCAGTATTATGTCTATAAAAATTTTGGTAAAATTACAGTGTATTTATAATTGTATGTAGACATCTCTGTAAAAATGTGAGATTCAGAACTATTGTATTTTAATCTGTGTAAATTTATCTTGATTCTAGCATGTGATATTTTTGAGTATTTTTCATGTGTCCATATTTTACTATTTTTGCCTGAAATTTTTACTGCAAGTTGCTGATCTGATGTACTACCTTGTGTAAATTTTGTAGTTGCAGAAACTATTTCTAACTTTTAAAGTAAAATAGTTAAATAACATCAAGTATGTTAATCCGAAATAAAAGCCGCCATCCCAATTCATTTTATGAAGTAAAGTAAATCTGAAAACTACTCTATAAATGACTGACCAGTGAGTAGAAAATGAAATGGTTGTTTTCTTGACTTGAGTTTTATTGGACTACAACTTTATCGTGCAGGAAAAATAATAACACCTAAATCGCTAAACAACTCGAAGCTTTGCATTCATACATATGCATTGTTGCATTTCATTTAGGTACGATAGATGAATCACGTGAAGGATGTGACGTTGGAGCCGAGCCAGAAGACGGTGAATGGTGGACACATCTAGAAGATGGATGGATGGATCCCGATGTGCATGACCGAAGGAAGATGCTCGCCGAGCAGTTGTTCTCTAACTAACACTGACCTAGTGTTATTCCCAGGCAAGCCCCGAAGCATGTCCTATATATTTTAAATTTATGCAAATTATTATTATTCCTATCTACTTGCGCATTTAAGTTTACAGGAGTTGCTTGGGACCTTAGATGCATGATCATAGGTACCTATGTTTGAATACTAGTATGTGTAGGTCGCTAGTTGGCTAGGCTAATGGTTCGGTAGAAGTCGAGTGATTTTCTGTCACTCGCGAGAATTATAGGAATCGAATGTTTATTACATGCTGCAACTATAAGGCTCACGGGCGGGGCTGTGGTACTTGTGATGCCCCGTCTATTTAGTGAAAAATGATAAGGCTGCAGTGTGTGGTAGTGGTGGTTAAGCTTTTGAATGTACTAACCACATGCCGAGAAATATGGTAATCGGTAAGCTTAAGTACCTGATCGGCCCGGCGAGTGGACTTCTCCCTCACCCTCTTTGAATGTTGTTCTCATGCGGCCACATGCGGGGTGCAAGAAGGTTCACGACGCGACATACTGTGGCGTGGATTCTTGTAGTCAAGGTGGGTGACCCTGATCCACAACCCGGAAAGAAAGGGGAAAAGTCGCGTGGGCGAAGCGAGACGTCGATCCCCATGCATGTGTGTTAGGTCTGCCTGGCCAGGTTAACAAATTCGATTTGAATCATCCGCCTCTCACGGATATTGGGACTGCTTAACCCTTTTGCCACATAGAGTAAGAAGTGAAAGATGATGATGATGAATAAGGTTAGTTGGATGATGAAAGATAATTGTTTCCACCATGTATGCTATTGGATAGATGCTCACCTAGAATGGTTAATTGAACTAGAACCTGAAAGCTAAAATATGAAATTAAGGATCTACTCTTTACTGCTTTTCGGCAAACAAACCCCTCAAGCCAAAAGCCTTGCATGTCTAGATAAATGGCTAAATATACCCTTAGTCGGGTAAGCCTTGCTGAGTATTAGTATACTCAGCCTTGCTTGTGGCTTTGTTTTTCAGGTGGTACATCTGAGGATGTGGCTGACGTCATGTACGGGCTTCATCATGACGTCTTGTTTCGACGCTAGACTATCGTTCGTTTTTTTCCGTCAAACTTGAACTCTATTGTACTTTTATAAATTCAAACTCAGTTTGTAACAATAATTCAGTTTCATACTCTATTCTGTAAAATTTGTGGAATGTTGCAATCTCTGGACTGCTTTGTCGATCCTGTTTCAAGTGGTTTAATCGGGATTTTACCCGACAGCACTGCCGGATTACTCCGTTTTAAGTGCGTGTTAACCCTGGTTGCCGTTTCGGTGATGGTTAGCGCACTTAAGCCGGATTAATTTAGGCGGGGATGCCACAATTGCATGGCAACATTCACAGAAAATCGGCGAAAAACATAGTGGGTTTTAATTGCATGTGATAGTGCATTGTTGAGGTGGACAATTTGCATGTTGAGAGAAATCTCTAGTGGGGACCAACTATATAGGTTTTATAGATTTACCGTTCAGTCCTAATAATAGGTTATAGTTCGTAGATGGTCTTTCAGTTTGTATTATTATTATCGCCATAAATTAACAGGGTTAATTAATGGGCCGCGAGTGAGTTGGGCTTAATGAAGAAATTGAAGGAGGCTTACGAATCGGCTCCTGCGTGAGCATTTGGGCCATGTATCCTTAGATTTAGTTCAGATTAAGTTAGAGATAGAGTCCGATATGGACACGTAAGTTTAGATTGTTTTCCAAGTCTCCGGACTATAAATATGTACCCTATGATATTTGTAAAAAGGAGAATGTCATCACGTTTGCAAACAACAACTCTCGGCGCACCGCCACCCCTAATTCTAGGATTTCATCCAAGTAAGCGCCATGCTGCCCTGATCGCTTCTTGCGATCAGGGCAGCGTTGTTCTTGCTTTTACCTTGGTATTACTCATACTGAAGCATTTTTTATAGCGAGTAGTGCTAGTTATCCTGATTTTCGTAGCATGATCTTTAGTAGATTCATCGTGCTTTTATTGTTTATCATCTACGAACATCATGTCATCTCTGCACGATCATATTTTAATCTTAAACTAATTCTTGTTGTATGGAATTAGTCGCGTAGAGATGACACCCTGCTTCTTTTCCATCTATTAGATCTAATCTGTTATGGTTTGTTCTTATATTTAAGAATCGGCGTAATATCTGCTAGGTTAGGCCTTGCAAACGGGTTGGATGATCCGGTGACGTATTAGATGCTTTGCCTTAGTCTTAACAGGGAATTGATCTGGGAATCGGCTTTCGCTTGTTCATAGGCCTCTATTCTGGTTAAGGTTTAGTTATTTATTACGCTCATTAGGCCTAATTACGTGTAGGATGTTCCGATCTAGTAGTGAAGCTTTTACCGTCGTGGATTAGATTAGCTAGATTCAATTGAAGCAGCTTTATAGTTATTTGCTTTATTCATTACCATCTGGATATGCAGATCCAATCTGACACCGGGACTCGATCGGCTCTTTAAAGCCGATGCAAGAGTCGTCCCGGGGAGCCGACAACGGCTCGGACTAATGTTTACACGTGTCTGTGCTTATAGGCAAATCGTCGCAAGCACGTTCGCACCTTCCTGATCGGATATAGGTCAGGTGGCACGCCCTACGTCTTAGCAAGCCGCGGCGTGTGCCAGGATTGCGGGCCGTTGACGAGGGAGCAGTGCCTGCCAGCGCCGCGGTGACCTCCCGGCGATTCGTGTTGCCTGTCGCTACTCGCCGGTGGGTTTTGACCGGCAACACATTATGGCAGGCCCGGTGGGACCCTCATCAGCAACAACGCCCACCGCAGAGATGACAGGACCTCAGGACCAAGCACCGATTCCGCCGGTCACCAAACCTGTCATGTATGAAGAGCTGACTCCAGAACACAAGCAAAAATATGATGAGGTCAAAGCTCAGTTCGAAGCCGATCTCATCGGCTCTTTCGAGAGGACCCGCAACCACGGCATCAGGTGGAAGGGGTTCTCACCCGAAGGCGCTCTCGACAATGTTGACCTATCTGTACCATCAGAGGAGCGCACCAGAGCCATGCGCTAGGAGATGAACTACATGGTGGCTCACACGCTTCATCGGCACTCAGAAAGCCTGGTGAACGAGCTCGAGCGTGTGGCACATCGTGTCGTCCAGGAGGTGATCAAGAACCAGTACTCCCCATCAGGACCAATCCTAGGAAGTCACAGGGGGGAGGCCTCACTTCATTCTAGGCCACCAGTATCGTACTCGCTCACGGCCCCAGGACCGCAAGGTTCGCGATCTACGTCGTCTACAAGATCGTCGGTGACCTTGGAGAAGGCCAGTTCCTGAACGAGCCGCCTAAGGAGATCCCGCACGGCTACACGTGCGTGTACATACCTGACAGCATCATTCCAACGCGCGCGGGACATCTGGCGGGTACAGGAGCTTCAGGAGCAGATGCAGAGAAACAGGCATGGCTAGCGAAGTATGCTACCGGGCCGAGTGCTGAGCCCTCGGCCCCAGGAGTTCTGAGTGTGGAGCAGGTCGGTGCAATATTAAGGGACCAGTTGGGCATCCTGCCCAAGAGAAAGGCGATCGGCTATTCTAAGCCGTATCCAAGTGATTACGACTTGATCCCGTTGCCACCCAAGTATCGGCTCCCGGAGTTCACCAAGTTCAGCGGGTCAGAAGGGGCCAGCTCTATCGAGCATGTGAGCCGATACCTAACGCAGCTCGGGATGATCTCAGTATCAGATCCTCTGAGGGTCCGTTTCTTTTCCCAGTCTCTCACGGGTTCAGCCTTTGGGTGGTATACGTCACTGCCTCCATATTCGATCCGGACTTGGAGGTAGCTGGAAGATCAGTTCCACACCCAGTATCATTCAGAGGCTGCTGAAGCCGGGATTACTGACCTCGCCCAAGTCAAGCAGAAGCGAGGGGAAAGTGTGTCGGAGTACGTGCAGCACTTCAGAGAAGTTAAGAATCGATGCTACTCATCGCGCATCATAGAGAAAGAGGCAGTCGATTTGGCAGTTTTGGGGCTCGCTAAGCCGATCAAGGATATGGCTTTTCAGTTGGAATTCACTTCTCTTGCGCACATGGTGCAGCAGCTCACGGCATATGAACACTATCATCCGAAGCTGTACCAGGAAAAATTCAAGCGCCATGTAAACATGGCCCAAGCAGATGATTCCGATGATTCTGGCGGGCAACAAGAAGCAGCGGCAGAATGGACCCGGGGGGCAAACAACGTCCCGTGCAAGTGGGTCAAACAGAAGGGGCTTGTGAAGGGCTTTGACTTTGACGTGGCCAAGGCAGAGCAGCTATTCGACTTACAGCTCAAGGAAAAGCATTTGAAGCTCCCATAGAATCACAAGCTGCCAATGGCACAAGAGCTGTAGGGGAGGCTGTACTGCAAGTGGCACCACTCGTTCACCCATGCCACGAATGATTGCAAGGAGCTGCGTCGGCAGATCCAATCGGCGATCGAGCAAGGCCGATTAATTCTGGACCAACACACGATGAAGGTGGACAGTCAACCATTCCCACAAGCTAACATAGTGGAGCTGTCAGATTTTGGACCTAAGAGCTAGAATTTGGCGTTCCAGATTAACATGGCGGGACCCATGCGCCACCGTGACGAGCAGAGGAAAGAGGCCACTTTTGGCAAATGGCCCCAGGATGAAGACGAGCCGGAGCAGCGACATGTTACTGAAGAACAAGTGCGTCACGTCCGCAATCAACTCCCAGCTTCCAATTGGCTTCTGGAAAAATACCAGTATTAGTACAAGTTGCGCCGCCGATATGAATCAGAAGAGGAGGAGTATGAGCACCGCACAGGGAGGACGCTGGGGAGGCGCCAGGCTATACGCGACCACTTGCATTGCCCATTCTTCAGGTATTGTTGGAATTTCGGCATAAGCCGATTGCCTACTATTGATGATTGCATGGAGTGCAGGCCTCGGGGACGCCAGCCAGGCGAGACGTCGGTGTTCCAGCGCTTGGGGCCCAAAGCACATCACGGCGACCATATTGAGCGGCCATCCAGGGATGATCTTGAGCTAGAAGGGGAAGATAAGTACCATTGTCCACGATGGTGTCCTAATGGGCTCAGCCGCTCACAGAAGCGCAGGGTGCAGCGCTTACGCAATCTCGAGGAGGCAGAAGCAAGGTACCTCGACGTGCTGAGGAAAGCGCGTCCGGATCTCGCGAAACAAGTCAGACACCCACGAAGGGTGGAAAGGCGCCCTCCAAGGAGGGAGTGGCGCCCCAAGCAGCCAAGAGCTGATGAAAAGCCATCGGTCGATGTGAATATGGTGTTCGTGCTCCCGTCGGAGTTTCGGGCACCCCAACCGGAGGAATTGGCCGTCGCGCAGCTGGATCTTGGCCCACACCCGATCATCTTCGAGAAGCCCAAGGAGAAAAGCTACAAGCACCTGAACGGATTATATCTCAAGGGCTTCATCGACGGCAAGCCTATGACCAGGATGTTGGTCGACACTAGCGCCGCGGTCAATCTAATGTCGTACTCAGTACTGCGCCGATTGGGTCGTTCTGCTGCTGATCTTATCAAGACCAACATGATGCTTAATGATTTCAACAGCCAGCCGTCGGAGGCACAGGGCGTCCTCAATGTGGAGTTGACAGTTGGCCGCAAGACCGTCCCAACCTCGTTCTTCATCATCAACAGTAAGAGTACGTACACAGTGCTGCTTGGGAGGGATTGGATTCACGCCAATTGTTGTGTTCCTTCCACGATGCACCAATGTTTGGTCCAATGGGATGGCGATGAAGTGGAGGTGGTCCGTGCAGATGACTCCAGCGAGGTTTCACTCGCAGACATGAATGCCTGGGACGCTGAAGGGCAAGAACCGATTTCAGGGATCGCGCTGGAAGACTGTGATCGGATCGAAGCGACAAAAAACGGATTAAGGCTGGTCTTATCCACTGGCCTCACAGAATAAATACATCCTGGCACACTACGGGGCCTAGTAGGTTTAGAGAGGCCGGTCCCGGCGACCGGCCCCAAAAAATAGACAATTCTAGTTTAGAGTCGAAACTGTTACATTGTGGATAGACCTTAGCCTGCTCTGGCAGTTGGTTAGTTAATGAGCATTCAGTTTCGAGGGGTAATATAGAGACGGCCGGCCCGTGTGGTCGGCTGAAAATTTTCTTTTGTCATCTTCCCGTGTTTGCTGTCGACGTGGCAGATGATGACGAGTCGCCTGCGTCCACAGTTGATTTTACAGGCAACGGCAAGTTGGGATACGGGTTTACATCAGCTGACGATTTGGAGGAAGTTGATATTGGTCCCAGGGATAAGCCGCGACCAACATTTATCAGCAAGAAGCTAGACCCGAGCCTGCGTGAGCCGATGATAGCACTGTTGAGGGAATACCAGGATTGTTTCGCGTGGGATTATACTGAAATGCCTGGTCTGGATAGAAGCATCATCGAACATCGACTCCCGCTTAAGAAAGGATTTCGGCCATTTCAACAACGAGCAAGGCAGATGAAGGCTGACGTCCTGGAGGAGGTCAAGAAAGAGGTGCAAAAGATGTTGGACGCATGGTTCATCAGGCCATGTAGGTATGCAGAATGGATCTCCAGTGTGGTCCCTGTACAGAAGAAGGATGGCCGATGGAGAGTTTGCGTGGATTTCAGAGACCTCAACAGAGCGACGCCAAAGGACGAATATCCGATGCCCGTGGCAGAAACATTGATCAACGCCGCTGTCGGTTACAAAATGCTGAGCTTTATGGATGGTAACGCCGGCTACAACCAGATCTTCATGGCCCTAGAGGATATAAGCAAGACCGCGTTCAGAGTACCAGGTGCGGTCGGCTTGTTCGAATACTTGGTTATGACCTTTGGATTGAAAAATACCGATGCAACGTATCAACGCGCCATGAATTATATTTTTCATGATCTCATCGGCAAGCTGGTAGAAATCTACAGTGATGATGTCGTGGTCAAGTCCACATCGGCTGGGGGCATCTGGAAGATTTGCGTAAAGTTTTGGAACGGACTCGGAAGTTTGGGCTCAAAATGAACCCAAAGAAATGTGCATTTGGCGTATCAGCCGGTCAGTTCTTAGGATTCTTGGTACATGATCGGCAAAGGCAATGAAGCTGCCTACTACGAAGGAGTCACAGAAGCTCATCGGCTTAAAGAGTCAGGAGGCGGTAAAGGCAATGAAGCTGCCTACTACGAAGGAGTCACAGAAGCTCATCGGCAAAATCAACTTTGTCAGACGATTTATCTCCAATCTGTCTGGGCGTATTGAGCCGTTCATGGGTCTGGTGAAGATCAAGTCCGAGGATGAGTTTCACTGGGGGGCAGAGCAGTAGCAAGCTTTCGACGAAATCAAAGAATACTTGTCGAAGCCTCTAGTTTTGGTTCCTCCACAACAGGACAGGCCTTTCTACGTGTACCTGTCCGTGGGTGACACTTCCATCGCCTCGGTTCTGATTCAGAAACATGACGATCAGGAGAGGGTTGTCTTCGACCTCAGCAGACGCATGTTGGACGCCGAGACCAGGTATCCTGAGATTGAAAAGCTTTGCCTTTGTTTATTCTTTACATGTACAAAGCTTCGACATATTTTGCTCTCGGCGGAAACGATCGTCATATGTAAATCGGATGTCATCAAGCATATGTTGTCAGCTCCTATTCTAAAAGGCCGACTGGGAAAATGGATGTTTGCATTGTCAGAATTCGATATCCGATATCAACCTGCAAAGGCAGTCAAGGGGCAGGCACTGGCCGATCTCATTGCAGACAGGGTCAACACTGACGTGTCTGCACTTTTTGTACGTGCCTGGGCCATGTTTTTCGATGGATTGGCTTGTGATGATGGGTGCGGTGTAGGAATTCTTTTGGTATCGCCTCGTGGGGCGACTTATTCTTTTTCCATCAGGATGACTACTCCATGCACCAATAATTTAGCAGAGTATGAGGCCGTTCGCAAAGGGATGGAATTACTTCTGGAAGCTGGTGCAGAAGCAGTGGAAATATTTGGAGATTCGAAACTGCTGATTTCTCAGCTCACGGAAGAATATAAATGTGAGAGCGAGGCTTTTTTTCCGATATGGATGCAGTGCCGTGAGTTGATGTCACAATTCAGATACATTAATTTCCACTGTATACGAAGGACTTTGAATAGTGAAGCCAATGACTTGGCACATATGGCTTCCAGATACAAGGAAACAGCTGATGGGGTCGATGTAGAGGTTCAGTTTCTAGAACCTGGAGACTGGAGAGCCGATATCTTCAATTATTTGAAGGATTCGGCTCGGGGGGCACCCAGAAGGATAAGACTCAAAGCTATGAAGTATGTTCTGATAGGGGACAATATGTTCTACAGGACTTTGGAAGGACTGCTGCTTAAATGTTTGGGGCCTTCGGAGTCGAGTTGGCTCTTGCATGAGGTTCATGAAGGAGCCTGCGGTACTCATCAATCGGCTCATAAGATGAAATGGCTGATTAGACAATCGGGATATTACTGGCCTACCATGCTTGAGAATTGCTTTAAATATTACAAGAGATGTCAGGCATGTCAAAGATTCTGTAACACCCTAATTTAATTTTCCTATTTAATAATAAATTTAATTGGCTTTAATTAAATTTCTAAGGTTTATTGTGTTTAGACTTGCATTTAATATAATTTTGATCCTCAAGTAATTAAAATTTATCATAGGGTTAAAATGTTTGTGCATTCATGCTGGGGCATCTCTTTTATTTGTTTGACTGCTAGGGTTGAATTCAAATTTGAATTTGAATTCAATTAGGTTTGAGTAGTGTTTGAAATAGGAAATAGGAAATAGAAAAGGAAAACCCATAGCAAAACCCAGCATCTCAGCCCAATCCCAAAACCCGGCCCAGTTCTCCCTCTCCTCATGGCCCGTTTCTTTTAGATGAGCCCAGCCCGCCTCCCCTTTCTCTTTTCCCGCAAAGCCCAGTCCACGGCCCGCATCACGCGCGCGCGTCGTCCTCGCTGCTCTAGGCCGCACGTCAGCGCCCACTCCCGCAGTGCACGCTCGCTTCCTCCTCCGCAATGGCCCAGCGCTCCCCGCTCACCGCAGCCCGCGCGACGCGCCCACCACGGCCACCTGGGCCCCGCACGCCAGATCATCTCCCCCGCACTGCGCCGCGCACGCGCAGGCCCACCCGCCAGCAGCACACGCTCCACCCACCTCCTTCCCTCGGGCCCACCCTCCAACAAAAGCGGCAGCGCCCGCACCCGCACGCGCCTTCTCTTGATGCCACGCCAGGCCCACGCGCCAGCGCCCAGGCACGCTCGCGCTCGACCGCTCGCCAGT